>NC_054376.1:95183495-95783495 GCF_017654675.1 Xenopus laevis | reverse complement strand
TATCCAGGGTAGCAGATGAATTCAAGTGATAGAATATGTGGGATATGTGATGCATGACAAAAGAAGTATTGTCATATTTTTTAATGACACAGGCATGCATTTGTTATGATCTGAGAAAGTACAAATTGCAAGCATCCAGTATATGGTAGTACACTGACATCAAGTGGACAAAATATAGATGGCAAGAAGATACATTTCTTCTAGACCTAAGGAACTATTATTATAAATTGCTTATTGATAAGTCATATACAAAATATAGTATTATAGTAATATACTATTACATAATAATTATGTGCCTTTTTTTCTGGCATGAAACGGGTAAGGCATTTTATGACGTATTTTCATTAAATAAATATCTTTTTATCTGCACCTTGTTGGCTACTTTGGATCCAGTATGTGCCAGCCTGCTACATGAAAAGTTAAAAATTCTGCAACCTCCCTTAACCCGAAAGTCTGGGGCAAGTGCACCTGGACTCACATATCTATTGGTGAGTTCACTCTCAATATGATTTTTTGTTATTTGTGGACTTATAAGTGCAAATTCAAAGGAAAACTATACCCCCAAAATGAATACTTTAGTAACAGATAGTTTATATCAAATTAAGTGGCATATTAAAGAATCGTATCAAACTGGAATATATATTTAAGTAAATATTGGCCTTTTACATCTCTTGCCTTCACCCACCATTTCGTGATGGTCTCTGTGCTGCCTCAGAGATACTACAACTCTAACTGTAACAGGAAGAAGTATGGAAGCATAAGACAGAACTCTTTTCTGTTAATTGGCTCATGTGACTTAACAAGTCTAGTTTGTTAGTTATGTTTGTGTGCGCTGTGAATCATACAATCCCAGGGGGCTGTCTTTATTTGTTAAAATGGCAATTTTCTATTTAGGATTACCCAATGGCACATACTACTAAACAAGTATATTATAATGAAAATGGTTTATTTACATGAAGCAGGGTTTTACACATGAGCGGTTTTATGCAATATCTTTTTATAGAGACCTACATTGTGTGAGGGGTATAGCTTTCCTTTAATAGTATCCCCATAAAGAACAATTTCACTGAGCTAAGTGTAAGCTTCTGACATTGTATTCATATGTCTTGGCCCTGAGACGAATAAAGGTCTTTCATGTTGATCATATAATGATAGTGGGTATTAAAATCCTTAGGTTAAGATCCTCTTTCTGGTCAAATACCTGGTGACCCCCATCCCTTAGTTTATTATACAAGGTTACAATTAGATTAAAAAAAAACACTGTTGGGCAAATTTACTTACCTTCGAAGTTGCACCAGCAATGGCTTCGCTGCACTTCGCCAGGCAAAATTTCACCAGGACGCGCTAATTCACTAAAATCCGAAGTTGCGCTCAGGGAGGCGAAAGGTAGCGAAGTTGCGCTACCGGTAATTTATGAAGCAAAGCAAAGTTACGCGAGTGATGCCTAATTTGCATACGGCACCAAGTTAAAGTACAATGGATGTATATGTAGCAGCAAATACATTACACTACACAAACCCGGGAAAGCTTCATAAAATAAAATAGAGTTGTTATTTTTCCCTATATAGTTTAGATGCCATATGTTAGGAAATGTAGGGGGGAAAGAGGGTACCCCCAAAAAAATTTACATTCTTTTTCAGCCTATAACCCTTAAAAAAGTAAAAGACGCCAGCATTTTTTGTGAAAATTTCAACTTTTTTTGAAGCAAGCCCTATCTACTCTATTGCACTTCGCCTGGTCTGAGGTGGAGAAGGCAAGTCTGGCGCAAGAGGTAACGTTCAGTAAAATCCGCAAGTTAGTGAATTAGCATAGTTACGTCCCTTCGCCATAGTGCAACTTCGCCTAGTGTAAGGGTGCGAAGTAGCGCTAGAGTAGGTCCACTTCGCTAGCGAATTTATGCCAGCACCCGTTAGTGAATCGGCGAAGTAACGAAATTACGTCACGCTGGCGAATTTTTGCTCCTCTATATCTTGTTCCTAATGTTTGGTGCTTGATTCAGCATCTTGAATTTCTGGCTGGGAAAGTTGCCCAGTATTTGGAGAACTTACAGAGTGAAATCCAAATATATGCCCTGTAATGAAGCCAACTGTTTAATTGTATGCTTATGATCTAAAATATTTTAAACAACTGATTCTATGTAATTTTTCCACTTGGTACATATGATTTGAATAAATGTGGGGGCAAAAACTGGCAATAGCAATAACACTAATAGACATAAGTGTATGCTTTTGTACTATAAAAATAATTAATTGTGTTGGAGACTCCATTATTGAGAAAGATGTGGGGTAATTGTGGATAACAGGTTTTGCAACTCTAGGCAGTGTCAGTTACTGTCTACTAAAAACACTTTTTGGTCGAAAATATTATAAACATGCTGATGTTGTCCTCACCAATGGCAGCCATAGTCTAACCTGCAATATTGGGCAGCAGTCAGGTGGCCCCAATAGACAAGTCATCAAGATGCCAACTCTGGAGATTCAGCTGTTTGTATGGCAAGCTTAATTTAGGGGAGTTAGAAAGGGTGAAACCACAACTATTATGTGTAATTACTTTATAATAAAAGAAAGAAAAAAGGCAAACATATTTTCAGCATAATATGCTTAATATATTTTGCTCATGTGTCTGTTTGGTCAGTAATGTACATAAATGTGGTTTTCATAGGACCATTGTGCATTGCTTGGTGAAGAAGGGGTTAAGGTTTACTTTTAGCCAGATAATTAAATGCATTAACACTTCAGTGCTTTTTCCTGGGAATGAGGAGAAGCACCGCCTTCAATGGTTGCCATTTTGTTTTGTATGAAGCTTGTACTGGGTTTCCTGTCCTAAGTAAGAGAAAGGGTGCTGGTCCATATAATGTAAATTAAGGGTGGAGAGCCTGTAATTGAAGCAGTAAGGTTGATCATTTGAGGTAACAGTGATAGATGGTAGTGCACCCTTGACCTTGCTTTTCCACTATAAGCTGTTTTTATCTATGGTTTCTGACAATCCAAATGTTATGAGTAGAATAGAGTGTCACTGCACCTTTTAATGCTTTCCAGTGACAATATATTGCATTTATTCATTAATGAAGTGGAAAGCATATCTTTGTCATGACTAGCACTATATATAGCTTTACTCTTTTAAGCAGTATCAGAAATTGGTCCTACCTTGATGATTAGTGCGAAACAGTTATCAGTGTAAGAAATTGGCTTCTGATTGGGTTTTTACTCAGCTAAACATAAAAGGGTAGGACTGAAGTTCACCTAGATAAACCAGATTTCATCTAAAAAGATGTAACCCCTCTCCATTGCCATTTGCCAACCAAAGCCTGCACAACTCCCAAGCCAATGAAAAATGAAAAGAAATGAACATCAGAATACTAGTCAGAAAAGTCAGATCAAAGTTCTGCTTTAGAACAGCCAGCATCTTATTAAAGAAGCAAGACAACAAAAAGATGCAAGCAAATATTAGGATAATAAAGCTTATTGTAACACTCACAGCGGGGAGACGATATAACTGGAGTTAGCCACAAACTTGGAAGTGGGTATGGTGGAAGTCCAGGGGGATACCCATAAACAATCAGAGATGACATAGTGATATTGCAGGTTTAATGGCAACAGAAGATAACAGAAACAGGATAAATTAAAAACAAGGTCAAGCCAAGGTTGTTACCAGGAAATCCAGGAGGGCAAGGAATGCTGGAACAAGAACACTGGAACAAGCACACTGGAACAAGGGATTCAGGAACAAGGAACGCAGGTCATACAGGAACACACACAATGACTGTATGATGTCTGAGGGATGGTGATGAGGAATGGGAAACACATGAGGGAAACGAGGTGGGTGGAGAACAGGGAGGTGAAAACTATAGACAGGGAGAACACCTAACATATAGCATAGGAACCAGCCCTAAGAGCCTCCAGTGGCTCATGGAGTAAGTGCAGCACACAGGGAGCGCACCTCCTAGAGTTCAAGTCCTGGGCTGGTCCTTATATGTAATTCTCTCCTTGCAGAAAAGGGGAAAGGTTATCAACTCCTCATCCCTACTACTGAAGTACAATCAATTTGACATTTCCAGTGTAAGCAGTTCAGTTGGGATAAATCTACAAAGCCCACTTAAGATGTTAGACTCCAAAATGTTTCTAGAAATGAATAAGTGTTTTACATAGTTTTGTTGCAGTACCTTCACTTGATTAGGCCACAGCTACTACAGCACAAAAGCTATAGAAACGCTTCATCCTTCCATGTGACTGTCATCAAACAATTCAATCAGATCAAGGGGCATGAGCTCATGCGCACCGGATCTTCTTATTTTTCTGTAAGGGAGCACCGGAATTTGCCGAAGGGAAGGAAGAGGACCCGAAGAAGACCAGAGATCTGGAAGATGCTCCTCTGCGCTTACTTTGCACCGATATGCGAGCAAAGTATTAGGGACACCTTCAGGGGTAATAAACTATGCTGGGGGGAAGCAGGGAGGGAGGACTATCTAGGGTAGTAGCTAGGGGCTTTTCTTATCTGGGGGTTTAGTTCTCCTTTAAACTTACTAATGCAATATGGTAACGGAGACCACATAAGCACTATGCCCTTTTAACATAGCAGCACAGAAAAAGATTAATGGCTGCATAAGTACAGAGTAGTAATATACTGAGCAGCTACCTACTGGTAATAACCTGCATAAATATACAGACTAAATAAATTTAGTAGCACAACTTGATAATGAGACTGCATAAGTACATCATGCAGAACTGCTATAAACTATATTTCTAGCATGCTTCTTTGAGTAAGCTTGACTAGAACCTTGGCATATGGCATTAAATAAATGGTATGTGAAAGCCAGCATTCTGTCTACTGCAGAGAAATATGCTACACCAACACTGCAAATTAAATAATTACATAATTAAGCTGGAAGGCAATTAGGCCATACAGACAACTCATTGCATTAGGAGCCTTTCTCTGAGAGGTATAACATTGTTACACAGCATATCTGCTCTGCAAGTTTGAGTACTTGTAGGAGTTTAGCTAAACATACCTTGCGGGACATGTATGTCTCCAATAAACCATAACAGGCTGAAAGGTAAGTAGGCCTTCAGACCTCTAGTTGATTTAGTAGCCTCTCTCTGACAGGTATAGCATATTTAGAAAGCGTATCTGCTTCTCCAAGCTTATAGCCAAAGAGTTTGTATACTCAGTTCTTGCAGGTCACTGCTGTATCCCATAAAGCCATGATAGGTACAGGACTTTGGCTAAAGAAACCTTGCAGTAATTAACTGCACACAGACATCTCCTTTCTCTGTTTAAAGGGATGATTCTGCCAAACAACTTACCTGAGTTCTTTTCTATCACAACCATTAACATGGATACTGAGCAGTAAAACCACAAAATACAGGCACTCTGATACAGTATATCCTGTTATTCAATCACTTCTCCTCCAGTAATCACTACCAGGGGAGACAAATCCACAAAACACTCTGGAGCATGAAGCCCATAGTAGTTTGCTTACTTTCTCAGGTAGCACCCCAAACGCTAATCCAAACGCTATCCATCTGTGAGTAGAGGCCTCATATTCATTACATTTATCTCACAGATGCAAACATTAACTTATTGCATAAAAATGCTCATAAGTAGTAATACTTGGTCCTGGAGCTTTAGCAGGTAGAGGCCAAGACCCTACTAAGAACATTGCCTGAGGAGGCAGTGAGCAGAGGAATTTCCCAGTTTCAACCCGGATATTTAGCTCCACTAGTGCAGAAAGCGCTATTATGCTCATTGCACTAGTGATGCTGCCCCCTTTGACCTGCTCCGACAATGATTTTTAAGCTCGAAGCAGGAGGGGCGGCATTTGGGCATTTGTGCCCACTGGTTATTAATCAATGTTTTATACTAACTGGTTTCTTTCATTTTGTTCTGCTTTAACTCATATTTTCATATGGACTACTTTGGCAATTTCTTTTTGAATGCTTGAAAACTACAGTAGGTGTAAATGCCATGGCTGTCCATTCCAGTTCAATATACCATCACTCTTTGATCATATATATATATATATATATCAGGGTGTATTTTATTGCTTTCAAAAGGAAAGTTGTTGAGTAATAATTGATAAATGAGTGTGTTTTTAATTAAGAATATTTATGTTTTATAACTGTATTCTTTATTGATAGCTATAGCTTCATTTTATTTGGCTTTGTAGGCTTTCCCTTCTTATTTTTTGCTTTTGGATTGAAATGAGCTTACATTAGGCAGAAGCACATGGATTCAGGCAAGCATTTTGGGAATGCAGTTTTTTCTTAAAAGATGAGGAAAGTGCATTTCACCTAGGCACCCGCAGTAAATATAATCTCTAACCCTGAGGCCAGGGCCGGTACTTTTCTTGCTAAAAACACACACTGGACCAGAGTAATTTTTCTTTAAGCACTGTGTCAATCTTTGACACTACAGGCGACCCCTGGGAAATCCTTAAAATAAATATGTAGAAAAATACATTTGCACAGGTTCCAAGTTTAGATTATACCTTTAAAAAGAGTCTAACAAAAAGCCCAACAAATTGGAACCCCCATTTCACATTGAACTGCACTTTTTTTTTTTTTTGTTAGATTATTCTGGTAGACTGGAGATGTTATGCGCTATAGGAATCTACAGAAGATCAAATGGATTCTGTTGGTACTGGTAGCAGACAACAGTTTGAGATGAACAGTAAATATTGTTATCTTGTTATTATTGGAAATTATCCTCTTTGTATATGCATTATTAATATCAAGAAACTCAGGTCACTTTTGTAAAAGTTTTTTATTTATTCTTGGGGTCTACAACTGACTTGCTTTTATATGTGATCCCCTGATGAAGGTCTAAAGCATAAGTACCTGGATCATATGTCAAATTTGGTTATTCTTTTTTGTGTGAAATGAGTTTTGCTCTAACTGGCCATAACAAATTGAGTTCTGCTTGTTCATCTGGTATATAATATTTTTTTTTATTTTTTTTTCTCTTGTTTATGCAGTTTTGACTTTGAGATGTCTTTCTACTTCTGTAGACATATAGCACGTATATGAAAATCTGGGGAATGTATAGAGGTGTATCTAAAATTATTTTCCCCCTAAAATATAAGTAGCAGGAAAATTGAAGAATACTGCAAGGACATTGGATATTTGAAAAGGTTAAGACTTCAGCTGAATATATTTTCTGAGGCAGTTTGTCACCCACTATACTTATTAAAGGAACAGTAACACAAAAAAATGTAAGTGTTTTAAAGTAATGAAAATATCATGTACTGTTGTCCTGCGCTGGTAAAACTGATCTGTTTGCTTCAGAAACACTACTATAGTTCATATAAACAAGCTGCTGTGGAGCAATGGCGGAAATTGAAAAATGGCTATATGGCACAGGATAACTAATGGATAAAAGATAACATTATTAGACAGACAGAGCTTATCTGCTATCTGATGAGTAACCTGAGTCTTCTCCATTAAATGGCTGCCCCTATTGCTACACAGCAGCTTATTTATATAAACAATAGTAGTGTTTCTTAAGCAAACACAGCAGTTTTACCAATGCAGAGCAGCACTGCATTATATTTTCATTACTTTAAAACACTTATATTTTTTGACGTTACTGTTACTTTAATGTGAGAATTTAACCAAAATGTTCAAAGAACACCATGTTTTCCTTGTTTATTGCCTTAATACCATTGGCCACAACATACTTGTGTTATAAAGATGACATTAATAAAAACATCTTATGGTATAACAGAGTACCAATACAATATCCAAAAACAACTTTTTTTCTTCACTCATTATGTCCATATAAGGTAGATAATTCTTCCTTCTTTGAGTCCTATAACACCTAAATAGCCAAATCTCTGCTTATGTAAGCCTCTACTTGTTATTGTTCTGCTCCTTCTGACGTCATATTAAAGTCTGGCCTGAGAATCTTATCAGTATAGGACTACATTGTATAATTAATCAACTAACATTCCTAAGACAGTATTATAGTCAGGCCTTATGCTCACCATTTAGTCCATTTTTCCAGCCAGTTTCTTAGGCTTGTGGTTCAGTTAGTTATCCATGTCCCCTGTCCTAAGCCAAAACGTCATTGCTCTAGCCACCTGATCTACATTCCAGGCTCACTGGACTGTGATCCAGTCTGTAACTCTAACCGCTGTAGAGATAACTGTGCAGTTGGATTGTTCAATGGTGACACATAATTTTGAATATGTTTTCTGAAATAATGAATTTGGAGCAAATATGGCTTTCACAATTGTCTTTTTCTTTAAAGACGGCGCTATGGATGATGCAGCTGTAGCTGCCTTTGATTAATGTACTGATTTCATGAAGGTCACTTGCTAAGCAATCAGAAAATAATTTAATTCTTTCACTATTACCCTGCTAATTGGCTTTAACTGGATAATCCAAGTCATACGCTTTATGTATACTAACAGCATTCCATTCTTCATGATATATTTTCAAGTAGAAACTGCTGCATAACATATTGGCATATTGAATTCTCCTTTGAAACCAGAAAATATGTCTGGTTCTTCAAAAAAAAAAAAACATTTTTTTTCAGTAGAGAACCTCGAGAAAGGAATAATATAAATATCTGGTAGAATGTAAAAACAGTTTATTATACATGTAACTCAAACCCAACTAGAGTTTAGGCTGGGAATTATATGTTTTATATAGGGCTTACTGTTCCAAAACAGAGATAAGGCAGCTCTTGAACATTAATAATGCAAACAGTGAAACTTGCCTTCAATGCTGATCACAATAGCTTCCCATTTTTCTGATTGTGGTTGACATTTCCCTTCATACTGTATCTGCAACACTTCATTTGCTTAGTGTGCCCTAATCTGTTTTGAAGAAGCACAAATAAAGTATGTATGCAAAAGATGAATTAGCTGATATATGCCTAATAGGCTCATGGTACATGTAGCATATTCTCAGCCATTGTTTTTAAGCCTGATTTTATTTAATTGTGGGCTAGAAATGTCCATTTTCAGGGTAAACTATATATGCCCAGCAGTGAGGGATTTTCATTGATGCATATGCTGCATGACCACCAAAAGAGAATAGATCATGAGTGTAAAGCTATTGGGAGTAGGGCCCTCTCATACTATTTTCTACTCTGTAACTATTGTTCGATAAATTATTGTAAGACCCCTGTTTGTTATAAATTATTGTAACACCCTGTGTAACTTGCTGGCGATATACTGTAGAAATACATTATGATGATGAGTGCCATGGGCCTTAGCTAGGTTTGCCACCTGGCTGGTACTTTACCGGCCTGGCTGGTGAAAATGATGGTTGATCCCAATGTTATTAATAGGGAAAAAAGATAAATATATAAGAAGGCCGGTATTTTTTTCCAAAAAAGGTGGCAACCCTAGCGTTAGCCTGTGGGGCTAAATATAGCAACACTTTTTTAAAAGTGTCATGATTTTTATGGTGTAGCTTTTATTTCTAAATGACACTGTTTACACTGCAAATAATTCACTCAACGATATAAAATTGTATTCCAGAACCAGCAAGTGTATTTTTTAGTTGTAATATTGGTGTGTGGGGAGCCATCTCAGGTCATTTTGCCAGGTCATGTGCTTTCAGAAAGAGTCAGCACTTTAGGATGGAACTGCTTTCTGGCAGGCTGCTGTTTCTCCTATTCAATGTAACTGAATATGTCGTAGTGGGACCTGGATTTTAGAGTGATGTTCTTAGATCTACCAAGTAGCTGTTATCTTGTGTTAGGGAGCTGCTATCTGGTTACCTTCACATTGTTCTGTTGTTAGGCTGCTGGGAGGGGAAGGGATGGGGTGATATTGCTCCAACTTGCAGTACAGCAGTAAAGAGTGACTGAAGTTTATCAGAGAACAAGTCACATGACTGGGACAGCTGGGAAACTGACAATATGTCTAGCCCCATGTCAGATTTCAAAATTAAATATAAAAAAATCTGTTTGCTCTTTTGAGAAATGGATTTTCCGTGCAGAATTCTACAGGAGCAGCACTATTAACTGATTCATTGGTTAATAATAATTTTTCCCATGCCAAGTAATTATTTAATATATATTGCAGACACTGGCCTATAGGTTTTAAATTTAGTAATCGCAGTAGATACCACAGAGTGGACATTTTGATGAATGTCTTGGACTATATATGATATAATTTACTAACCACTAAATTGCATTTTTTCCACAAATCTCAAAACATTTGTGGTTTTCCTCTATTTCTTAAAACTCTAATATTTTGAGATTTATTAAGTGAAAAAAAAATCACAAAAACCTCTAATGCCAAACTTCTTGTAGAGGTCCTATAGAAGTCAATGGGAGCTGCGCTGATTTTATCAGGCCACTTCTAATCCATTTGCACTTTTAGAGGTTTTTGGATTCTGTTTTCACTAGGAATTGTCCAAAAAAACTCAAATGTTTAGGGGTTTTCCAGGTTTTTGTATTTTTTAGCTCTTGTTCAGCATTTTTTTTCATTCATACTTTTTTGTTTTGGATTGTTTAATAAATTCATTGACAATTGTGGTTTTAGAGTTTGTGATGTTTGTTTTGGTTTCAAAAACCGCTAAAACCACTAAAATCCAACCTTTAGTAAATAAGCCTACATTTGTGAACTGAAGCACTTTGGATGCAAAACTCATTTGAAACTGTGGATTGATATCTATATCTATATATATATCTATATCTCTATATATATATATATATATAAATGGGTCAGATTCACAATGTGATGGTGTGAAATAAAAATCCTCATAAATTTGATTTATCTACAGAGTGCTGGTCCTTTATACCACAGATTTACATTTATTGGCAATAGCACCCACAGAATGCTTGGTCTGAATGCAGACACTTTTTTGCAGTAAATACAGTATAAATAAACATTAAATCTGTATGACAAACTTTTTTCTGTATGTGACTTTTTTGTGCACCCTTGCATTTGTGTGTGCTACGTCTCTCTCTCTCTCATATATTCAATTTTGAAATCTGACATGGGGCTAGACATTTTGTCAGTTTCCCAGCTGCCCCTGGTCATGTGACTTGTGCCTGTACTTTAGGAGAGAAATGCTATCTGGCAGCTGTTTTTCCTTCTCAATATAACTGAATGTGTCTCAGTGAGACATGGTTTTTACTATTGAATGTTGTTCTTAGATCTTCCAGGCAGTCTATTTCCCAGCCAACTTTTGTATAAATGGCTTTCTTGCAATTGATTAGACACTTTGAGAAAGGCTTCGAGGGGGCCGAAATATCAGTCTCGTATGTAACAATAAAACTCTTTATAATTGTACTTAAGACCTGAGAGTGCGGATCTTACTTGCCAAATATGAATTGTAATTATTGATACTGAACCCAGGCAATTTATACTATTTTTCGAGAGTGCTGGCTACCTTGTGGAGTGTGTGTGTGTGTGTGTGTGTTAATAAGTCATATGGTTTTCTTTATAGTTACTCTGACTCCTTACTGCTATCTTCCATATCATCACATTATGCCTTCCTCCTGTAGTGTGAAAACCATTTAATAAAAGCCTAGAGAAGGCATTACCTAAGATGGCAATTCATGACCAGATTTGGATTGATAATTTAAAATCTTTACAAGTGCCATAAAATTGACCCGACAAATGTCATAACATTATATAGATATAACAAAGTTCAATTCGGATTCCAAGACATTAAGGGGCCCATTTACTAATAATCAAATTTAGAATTTTTCCCACGAATCATGAAAAATGTGTGGTTTTCACAGTTTTTAGTAAAGCTTTAAAAATTTGAGATTCATCAAGCAAAAAAACCACGGAAGTCTTTCATGCCAAACTTTGCCAAGTAACTTTGTTGAGGTACTATACAAGTCGACGAGTGTGGGACGAGTGTTGATCCTATACAACCATTTTTCGAATTTAAACGTTAGAGGTTTTAGGATTTTTTTTTTCTCTACGAATTCCTGAAAAACTTAATTTTTTTTATTCTGGTATTTTTTCAGGTCGTTCCAACACATTTTTTTTTTTTTTATACTTTTTTATTCTGAACTTTTAATAAATTCAATGACAGGCGTGGTTTTCCAAACATAGTCGTGTTTTCCAAAACCTCTGAAACCACTAAAATTCCACCTTTACTAAATAAGGCTCCACTTACTAACAATAGACCAGCAGGTGGCACTGTTGTAACAAAATTCATTCCTATTAACAGTACATGTATCCCTTTATCTTGGAAATAAAGAAAAATAAATAATGAATATATATATATATATATATATATATATATATATATATATATATATATATATATATATATATATATATATATATATATATATATATATATATATAAATCAATTTCACATCTAAATAAATCTTCACTTCTTTTAAGTCCTGCGAGTGTGGTATTTTTTTCCTTCGCTACACATCATTACCCAGGACTGCACCCAGGCTGATTTATTGATCTTCTAGACATGAGTGCCAGCTTTTTCCCTGTCTTATATATAAATCAATATATTAGTGCGAGTGCTAATTCCAGAGTGATTGTTTGATTTAATGAATTGATTTCAAATTAGTCTCTTTGTTAGAATCTTTATCTCACAGTCTGTTTTAATTTTGACTAAGAAATCACCATCTGGACCTTACTTTTCTTTAACCTCCTGTTTTATTATATTACCTTCCAAGGAGCTATCATGGGGCATAAACTAACAGCCCATGGCACATAATCTGGCAAAATAAATCATTTTGTTTTAATTGAAGAAATACCATCAACCCCCAAATTTCCATCTGGTATATTTCTGTGCTGTTGTATGCAGTGGCAGTCACTTTTCTATCATTTTTCTATAAAGCATTCGTGTAGCATTCAGGCAACTAGTCTGACAATAAATAGGGTTTAAAATTTGATGTAAATGATGGATTTCAGACAGGAGCTTGGGCCACAGAGGCCTGCGTGCTGTTATAAAGAAAACTGGAATCTTCCCCATAAGAGTATTGGCACAGAAGTTGATTTGCAGCATTTGCACGTCAATGGCTTGGTAAAAACACTTCAAATAGCCTTCTCTTAACTTGAATTGAAAGTGCCTGAAAGCACCAGGTGTAGTTTTGGGCAAGAGTTTTTTGAGCTGCCTCATATAGTTTCTCTGGCTTTGAAAATATTTTGGTAACTCACAGAGAAATATTTAATTAGAAATAGACTTAATAATCTGCCAAACATTATCTGCACTTCTCAGAAACATGAAAAATTGATTAAAAACTTAAATGCAGCAAATTAGCAATTTACTAATCATTTTAAATGGGTCTCAAGGAAGATGCAAAAAAACATAAATTGGAAGAAGAAATTGCATACATTTTGCTAGGAAAATGCACATTGGCTTCTACAATTTTTTAGATTTAGTTTTAGATGCTTATTTTTTTGCTTAATAAATCTCTAAACTTCAAGTTCTAGAAGCTATTAAGGTGACCATAGATGTTAAAGATTTTTAAAAGATATTTTGTTGTGGTAAGACCAAGCTTATCTTGAAACCAAGCTCATCTTGCAACCAAACTCATCTTGCAAAGATTGTTTGAATGTATGATTTGTCCATCAACTTAAAAGACCATTTCAAGCGATATTGTCTAGTTGAAGCCAGGAAAAGTGTGGGTAGCTGCCTGTTTGTCCCTGCAAACAATTGGACAACGGAAACATTTCACTGTGAACGATGAAAATCTTCTAACCTGCCTGATCGACTTTCTGACCAATGATGACAAAAAAGGTTGCATGCATGATCGTTTGGTGCCCATTTGACAGATTTGTTTGATCGCACTAAAATCGGTCGTAAAGGAAAGAAAAATCTTAACGTCTATGGTGAGCTTAATTCAGTAGCGTAGCTTGGTTGTGCTGGGCCCCCCTGCAAAAAATATCTTCATAGGGGGCCTGGTAGTGTCACGATCGTTCCAGTTCCAGGAGCTCCGGGTGGCGCGTCCTTCCCTGCCGGTGTCGCTTTCAAAATGGCGGCGCCCAGGGCCGCCACGTGGGTAGCGGCGCCAGCGCAATGACGTCAGCGCGTCGACGTTGGCGCCAAATTCAAATATTTAACCGCTACCAAGACACCTGAATGGCGCCCAAGTATAGGATTAATTTCCTGCATGTTTCCTGGGTATCCTGTGTACTAGTTTTAGACTGTATCTTGCTTCTGATTGTTGCCTGACCCCTTGCCTGGACTTTGGACTTTGCTTGTTATTCTGCCTGCCTTTGAACTCTTGCCTGGACTCTGATAAGCCGTTTGATTAACCCTTTGGATACCGCGACCTTGATTTCACAGTGGGCTTCCTCCTTGATCCTGACTACCTCCCTGGAGGGAGCTCCCGGCTCCCTGACAGGTAGGAACAGTCCCCAATCCCGCTCGCGTCGGGTCTCTCTGTGCCACCGAACTGAAGGTAAAGAAAGTGAGGAGGGGGGGGGGGTCTGCAGTATAGCTAGTTATGCCACTGCTCTTATTCAAATTTGTGAAACTGAAAACAAACTTGTTTTATTACAAAAAACTTGACTTGAGGTGAAAATTTCAAAAGCTGATAAATCAGTCCCTATATATTAAACACTCACATGTAATAGACATGCATACTAATCCTGAACTGAAATTGTAGTTTTATATAATTAGAACACGATCACTGATGTATTTGTATATGTACACACAATCATCACGTTAAAGGTTTACTTTATAGAACTTCCATAGGGAGCAGTTTGCCCAAATGTAGAGTTGCAACATGGCTGGTATTTTCCTGACCTGGCTGGTAAAAATGATGGCTGATCACAATGTTATCAACAGAGAAAAAATATAAATATATAGGAAGGCCAGTATTTTTTTTCAGAAAAGGTGGCAACCCTACCCATAATAGATACATTGTTTTATTGTGATGTCTAAGGTTGCCACCTTTGCCAGAGGCTAAACCCGAACAGGGGGAGGGGGCAGATAGCATTGGGGCTAGTGCAGTGATGTTGGGGTGGGCATGATGACATCAGAGGAAGGCACAATGATGTCAGTGGTGTTATGAAGCCAGGGTAGGGTCAGTGCATCACTTGAATCCATTGAATCCACACTGCGGAGCGCTGCTCAAAGATTGCTCAGGAGTCAGGCGCTTATAACATCAAATTTACTGCTTTATTCAAACGCTTGTGAAGATTACATCGGAGGGAGTATGATTCTAACGCGTTTCATGCCCTAAAGCTGGGCACTTCATCAGAGTGCATCACTTAGATGCAAATGGCTTTATTTCTGTTCAGTTTTCTGAATGTTTTGGGATCTAGTATACGAAAATCGGTTATCAAGAAAGATCTGAAATACAGAAATGCTAATTTAGAAAAACAAATGCTTATTTTTGACTGATTGGACATTGATCTTTTTACAACCCAGCTTAACTATGTAACTAGGATTTGCTTTTTTTCTGTAATAAGAAATTAAATGTACTTGATAAGAACAACTAAGCCATGTTAACTTAAATTACAGGTATGGGACCTGTTATCCAGAATGCTTAGGACCTGGGGTTTTCCGGATAACGGATCTTTCCGTAAGTTGGATCTTCATGCCTTAAGTCTACTAGAAATTCATTTAAACAATAAATTAACCCAATAGGCTGGTTTTGCTTCCAATAAGGATTGATTATATCTTAGTTTGGATCAAGTACAAGCTACTGTTTTATTATTATGGAGAAAAAGGAAATCATTTTTAAAAATTTGGATTATTTGGATAAAATGGAGTCTATGGGAGACAGCCATTCCGTAATTCGGAGCTTTCTGGATATTGGGTTTCCGGATAAGGGATCCTATATCTGTATTTAAATGTTTTTATTTATTGGCCAGATTATGGTTCAGGTTTCACAAAGCTGAAAACCGAACAGAAAGTCGAGACCCGAACAGGCCTCAGAAAAACCGAACTGTTCAGGCCAAAAGTGAAGAGGTGGCAATCCTAGCGAGGTCTGGTCCTGATCGACGACCATATACATTTCCACTGCAGGGGGTAGTAGAGGATTTCAATAATAAATTGTTAAATGTAACAGCTTCCATCGAATAGCCACAACTGTTATGGACAGCCTGTCAGCTTTATTAAATAAATATTATTATTTATCAAGCCGATGTCATACTTTACTTAAGAAATCTCTTTTAGAAGCCTGGCCAAGGAGCTTTCTCAAGGGATACATTTCCACCCATGTACTACTAAATGTGACACTTTCTCTAATGAATTGATTAAATCGTTTCTTTTTTTTAGATTATTTGCAATCATTCTCGTCTACAATTTGCTCCTCTCTTTCCCCTGACTCGTCAGACCATGTAAGCCCTGAGGAAGCGCTGATTATTAGCTCAAATTGTTTTAGGAGACTACCCAGCAGCACCATATACACAAAGACGGCGGGCCCTCCCTCACTCCCACCTCAAACCATGTTGTAAAAGGCCGCGCTGTCGATTGTTTTTTAAAGAAACCCCGCAGCCAATGGTTTGTTGTTTTGGTTTGTCGGCCAGCCAATGGAGGCGCGCTTTGTTGCACGGCATCGTCGAATGAAGTGCGACCGTTGTTACTGAGCGCTCTGTTTCCGTTTTGATTCCCCCCCCCCTTCTTGTCCTGCTCATTGGAACCTACTCTCATTGTTTTGCGCTTCGCGGGACAGGGACTCTTGGTTTAGGGGGGGAGACACCATGCCGGAGTTTCTGCAAGACCCGTCGGTTCTCACTAAGGAAAAGCTCAAGAGCGAGTTGGTTGCGAACAACGTGACTTTGCCGAGTGGGGAGCAGCGGAAAGATGTATACGTGCAACTGTATCTCCAGCACCTCACCTCCCAGAACAGCGGCACCCCTGACTTCTCCAGCGACGAAGAGAGAGAGGCCACCCCTATGAGGGGCAGAGGCCGCCCGCCGGGAAGGGTAAGAGTGCGAGACTAGAGTGAACACCATTGTGTGACCGCTCTGGCTCCTGCTGGGGAACTCTATCACTGCCAGAGGTTCCAAAGGCCTTAGGCGCGCTCTGGTGTTTGCAGTTTTGATAGGGAGACACGAGTCAGGTGTTCTGTCAGGTGTCTCTGCCCAGAGGCTGTGTGCGCTACTCCCATCATTCATAGCCGGATTATTAGAGCTAGTTGGTGTTGGACAGTACTGTAGGGGGTTCAGTTAACGAATGAGTTGCCAGATTGACATAGTAACATAGTAAGTAAGCTTAAAAAAAAACGCATCCATCAAGTTCAACCTTTTAGTTATTTTTTTAATCTGCCTAACTGCCAGTTGATCCAGAGGAAGGCAAAAAACCCATCTGAAGCCTCTCCAGAAAATTCCTTTCTGACTCCAAAATTGCAATCGGACATTTAATTTTGTTGCCGTTGTAGTGTTTAAATCACAAGTAAACTCATGAATATCAGACTTTGTTTCCCACAGCCTGTCTTGATGCATCGACCCCTAGGGGCACATTTACTAAGCTCGAGTGAAGGATTCGAATGAAAAAAACTTTGAATTTCGAATTATTTTTTTGGGTACTTCAACCATCGAATTGGCTACTTCGACCTACGACTTCGAATTGAACGATTCAAACTAAAAATCGTTTAATCGACTATTCGACCATTCGATAGTCGAAGTACTGTCTCTTTAAAAAAAACTTTGACTACCTACTTTGCCTCCTAAAACCTACCGAGCACCAATGTTAGCCTATGGGGAAGGTCCCCATAGGCTTTCCTAGCAATTTGTGATCGAAGGAAAATCGTTAGATCGATGAATTAAAATCCTTCGAACCGTTCGATTAGAAGGATTTCATCATTCGATCAAATGATTTTTACTTCGATCGTTCGATCAAACGAATTGCGGTAAATCCTTTGATTTCGATATTCGAAGTCGAAAGATTTTACTTCGATGGTCGAATATCGAGGGTTAACTAACCCTCGATATTCAACCCATAGTAAATGTGCCCCCTAGTGTCACAACACTCATTGTTCCTGCTTTTTTTAAAAAAAAATTTTTTTCTTTGCCCTGGTTTTTATTCCAGAACCTGTAAATAAATGTGCTTGTACAAAGCCATCACATGAATTGCATAGCATAGAGTTACATACATAACAACATGTACCAGTACAAAAGGTGAGGAAGGCCCTGGGCAAAAGGGCTTCCAATCTAAAGGGGAAGGGGATGAGACACAAGGCGTGGGAGTTCCTATGAAGTCTTTATACTTTTTAAATCTATGACCAATTGTGTTATGTAATTTTAAACAATATGCCTTTTTCTGCAGCAAAGTGTCACTCATTTCGGCTGCAACGCAAGTCAAGTGCACAAGGAGAATTCAACCCATAACTAAAAAAAAAAAACCCACCCTACGTAGACACCCACCTCCGGGAAATGCCTCAGCGCAGTTCCAGGGATCGCAGTTCACGGCAGCCATCCTCCGGGTCTTCAGTAATCTGAGACTGAGACCGGCGAAGCGGCGCATGCGCAGTTGGAGCAATTTCCCGGTTAGGGGCAACTGCGCATGTGCCGAAATGGATGGAAATTGTCGAAGCGCCGGAAAAAGACACAAAGACCCGGAAGATGGCATGCGGTGAACTGCGATCCCTGAAACTGCACCGAGGGGTAAGTAAAAAGTTAGGGGCATTTCCCCGTGGGGGGGGGGGACTACGTAGGGCAGGGGTTATTTTAAGTTATAGGTTCAATTCTACTTTAAGCAGCTTTCCAAAAATAAATGTATCTTAGTTAAAAGCTGGATTTGTTTATCCCTTTGCTCATGAAACCGTGTAGCCAAAGTTAGTTGTCAGGATTTGTTACTCTTCTTGGCTTATGTAACATTGTTTCAAGAGACAGAACCAGGAGTGATCAGAATAGAAACAGCCCAACTGCTTTTCAACAAAAATGACATATTTTAAAGCTGTATATATTGCTTAAAGTTGCATTATCTTTCATTATGCAAGAAACAATTTATTAGTAAATGTCCTGCTTATAAGGCAGAGGGGCCCCATGCAGTGCCTTTAGGTTTTAGACATGTCAGTGTCCGGCGTTTGACACGCATTTACTTTTGCATCTTAAATAACTGTGCAGATACTGGCTGCTTATAAACCAGGGTTATTTACTGTTGTGATCTTATAAAACATCCATAGACAAAAACCAATAGTAAAGTGATTAGTATAGGAATGAGCTCCTGCACTATGCACTCAATAAGCACAAAATATCTAGTTTTGTTTTTTTGCAAATTGGCCAGTCTCAAGCATAGGTGATTATTAGTCTCTAGACATATACAAAACCTGGTGTTAAAACTTAATGAGACAAATAAGCAGAAATTGGGTACTTTGAGACTATCGCCCTGGTACATGGGCTTCATGCTATGACCTGATGTTTTATATACACTTTATTGGCAGAAATATTGATGTGCACGCTTGTAGGTGTTTTTTTCCCCACTTTTAATTTTAATATGTCAGGCATAGGTAAAGCACGCTTCTAAGATTTAGCCGGGGGGTCCTCATAGTATTTCACGATTGCAGCTTTGTACCGGCAGGTCAATCCGGAACCCAAGAAAGCTACATACTTAAATGCAGTCTTATTGTTCCTACTGAATGTGAGTAGGTTTACTTAAACTACAGCTATTCAATTAAGAAGATAATATACTGTTGGCACCTTTTTTTTGTTCCAGGAAACGGCTAAGTCTTAGAAGCATGCTTTACCTTTGCTTGACATTTTTTATATACGGACTAGCGGGTTCTGGAGTTGCTATAAGCGCTGCCACTAAGCAACCAACAAGCGCAGAGTCCACTCCTTTGTATTGACTGTTACATTTTTATGTGTGTTGGTTTGTGACATCTTATAGACTGAAAAGGTGGTTGAAATGTATTAAGTAAAATGTGCAGTCAAACTAACCATTGAAATCTGATTGACAATTAGGATTCGGTTCGGGATTCGGCCTTTTTCAGCAGGTTTCGGATTCGGCCAAATCCTTCTGACTGGCCGAACCGAATCCTTTGCATATGCAAATTAGGGGCGGGGAGGGAAATCACGTGACTTTTTGTCACAAAACAAGGAAGTAAAAAAATGTTTCCCCTTCCCACCCGTTATTCAGAATGCTCAGGACCTGAGGTTTTCCGCATAACATATCTTTCCGTAGGCTCGATCTTTAATACCTTAAGTCCAGTAAAAAAAAAATATTTAAAAACGAAATAAACCAATATATTTTTATTTGTTTGTGTTTTGTGTTTTTTTTTTGGCTTTTTATTCAATAGTTCTCCAGTTTATAATTTTAGCAATCTGGTTGCTAGGGTTGAAATTATCAAGACATACAGTCATATGAAAAAGTTTGGGAACCCCTCTTAATTCTTTGGCGTTTTGTTTATCATTGGCTGAGCTTTCAAATTAGCAACTAACTTTTAATATATAACGTGCCCTATGGAAACAGTCGTATTTCAGCAGTGACATAAAGTTTATTGGATTAATAGAAAATATGCAATATGCATCATAACAAAATTAAACAGGTGCATAAATTTGGGCACCCCAACAGAGATATTACATCAATACTTGGTTGAGCCTCCTTTTGCAAATGTAATACTCTAGACGCCTCCTATAGCCTTTGATGAGTGTCTGGATTCAGTATTTTTGACCATTCGTCCATACAAAATCTCTCCAGGTCAGTTAAATTTGATGACTGCCGAGCATGGACAGTCTGCTTCAAATCATCCCATAGATTTTCGATGATATTCAAGTCGGGGGACTGTGACGGCCATTCCAGAATATTGTACTTCTCCCTCTGCATGAATGCCTTTTCTCATGATTGGATACACCTGCCTATGAAGTTCAAGGCTTAACGAGCTAATCCAACCAATTTGATGTTGCCAGTAATCAGTATTGAGCAGTTACATGCATTCAAATTAGCAAAATTACAAGGGTACCCACATTTTTGCACAGCCAGTTTTTCACATTTGATTTAATTTCATACTTTCAACTGAATACTGCGTCATTAAAAATCTTTGTTCAGAAAACACCCCAGTGGGAAATGAAGATTACCACTGTTATCTTTTTTTTGTTGAAAGTGGAATAAATTATTATGCAGGCTGAAAGGGGATCGCAAACTTTTTCACATGACTGTACTTGATTTCACAGACTAATAGGAAAGATAATACTCCGAAGTCCCTCTGATATCTGTAGAAAGGTACACATATTTCCTGAAAATCTTAAGCTTTATTTTGACAACTGTGAGTAATTTTTTGTGTTTTATTTCCTTTTGCTAACAAGTTTGTACACAATTATAATGGGTGGTCCTAATATTATACGTATTCACAAACAATACCATTTTATTAATTGTTTTTCTAGAAAGCAACAAAGAAGACTGACAAACCTAAAGCTGAAGAAAAAGATGACCCAGATGTTACAGAACTCAGCAATGAGGCTCTTAAAGAAGAGCTCCTTAAATATGGAATGAAACCAGGCCCTATTTTAAGTAAGTGGTTTTTTTTATTAGCCTGAGAGAGGCTACAAGCAAGGAATGCAAGAAATCCTTTAAGGAATTGTTCAGTATAAAAATAAAAACTGGGTAAATAGGCTGTGCAAAATAAAAAATGTTTCTAATATAGTTAGTTAGCCATATATGTAATGTATAAAGGCTGGAGTGACTGGATGTGTAATATAACAGCTACAACACTTTTTCCTACTTTTCAGCTCTCTTGGCTTCCACTGGCTGGTTACCAGGCAGTAACCAATCAGTGACTTGAGGGGGAGCCACATGGGTCATATCTGTTGCTTTTGAATCTGAGCTGAATGCTGAGGATCAATTACAAACTCACTGAACATAAATGTACCATGTGGCCCCCCTTCAAGTCGCTGACTAACTCAGTTATAGAGCTGAAAAGCAGGTAGTAGTGTTCTGGCTACTGTATTAGACATCCAGTCACTCCAGTCTTTATACATTACATTTTTGCCTAACTAACTATATTAGAAATGTTTTTTATTTTGCAGTCGCTATTTACCCAGTTTTTATTTTCACACTGAACTGTTCCTTTAAATCTGTTTTTAAGCTTTCCAGTTTAGCTCAAGGAATAACAACATAAAATTTAGATTTTATGATTAAAACAATAGTCAGGAAGTCTGTTCAGCACAAGTCCTATTCATTGCAGTTACTGCCCCTTTAACTTTAATATAGTGCAGGGGCTGAAGTTGCTGCTGCTAAACAATTAAATTGTCAAATTTTTGTTGTTTAGAGAAGGGGTCCACAACCTTTTGTGACTGGGGTCGGGAAGGGTCAGCGTCCAATTCTGGAGCGTCGGCGCACCACCTTAATTGTTTCCTAGGCTCGGCGGCCCAGTTCAAGCCTGTCCATGGCCTGGCAGTTGGGGACCCCTGGTTTAGAGAATTGGCAACCCTCTGTTTCTGGGAAACCTACACAAATCTAATTAAAAACAAAAAAAATAAAAACTTTCTGGTGAGCTACCCCAGTAAGTGTATTATAATGAAATAATATACTTTTAATATTATCTTTTAGGTAATACCAGGAAATTGTATGAGCAAAGACTTTTTAAACTAAAGGAACAAGGTCTGGCATCTTCTGCTCTTCCAGCTGATACTACAAAAGCAGACAACAAGCAAAATGGAAACACAGATTCTGAGCAATACAGTGATAATGAAGAAGGTAAGGTGAAATATATGTAAAATACAAAATTCTGCCTTGTACAAATATGTTATGTTTATTTTCAGTGCAGTGTTTCATAGTTTTTGTTGTTTACTAGAATGAATGTGTGTGTGTGTGTGTGTGTGTGTGTGTGTATAGATAGAGATATATATATATATATATATATATATATATATATATATATATATATATATATATATATATATATATATATATATATATATATATATATATATAAACAAAGAAGGGAAAGTTGTGCTCACCGCTATTTTTTAAAACCATTAGGCGGGGATGCAATGAGGCTGTGACCACAAAGTACATATAGACAAATACAAGAGTCCTCAGCACTCAACCCATTATCAATATATTTAAGACAGAGACATTTTGTGCATACTGCTACTGAAAAATGCCTTACCCTTTAAACAAAACAGGGATTGTTTGTCCATATATTGCAATATATTTAAGCTGGCCAACTACGTCAAAGTCATCCCATATCTGGCCAGTCCTACGCTCGATTTTCATCTGATTCATTAAGAATTCGATTACTTCATTATACATTTTACAAAGGGACTACGTTTTACCTGCAACTTACTAGCTGCTTTCAAAGTAAAACTCCCAAACTTGGCTGCCCTTTTATTAGACACCAATGGGATATATTATAATAGTGCTTTAGTTGAAATTTGTATGGATGCAGATTTATATAAAGGAACAGTAACACCACAAAATGAAAGGGTATGGAAATATAATGTACTGTTGCCCTGCACTAGTAAAAGTGGAGTGTTTGCTCCAGAAACTCTACTATAGTTTATAGAAACAAGCTGCTGTGTAGTCATGAGGCAGCCATTCAAGCACAGGAGACACAGTCGATAACAGATAAGTTCTGAAGAATTCCATTGTAAACTAGAGAGTTTACTGTATCTTTTAACTGCTTTGTATCCTTTGCCGTTTCCCCCTTTTCAGCTTTGAATGGTTGCACAGAAGCTTGTTTATATAAAATATAGTTGTTTCTGAAGCAAACACACCAGTTTTTATCCTGTATATCTCTTGCCTTGAGCCACCATTTTGTGATGGTCTGTGTGCTGCCTCAGAGATCACCTGACCAGAAATACTACAACTCTAACTGTAACAGGAAGAAGTGTGGAAGCAAAAGACACAACTCTGTCTGTTATTGGCTCATTTTTTTTTTTTTTTTTTTTTAAATGGCAATTTTCTATTTATGATTACCTAATGGCACATACATGTATGGGACCTGTTATCCAGAATGCTCGGGACCTGGGGTTTTCCGGATAACAGATCTTTCCGTAATTTGGGTCTTTATGCCTTAAGCCTACTAGAAATTCATTTAAACATTTAATAAACCCAATAGGCTGGATTAGCTTCTAATAGGGATTAATTATATCTTAGTTGGGATCAAGTACAAGTACTGTTTTATTATTACAGAGAATAAGGAAATCATTTTTGAAAATTTGGATTATTCAGATAAAATGGAGTCTATGGGAGACAGCCATTCCGTAATTCTGAGCTTTCAGGATATCTGGTTTCCGGATAAGGGATCCTATACCCGTACTACTAAAAAAGTGTATTATTATGAAAATTGTTCATTTAGATGAAGCAGGGTTTTTCATATGAGCTGTTTTATGCAATATATTTTTATAGAGACTTACATTATTCGAGGGGGGTATAGTTTTCCTTTAAGTTGCCATTGTCATAGCATATTTTGTAAATGTGAGATAAGGTAATTCTGTTTATTTGTTTTCAGAGGCTAAAGTAGAGTTGACTTTTGAAAAGAGAGAACCACTGAGGGGAAACCCAAAGCCACAAGTAACAATGCGTAACAGACGGACTGAAAAAACTGAGGTTTGTTTAAGACTTTTATTGAAATAAAACTACTAGTTGAAATAAGAACGCTTTTAGTGTAATCTAATTATCCATGCTTTTGAAATAGTTACTTGTAAAGCATCACCTACCCCATATTTTCTGGTTATGGTTTTGGCTTTTCTTAGTTTGAGGCTTTATGCTGCTTGTTTTGATTTGCCGTATGCCACATAAACCACACAGTATGTAGTTATTTATGAGTAATCATCTTTCATTCAACTTAAAGCAAAGTGTGTATATGTGGAACACTCCATATCAATCATATATGATGCTGCCATGAGATTTAACTTCATAAACAGGCAGGGATCTGTAAACACGTTACATACAAAGCTTCGAATTATGGAAAGGCCATCTTCCATGGACTCCATTATAATCAAATAATCCAAACTTTAAAAATTATTTCCTTTTTCTCTGAAATAATACTTACCTTGCGTATATATAGTTAAACGCACTCACTGAGATAATTTTAAGTGAATTTATTCAATCCGCACATCTTTCCCCCCCCCCACACACATCAGCGCATTTCTGAACCATCATCAGGTTATTTGTGTGAGTGCCTCCAGTGCGTTTAACTCTTCTGATATATGGGAGCAGCACCCAAGATTTAGAGAGATAGTTGTACAATGGATGGCAGACCACTTCCAAGTTACTGCCAGTTGCACCGTTAAAGATTGATATACATTTGTAGAGAAGAACCAGCAACCACAGGGTATTGTTAAATCAAAAAATGTTTATTTGGTAAAGCATGTTTAAGCCATACATGCTTTACCAAATACACATTTATTTGATTTAACAATACACTGTGGTTGCTGGTTCTTCTCTGCAAATAAAAAAAAAAATGATTTATATATATATCTCTCTATCTCTATCTCTCTATCTCTCTATCTCTATATATCTATCTCTATATCTCTATATCTCTATCTCTCTCTATCTCTCTATCTCTATCTCTCTCTCTCTCTCTCTCTCTCTCTCTCTCTCTCTCTCTCTCTCTCATATATGTAAGTATGTATGTATACAGTTTCTTGTTTTTTTATTGCCCTTTCACTGGTTTGCTATTTCATTGGGCACCCCTGCATGTACCAGACAGTTGAGCCACTGAAGTTTTAATTTGAGTTTGGGGTTTATTAAATTCATGTTTGATACTTAATCAGACTGTATCTGAAGATGTGGTTACTGAGGCAGCTTGGACATCTGGACCTGTGAAAAGTGGACCTGTGCAGACTGTTTATAAGGAGTCAACTAAAATATCCAGACGAACCCCAAGGAAAAAGGTGATTATTACACTGAAGTCACTGGCCTTGGGGATCGTATAAGTCGACCTGACACTAGTTTATACTTAAAGGAATACTGTCATCGGAAAACATGTTTTTTCCAAAACACATCAGTTGATAGTGCTACTCCAGCAGAATTCTGCCCTGAAATCCATTTCTCAAAAGAGCAAACAGATTTTTTTTATATTCAATTTTGAATTCTGACATGGGGCTAGACATATTGTCCGTTTCCCAGCTGCCCCTGGTCATGTGACTTGTGCCTGCACTTCAGGAGAGAAATGCTTTCTGGCAGGCTGCTGTTTTTCCTTCTCAATGTAACTGAATGTGTCTCAGTGAGACATGGGTTTTTACTATTGAGTGTTGTTCTTAGATCTACCAGGCAGCTGTTATCTTGTGTTAGGGAGCTGTTCTCTGGTTACCTTCCCATTGTTCTTTTGTTTTGCTGCTGGGGGGGAAAAGGGAGGGGGTGATATCACTCCAACTTGCAGTAAAGTGATTGAAGTTTATCAGAGCACAAGTCACATGACTTGGGGCAGCTGGGAAATTTACAAAATGTCTAGCCCCATGTCAGATTTCAAAATTGAATATAAAAAAATCTGTTTGCTCTTTTGAGAAATGGATTTCAGTGCAGAATTCTGCTGGAGCAGCACTATTAACTGATTCATTTTGAAAAAAATATATGTTTTCCCATGACAGTATCCCTTTTAATCCAATTTTTTTTTTGGTTTCAATTAATAGGTGGTAGCTCCAGATCCAGTCCTTTTTGATGATGCAGACATTTCAGAGGTCCCTCCTATATCTGAATTGGTAGTACCTGCAAGCAATCAAATTTTTGTAAGTATATTTTTTAATTTTGCAGCTTTCCTTAAGCATTGATTTACCGATTAACAGATTTTTGCCTACAGCTGTGTAATTTGATAATTTAAATATCTAAAATTTTCTTTTGCACTGGAGGACAAGCATAATTCCCTCTAAAACGCTTAACTTTTTTTTTTTTCTTTTTATGTAGGCTTATGCTGAAAATGAGCATTTTGAATCTAGTAAGGTTGTTAATCGGGTGCCTGGAAGTTTGAAGCATGCAGAGACATTACTGTCAGTCGGCGAAATCTCAGAACTGACGAGAAGGACCCCAAAGAAACAGCTGATCAGTGAAAAGGTAAATAATTATAAATTTAGATTAGCTTTTTTTGGTTCCTAATAGCAATAAAGCATTATATGGTCATTTACATTTATGAAACTGTGCTTGTAACAAAAAAGTAATTTTAGTTCTGCAAGCTAACGTGCTTTTTTTGCAACCTTCCCTTAGATTGTGGTTAAGTTTATATGGGGATTCAATTTTGTAAAATTGAATGTTAATTTTAAAGGTAAATATTCAAATGTAGCCAGCTGTTGTATTATAACTGTGTTAATTACAAGGTGCCGTTTTATTATAACGTGTATTTATACTGTTGCAGCATTTGAACGTAACACGTGAAACGGAATCAGGTTCTTCTCAAATCAGGTTGATTGATAGTATTGGTTTTTCAAACCCCACTGATCTTCTAAACACAGCTCTAATAGAGGTGATGGCTTAAATTCACCCCCCCCCCTTTTTTTTTTTTTTTTTTTTAAATTTGATCTGGCAATGTATAGTTAAGTAACCCTGAAGATATTCTTCATATTGAAGGAAACAAAACAAATCATTGAAGACTCTTTGGAAACACCCAAAAAGACAAAGCAGTTGAAAATAACGAAGTTTGTAACACCTGTAAAAAAGCAGGAAAGATTTATTTTCTCTTTTTCTTTTTTTCGCACATGTGGTGAAACTTTTTATCTAGCCACTTTCTAAGTTGGTGAATCTATGGTTTTTCTTAATACTTTTCCTTCCATTTGCATTTTAACTAGATTTTTTTTTTATTCTCTTTAGATTGTAGAAAAGAATTTTGAGGAGAGAAGAACTGAAAGAGATATTCTTAAAGAAATGTTTCCAAAAGAATTTTTAACTCCAACTGGAATCAGGTTGTTATAATAATATTTATTAATACACTAACACTAAAATGCATTTTCTTTGATTATTCGATACTTCAAATTAAAAGAATAGGATGCTAGGGTTCTGGAATGCACCATAACATGCAAAAATGTAACTGCCTAGTGAAGCTCCCCTGTAAATTGTCCGAGGCTTCCCTGAATCTTCGTACTAAATCAACATACAGTATATATTAAAACTATTATAAGATATTTACTTAACAGGCAGGTTTGTGCTAGACATTTTGCAAGCAAAAACATTGGGGTATATTTATCAAAGTGAAGTTAGACATCGCCACATTCGGCTAGCGTGAAATACTGCCTCTCTCCATTCATTTCTATGGGATTTTTAAAGGCGTATTTATCAAATGGTGAACTGTCACTTTTTGATAAATATGCCTTTAAAAATCCCATAGAAATGAATAGTATTGAGTATTTCACTCTAGTGGACTGTGGCAATCTCTAACTTCACTCTTTAATAAATATGCCCCATTGAATGTCACCAGATAGACTTTCTAGTGAACCCTGCAGTTCTAATTTGGTGGCATTTCTTCTAACAGAGAGCTACGGATGCTGCAAATTCTGTGGTACTCTTTATCATTTGTATTGGTTATTGTGTGTTTTCCTGTACAGATTTATCTCATTATTTTCTGGAAAATTACACCGACCACATCCGCACGGGTTTTTTTTATTTATCAATACATTTCTCAAAAATTTTCTGTGCAAGAAAAAAACCTGAAAAAATAGTGGAAAAAAAATGAATCCTACAAATTTCCACCCGAAAGCTCTAAAAAAAATTTTTTTTGCCCAAAGACCACGAAATCCAGCGCAGGCCAAATTATCTTTGGGACTTCTCCCATTGACTTATGCAACCTCATATGTCAGAGATGCCGGAATTTTAGATGCAGACTTTTTTCATCCTCTGGGTATAATAAATCCCGAAACATTTGTTGTTGTTTTTTCACTAAAAATTCTGATTTTATACTAAGAGTTTAGTAAACCCCCCTAATGTATACACCCATTTATTTTACAATGCTGCCGAATATGCTGGAGTGTCATAAGTACAGGTGTGAGACCTGGGGTTTTCTGGATATGGATCTTTCTGTAATTGGGATCCTCATACCCAAGTCTACTAGAAAATCAATTAAATATTCAATAAACCCAACAGGCTGGTTTTGCCTCCAATAAGAATTCATTCTATCTTAGTTTGGCTCAAGTATTGTGTACTATTGACTTAATTCTACTAGATACTGGATATCATGACCTGGATGAATGAGAATTAAGTACAAGGTACTATTGTTATTACAGAGGAAAAAAAAAAGAAATCATCAAATTTGAATAAAAAGGAGCCTATGGAGAACAGCGTAACTGTAATTCCGAGCTTTCTGGATAACGGGGTTCCAGATAACAGATCCCACACCTGTACATCGTAATAGACATTTTGTTGCTTCCAATTGGCAAACAATGTATTTTACCCAACTAGGATAAAGTATTCTATGTTTGAGCATCAGTACTGAGGTCCGTAAAATATGCTGTTCTCCATTAAATGATTACATATTTACATGATATTGTTTTAAATGATTATCGCAAATTTTTAAACTGAGATTTTTTTTCCCCATTTTTCTTTTTCAGTGCCAGCTGTCGCAGGCCAATAAGAGGAGCCGCTGGGCGACCATTAAATGCCACAGATTTTAAAACAGATGAAACCTATACTTCAAAATATGTTTCAAATGTTTCAAAGTACACTCCAGCGGTGGAGGCGAAGTCTGCAAAAGTGAAACCTGGACGATCGTTACCTGCATGGATAAAGATTTTACTGTGTATCATCTTGGTTGTCTTTTGCTTTTTAGTCTATCAAGCTATGGAAACAAATGATGGAATAGCATTTTCTAAATTGTTTCTCGGCATCACAGAATCAAACAAGACTGAAAACTGATTTTTAATTTTTTGAGGGGGGGGGTTAAATTACAGTTTATATTTTTAACAACTCAAGGATTAAGAAAAACTTCCATTTGTCCAATACTGTCTGAAAATATCACCGCACTTCAAACTTTTGTACATTAATAAAGATGGTACGTTTGGACACCTGAATTCCATTCATTATTCTGGACAGCTAGAAGAGGAATGTGTGCCATAATATCTTATTAATAGAATTGTGTGAACATTTTTGTAGTGCTATTTTTAATGTGAACTGTTTGTCGTGTTATTTTAGGAATTTTTTTTGGGAGTTTGGGAAAGTGGTTTAAATTCAATGTGAAGCCTTTTCCTTCTCTCTCAGGCAGAAAAAAGTAATGCAATTGTACTGTGATTGGAGGGGTTGAATTCAGCTGGTTTATTATGTTACAACGTGAAGGGAAAATATTTTGATATACTTACGTAGCAAATGTTTTGTATAATGCTTAAAAGCCTGGCATTGTAGACTGTAACACTTAGGATATTATGTAAATGTAATCCTGTATTTATAGCTCCGATTCTTGCAACAAGGGATATTTTTCAATTCCCTTCTGAGCGCTATTTTTTTTTTTTTTCTCAACGTCAGCTTGGGGGACACAGGGACAATGGGGTATAGCTAGTACCATTAGGAGGCAGGACACAACTACAAAAAAGACAACTGGCTCCTCCCCCACTGGCTATACCCCCAGCAGGCTGGAGAAGAGCTCAGTTTTAGTTGTGTCCTCAGGAGGTTAGGACAGAAGAATTTTTTATTTTATTATTTAGTCAGTTTTTGCTGACACCAGGGGGTTGCTGGAACCTTTACACTGCGTAAAGTACCTCATTGGCACCTTCCAACGTGGGACCTGTCTCTGGGGTCACAGGTGTTTCACACAGACCACCCAGCCGATTCCTCTCCTTCCCTTACAGATGGAGACCAGGCTGGCCGGCAGACAGTACTGGGAGAGCGGTCTCCAGGACAGGTAAGTCCCAATGGGCTCTCTCTCCCCCTTTTCCTTCTCCCTCCCCTATCCATGGAGGGCAGAATGGATTTTTTCCTCAGCCCCTAGCAGCCTCATTGGAGAGGTGAGAGGGGGGTTTTCCTGGCTCTGCGCTTCCCCTTAAGCCTCTCGAGCAGGGAGGGGGTTCCCCTACAGGATTCTACTAGTGGAGCGCACGGGTCTCCTACCACATACGCGGCTCGCCAAGCAGCCGCAGTGATCTTCCCTATGCGCTCTGATGCGGTTAGATGCGCTCCGCATGCGCACAGTACAGACGGGCGCCATTTTCTTAGGATAGGCGCCTTTCTTTCTCCCTGTTGCGGAAGTAAATGCCCGCGGTTTTGTGATCTCGCGCGATCCTAAGCGCGCTCCTCTACCTAGCGGCCGCCATTTTGGATCACACACAGGGGAATATCCACGCTGCTCCCAGACTGCTATACTCTGGAGCGGAGACACAGGGCACCACTGCAGGATTGACAACTGATCCTCCTACTACTACAGCTAAGTGTCAGGCATTACTGGGTTATTCCCCCAGGCATTCCCACTTGCAAAAATTTTTCACTATGTCTGAGGGACCCAGTGCTAGCCTTTTTTCTAGGGGGGCAACCTCAGCCCTGGTCACTTTTCTGTCGTGTGCCAAATGCCGCAAACATTTGCCCTCAGGGCACAAATCTCCTCTATGCAACCAGTGCACTACACTGCAGGTTTCTGAACCCTCACCACCTTCTCCACCTCTGGTGAATCAGGCGGCACAGGGGGATCCCTCAGTATCTAGCCCTGAAGCTTCTCCACACAGAGTACAAGCAGCACCTGAGTGGGCAGCCCAATTGGCCACAGGCATTCCTAAACTAGCGCAGTCACTAGACAAACTGCTCTCTCGCCTGGACACTCATAAACCTAGACCCTCCAAACGCAGGGCCCCCTCCCCATCCGAAGATGACAGCGACTCTCCTCCTAGGATCTTTTCACCTCCTGATTCCGGGGACGAACAAGATCATTCTGATGGGGAGCTTTTTTCAGATTCAGATCAAGATGATTCTAGAATTTCCTCTGACACTGTGGACTCTCTTATTTCCTCGGTGCTAGAAACCCTCCACCTTCAGGAACCGGAGGTCCGTGCGGAGTCTTCAAAATCTCTCTTCAAGCGACGCAATAAGACTTCACCTATGTTTCCGTCCCACAACCAGCTTGATCAAATTATCCAACAAGAATGGGACAAACCCGAGAGGCGTTTTCAAACAAACCGTCGTTTCCTAAGGCTGTATCCTTTTCCACCTGAGCTTACTGAAAAATGGGCTTCTCCTCCATCCGTGGACGCCCCAGTGTCCCGCCTCTCTAAGAACACGGCCTTACCAGTCCCTGACGCGTCCTCCTTCAAGGACTCTATGGACAAGAAGTTAGAGAGTTTGCTACGCTCTTCATTCGCAGCTTCCGGGTCCTCGTTGAGACCAGTCCTGGCTACAGCATGGGTAAGCCGAGCCATACAATCCTGGGCTGACACTCTCCTCACCGCTATTGCGGACGGAGCACCACGTCACGAACTCGCTCAGTTGGCATCTCAAATCAAGGAAGCCAATGACTACATGTGTGAGGCCTCACTTGACGCCACTCAAGCTATCAGCAGAGCCTCCGCTCTCTCGGTGGCAGCCCGCAGATCCTTATGGATGAAACTATGGTCAGCTGACCTTTCCTCTAAGAAGTCCCTGACTTCCATTCCGTTCAAGGGGAAGCTCCTTTTCGGTCCTGACCTTGATAAAATCATTAGTCAAGCTACCGGGGGTAAAAGCACCCTTCTTCCCCAACCTAAAGCACGTCCCTCCTTTCGGAAGAACAAGTTTTTTCGTGGCTCTCAGACCAAGAGCGCGAGATCTTCTCCCCCGAGGCACTCCTTTTCGAACAAGGGCCGTTTCGGCAACAAGCATCGAACTCCCTGGCAGAACCGAAAACACTCTTCAAAGCCCACCGACAAGACTGCCTCCGCATGACGCCGTCCTTCCCGGGCCGAATTGTATAGGGGGAAGATTGTCCCACTATGCAGACACGTGGGTATCTCTTGTTCAGGACACCTGGATTCACGAGGTGGTTTCTCAAGGCTACCATCTAGAGTTCTCGTCTCTTCCACCTCACCGATTCTTCATGTCAAGACTCCCTCAAGAATCGGGCAAACGTACAGCTTTTCAGAGGGCCATTTCCAACCTCCTCCTAGCAGGCGTGATTACTCCTGTCCCCCCAGACGAACACTTCACGGGCTACTACTCAAACCTGTTCATAGTCCCCAAAAAGGACGGCTCTGTCCGGCCGATCCTAGACTTAAAGGAACTGAACAAGCTCATTCGTCCGAGAAGGTTCAAGATGGAATCCCTCCGATCTGTCATTGCGGCGATGTCCCCAGGGCAATTCCTAATGTCTCTCGACATAAAAGACGCTTATCTTCATGTTCCCATTTTCCCTCCTCATCAGAGATACTTGCGCTTTGCCTTCCAAAGTTTCCACTACCAATTCACAAGTCTACCATTCGGCCTCACTTCGGCTCCCCGGGTCTTCACGAAGATCATGGCGGCTGCCACTGCTCTGATCCGCAACGAGGGGATCTCCATCACCCCGTATCTCGACGACCTTTTGATCAAGGCGCCTTCGCCCCAGGAGGCTCAGCGGTCCCTTCAGGTCTCCATGACGAAGCTACGGGAACTAGGTTGGGTTCTCAACCTACAAAAATCCTCTCTAATCCCCAGTCAATCCATGAACTTTCTAGGCATGAACTTCAATACTCTGACCCAGAGGATCTCCCTCCCTCAGGAGAAGATTGTTCATCTCCAGGCCCTGGTTCGGTCACTGCTGCAGAAGCCCAAACATCCCGTGAGGTTCTGCATGAAAGTACTGGGTGTCATGGTTTCCACCATAGAAGCAGTCCCCTTCGCCCAATTTCATCTCCGGGAGCTCCAGTGGAACATTCTCAGCACCTGGAGACGGAAATCCCTACTACAAGAGATACTCCTCTCTCCTCAAACTCGGACGTCCCTTCTGTGGTGGCTCAACACCACTCACCTCTCAAGGGGAAAACACCTCGGGGACCCCAGTTGGCGCATTCTCACAACAGACGCAAGTCTCTTCGGTTGGGGCGCAGTGCTCGAAGGCAGGTCGGCCCAAGGGCAGTGGAACCTCACAGAAACGACGTTGCAGATCAATCTCCTCGAGATCCGTGCAATTCGCCTGGGCCTCATCCACTGGCAGCAGGACCTGACGGGGCAGGCGGTGAAGATACAGTCGGACAACTCCACGGCGGTGGCCTACATCAACCACCAGGGCGGCACAAGGAGCAGGGCGGCTCTAAGCGAGATAAAGATCATATTCCAGTGGGCCGAGAATCACAGCGTACAGCTGTCCGCCATCTTCATACCGGGACTGCTGAACTGGGAAGCCGACTTCCTAAGCAGGCAATCCCTGGACCCAGGCGAGTGGTCACTAAAGGACGAAGTATTCCAGGAAATAACTTCCAGATGGGGCGATCCAGAGGTGGACCTCATGGCGACCAGGCACAACAGAAAGGTACCAACCTTCCTAGCTCGTTACAGAGACCCACTGGCCCTAAACGTGGACGCTCTGACGGCCAACTGGCCCTTTCGCCTGGCGTATGCCTTTCCTCCCACTCCTCTCATTCCCAGAACGATCAGAAAGCTTCAAAGGGAAAGGTCCACCCTCATCCTCATAGCACCGAGGTGGCCTCGACGAGCATGGTTCACAGACCTTCTCAACCTCTCCGTCGCAGAACCGTGGCCTCTGCCTCTTCTTCCAGACCTTCTCACTCAGGGTCCAATCCTACACCCAAATCCGACCTACCTCAACTTGACGGCGTGGCTCTTGAGACCAAGATTCTAATTCAGAAGGGATTTTCAAGGGCCGTGGCACGCACTATGTGTGCGGCACGGAAGCCAGTTTCAGCCAGGGCCTATCACAGGGTCTGGTCCACCTACCGTCAATGGTGTTTCACTCGCAAGGTTAACTTCCGGCTTTTTTCTCTACCATCTCTACTGGAGTTCCTGCAGGAGGGCCTTTCACTTGGACTGTCTTTGGGTTCCCTCAAATCTCAAATATCGGCTCTATCCGTACTTTTCCAGAAAAGACTTGCTCTGCTTCCTGACGTCAAAACCTTCATGCAAGGAGTGGCTCATGTGACTCCGCCTGTCAGGGCTCCCACACCTACCTGGGACCTGACGTTAGTGCTCCGGGCTCTTCAACTTCCTCCCTTTGAACCCCTGGGGTCGGTGGCCATTCAGTTCCTGACCTGGAAAACTGTTTTTCTCCTGGCTATTGCTACAGCAAGACGGGTTTCTGAGATCAGCGCTCTTTCCTACAAGTCGCCTTACCTTGTCTTCCACCATGACAGAGCGGTCCTTCGTACCATACCATCCTTCCTACCTAAGGTGGTCTCAGAATTTCATATAAACCAAGAGATCGTGGTTCCTTCCTTCTGCCCATCTCCAGCAAACCAGAAGGAAAGGGCACTGCACACTCTGGATCCTGTGCGGGCCTTGAAGTTTTATCTCTTCAGAGTTCAGGACTTCCGCAAATCCGATTCCCTGCTGGTACTTCCCTCAGGCTCACGTCGGGGCGCATCGGCTACCAAACAATCCATCTCTCGCTGGATCAAACAAGCTATACAAGGTGCATACAAAGCCCGGGGTCAAACACCTCCGTCCAGGGTCACTGCCCATTCGACCAGGGGTGTGAGTACGTCCTGGGCCTTCAGAAACCAGGCATCAGCTGAACAGCTGTGCAAAGCGGCAACTTGGACATCTGTCCACTCGTTTGCAAAATTTTATCATTTTGACACCTTTGCGGCATCTGACACTCGCTTTGGCAGAAAAGTGCTTCAGGCCGCGGTGGCTGACACCACATAAGCCTCTTTTTTCCCACCCGGTTGTTAGGGGACAGCTTTGGTACGTCCCCATTGTCCCTGTGTCCCCCAAGCTGACGTTGAGAAAAGGAGATTTTGTGTACTCACCGTTAAATCCTTTTCTCTTCAGTCACTTGGGGGACACAGGGCTTCCCTCCCTGGATTGAGGCTTTCACTTCCGTCAGACAAGTTCCCTTTTCTTGTTAACTGTTATTGGCTTTTTTGAAAAGTTTTTACTTAGTTAGGTAATATCCTGTTGACTTTGGTACAAACTGAGCTCTTCTCCAGCCTGCTGGGGGTATAGCCAGTGGGGGAGGAGCCAGTTGTCTTTTTTGTAGTTGTGTCCTGCCTCCTAATGGTACTAGCTATACCCCATTGTCCCTGTGTCCCCCAAGTGACTGAAGAGAAAAGGATTTAACGGTGAGTACACAAAATCTCCTTTTTTGCATAGTTTTCTGCAAATCAAAGTATAAAGCATCAAGCAATTTTACAATACTGTGTGAACCAATATGAGCAATACAATGGCCTTTTTCCAAACAGTTGTGTGTTCGTCTTGTTAAAATAGGGTAATGAAAAGTTTTGTTTTGTCCCTTTCTATTTTATGTTGGATACTTATCTTGATGTGCTTCAGGAATCTTAACTTATTAATTAATTACCTTCATGTGTAGAAGATGCATCACTCTGAAATTTTATGGTTACTATTTGTGCATTTTCAGTACTAAAAAAACAGAATTCCCTATTTTTGATCAGCAGTGTTTATCAAAAGCTGGATAATATAATTTTGTATTTACAGTATATAATTTAAGTATAGTGTAGTTCGCATATCTAGTTTTAAAGGAAATACTAAAAAATCAGTCTAGATATGCAAAAAAAATTTTTGGGGGGGTAAAGGCCTATGTTTTTTAAAATACCCTCAGTAACTTCCGATCTCCTTTTCTAATTTTCAACACATACTTAAAGGACATGTAAAGCCTACATTTTCCTACCATGTATATAAGTTGGGCATATCTTCCCCACCCAAGCCACATCATTTGTACTGGATATACCCCATCATTTGCCAGCACTGTCACATTTTCCTTAAACAAATACCGTATATACTAGAGTATAAGCCGAGTTTTTCAGCATCCAAAATGTGCTGAAAAAGTCTACCTCGGCTTATACTCGGGTCAGCGGGCAGTAGCTGAGATTGCAGTCACTTTTAATCATTCCTATACCAACAGTTTGCTTGGGGAGAGACTGCAATATCACACAGCGCCCTCTGTTGGTTATATGAAAGAACAATGCGCCCTCTGTTGGTTATATGAAAGAATAACAGTGACTGCAATATCACACAGCGCCATCTGTTGGTTATATGAAAGAAGTGACTGCAATATCACACAGAGCCCTCTGTTGGTTATACGAAAGATTAACAGTGATGGCAATATCACACAGCACCCTATGCACATGGTAGTGGGACAATGCACACAGTAATCCTTTTGGCAATTCTCTGTCACCATCAACTTTGCAAAGAAGTCCGGTTGATCGCTGGGGGGGGGGGTCGCTTTGGCGGAATGTGCGCTGCTAGGAAACAGGGCTGTGTCTAGGCTTATACTCGAGTCAATAAGTTTTCCCAGTTTTCGTTAGGTAAAATTAGGTACTTCGGCTTATACTTGAGTATATACGGTAGCAGCTTTCATCTGGCGGCCATTTTCCCACTGACACATCATCAGTAACATTGAGAAATGTATGCTGTAAAGTTTATGCAATGCAGAATGCAGGTTTACAAAAAACATACTTTGATAAAAAGTTCTGCTGGGGTTGAACACTGTAATGGTTGAGATGAGCTCAGTAGAGGTGTTTAGGAGAAAGTAAAATAGGATCAGACAGCTAGAGTTTCTATGGGAACCCATAATGCTATCTCTTCATTGGCTGTTAGACTGGAGGGTGTGTTTAGTAAAATGAGCTGAAAAGAACTGCTCATGAGCCAGCCGCCAAAGCAAAATCCTGAGGGAGCCTGCAGAGTGGGTTAGAGGAGGAGAGGGATTTCTAAGTGATTAAGGAGACGCTGCAGCCTTACTGTTAACTTTTTAACAACCAGAGTGGCGGTTATGTAAAGATTTCAAAGATGCTGTATACTGATAGATTTTTTGTTGGGGGGGGGTTTACATGTCCTTTAAAAGTTGTTACTACTGCTAAAGGGTTTGGGGTACTATCAGTTACCTGAACTGGCCACAGTGCACATATTGAATATGTGCAAAAGATCAAGAAATCCAAGATGGGGTGCTCCTGTGGACAGCTTGGAAGGCAAGGGTCATAACTGTTCTATGGCTTCTGAAACCTATGGTTAGGACAGTAACTTCAGTAAATATAAACTATAGCACTTCTAACAATGTAATACTTTTTATACATTCCTTTAAGGTCTAAGGCATGACATGTTTTTCATGGGCCTTTCTGAGAAAAGCAGGTATGGTTTTACATATTTCAAGTTCCATGTTTGCCAACAATACTTGCTTCCTGTTGGGAGGGAAGCACGTTTAGCTTATCCCAATTTTTTCATCAAAGTATTAGGGCTAACAAAACTGTCTGTGGCCTACATCCTATTGAATTATTTTTTAGATGTTGCCATTAAATAGCAATAAGGCCTTGTTTGTTTTCTGGAAAAGTGCTTTTATATCAATTCCAAGTATATTTATTATAGTGCACAGTTTTGTTTGGTTGTGCTTAAAGTAACACTGCTGAAGTTATTAGGGATACTGTCATGGGAAAACATGTTTTTTTTCAAAACACATCCATGAATAGTGCTGCTTCAGCAGACTTCTGCACTGAAATCCAATTCTCAAAAGAGCAAAACAGTTTTTTTTTTTTTATATCCAATTTTGAAATTTCCAGCTGCCCCAGTCATGTGACTTGTGCCTGCACTTTAGGATGAAACTACTTTCTGGCAGGCTGTTATTTCTCCTGAACTGAATCAGTCTCAGTGGGACTTGGCTTTAGATCTTTTCTAGGACAAGGCAATAATAAAGGAAAGGTTTGCATCATCCACTTTGTATCTAAGGAATGCATGTACAATCATGAATTGTAAGGTGGCAATATACCATAATTCATTTTCCAAATATAAAAATGCATAGGATTTTGTAAGAGCAAATGAGTTCTTCTCCACTCATGGATCCTATGCAAGTACATAGCTTGTACGAAGCTTGGCTTCTGGGGCAATTAAAAAAACAACTCAGCCCTCACCTGGTGAAGGAAACCATTTTTTTTTCATATTGACAGTAGGTGTCCTATAATGAGCTCATTAAAACCTGGGGGACATTGTTTCACTTTTAAAGGGATAGATTTAAAGGGATAGTGACCTTGTAGCTTTAAATATTGTGTTTAAACTATAGGTGATGAGGAGATTGCCCAGTACTACATTAAAAAAAAAACATGTCATAGAGACGGAGGAGCAATGCTGGGAAGTGGGGAGCAACTGTTATTTGATCAGCACTATGAAACATTAAAATATGAAATATTAATAATGTCTCTATTTCAGCATGTTTGTATTCGGCAAGCAAGAAGTTCTGGCAGGGAACTACATACTGTCTTTGCTTGTGTGAATGAAGAGCTGCTACTGTGCTTTTGGAAGGACTTTAAGGCACACCCACCAGTCATTTCAAACACAGACGAAGAACAATGTGGACCTTTGGGGATCTCTAATAAAGGGGTCATTTTTAAAGTTAACAATCATTTTTAGCCCACAGAGAAATCAAGCACATTCTGTGTATTATTCATCATTGCCTAGACTATTGGGGTGATGTTAAGTTATGCTGTATGTCCCTTTAACTATAATTATCTATGCAAATTTAGCCAATCAACCATTTGCGCAGTTATACCAAAGTTGATCAGCGAATGCCAAAAACATGGCAAACTTATTACCCATTTCGGCTTGATAAGGGGTTCTAAAATCTATATACTATACTTCCTCTAAATGGTCCAATCTGTGAAGCTATCCACTGAATCAGTACAAACTGGCCATCCACATGCATGAACATATTTTTCTATTAAAACAATTGTACAAATGATCATAACTGATCTCCTCTCACAATATACTGTATGCTGGTGAAGAAGTAAGTTGCCAATGCCTCAACTTTCTTTCTCCCCTGACCATCTGTTTATCCTAAGCCATTCCATGTGATGCCAAACAAGTTCAGCGTGAATTCCTACTTTATATTCCCCTTTCCAATTTGCCGCCTTTGCATATCTTTAATACGACAGGATGGCATGATTTTTCCAGTCTTTTTAAGCTAAAAAGGAAGTGAATGGAGTGAACTGTATGTTCCTGTCTCTATGACCACTCCTACCTGTCCTATTCACAATCAGTCACAATAACTGTTTTTGCCTGAAAGATTCACCACCTCCCTTACTGGGAGATGGCCTTTTGATTGTTCAGAGCTTTAATTAGGACCTGCAAGACTTTGCAACATGCGGTGATATCATTAAAGGGATACTTTCATGGGGAAAAATTTTTTCAAGATGAATCAGTTAATAGTGCTGCTCCAGCAGAATTCTGCACTGAAATCCATTTCTCAAAAGAACAGACAGATTTTTTTTTATATACTATTTTGAAATCTGACATGGGGCTAGACATATTGTCAATTTCCCAGCTGCCCCAAGTCATGTGACTTGTGCTCTGATAAACTTCAATCACTCTTTACTGCTGTACTACAAGTTGGAGTGATATCACCCCCCTCCCTCCCCCCCCCCCCCAGCAGCCTAACAACAGAACAATGGGAAGGTAACCAGATAACAGCTCCCTAACACAAGATAACAGCTGCCTGGTAGATCTAAGAACAACACTCAATAGTAAAAACTCATGTCTCAATGAGACACATTTGGTTACATTGAGAAGGAAAAACAGCAGCCTGACAGAAAGCATTTCTCCCCTAAAGTGCAGGCACAAGTCACATGACTTGACATGACAAAATGTCTAGCCCCATGTCATATTTCAAAATTGAATATAGAAAATCTGTTTGCTCTATTGAGAAATGGATTTCAGTGCAGAATTCTGCTGGAGTATCACTATTAACTGGTGCGTTTTGAAAAAAAACATGTTTTCCGATGACAGTATCCCTTTAAGCTAAAAGGGGGGCTCTTTTTCCATTGTAAACCTGAGAAACCTTTAAAGTGTCTTGGCTATTGGTACAGTATATGTAGATAGGCATCTTTTAGATGTAGCAATAGCATTTAGTCTTCTGAATGTATTTCTAGGAAGACAGGATGAATTTATATTATCTTGAATTTCATTATGTTTTATATTCTTCTCTAGGATGTCAGGATGAATTGATTCCATCTTGAGTTTTATTATCCTTAAATGTGAAATTATTGGTCTTAAATCCAGTACTGATCAGCAGTCCCCCCACGCCTTTTTGAGCAAGAACATTGTCAGACCTGTGCTGAATTAAAGGGGTTGTTCTCTGTCCGAGTTTCAAATGAGGAGTGGGCGTGTCCTAACAGTCCCTGCCAGAAGCACAGTAGGAGGGGGACAGCCAATCACAGCCCTGCAGTCACACAAGCACAGACAGACTTCAGTTCCCTATCAGGTCCTGCTAGCTGCTGATTGGTTCCTGTCCTACAGTACAGTGAGCTGAGAGATACTGGCTCCCCTGCACAGCCTGGGAATCGAGGGACCATTAAGTGAAAGGAAATGGGGGGTTTATAAAGGTTTTTTCAGAAATATTCACTTGATCAGCCTGAAACCCTACTTTTTTTTAGCACAATTCTTCTACATCTAAATAGTATAATGCACTGGTACATTCTTATTTTTTACACAAAATGTCTCCTTTCAATTAAAGGAGTTGGAAAAAGAGATCCAACAAATCCTGATTTAATGCCAACAACCAGGTCAGTCTTCAAAAAGATACCCCAACCCAGCAGAGAAATCCCACATAAGAATTCCCACATAAAATGCAATAAATGCTGCAACTTTAAAAAAATTTTGCTGCAAGTGCTGCATAAGTGTTAAAACTTTGTCTCTGTTGACAGCATCTAATGAAATGAAAGTCCCTTGACGCATATTTAGAAGATAATGTAGCGACAGACAAATCAAAGCTGGCATGAGGCAGCCAAGATCATTTCAAAATGCTCTTTCTAAAATAGTGACAAGGGAATCGGTGCAGAAGAATTTCTGACAGTTAAACTAATCTAAATCAAATCTGTGTAAATTCAGTCTGCCTCTGCAGCAATTTGTACATACAAGGGCACAGCAAAATGAGGCTTGAGGAAAGCCAGATGAAGCATTAAAACAGCTCAAGACAGAATAGCTTAGGGCGGTCAGAAAGAGATAGAAGGGGCCATTTAATTATCTAATGTAATTTGAATTACTTATATTAGATAGACATTTCTATAAATTTTATCTTTATTCAGACTTTCACCTTTAAAAAAATAATATTACCATCAGAGAGGGTTTCCTCCATCAGGGAGGGGGTTTGGGTTCTCCCCCCAAACATTTCCTCCATCAGGGAGGGTTTCCTCTTCCCTCCCCCAAACGTTTCCCCCATCAGGGAGGTTTTCATCCATCATCACGGAGGGTTTCCCCTTTGGGAGGGTGGTTCCTCCCCAAACGGGTTTCTCCCCCAAATCTTTCCCCCATCAGGGAGGGTTTCCCACATCATCAGGGACGTCTCCCCCATCAGGGAGGGTTTCCTCCATCATCAGGGAGGGTTCGCCCCCCAAAGGGGTTTCTCCCACAAATGTTTCCTCCATCAGGGAGGGGTTTGGGTTCTCCCCCCAAACATTTCTCCCATCAGGGAGGGTCTCTTCCATCAGGGAGGGAATGGGTTACTCCTCCCCCAAACGGGTTTCCCCCACCCAAATGTTTCCCCCACTAGGGAGGGTTTCCTCCATCATCAGGGAGGTCCACCCCAATGTTTCCCCCATCAGGGGAGGGGGAGGCCCTTCCCCTCCCCCCAGGGTTCCCTCTCCCCCAAAGTTGTTGTTATTGGTAGCAAAATAAAAGGGCTAAGCTCCCCGACTGCAAACAATTGTGTGAGTTCGGATCCGTTTGAATACATTTACCATTTGGACATTGACATTGGAAGGCCCAGCAGTGCCAACAAACAAGACCGACCCATTGCACAAAGCATGTCGCTAATAAAAGCATTGTAACTATGAAATAGAAGGCAAAGCGGAAGTAGTGTATTCTTACTAAACAAACGGCTATCACTGCCACTATCTGCACATTGATTCCCTTGAACACCTTGTTGAGAAGGATTTAAAGGTCGGAGAGGAAATTGACCTCCCGCTTTGACATTGGGCACAGTCACTTTGCAGGACGTCCAATGGGCAGATTAGATACGTCCGTTACGTAACAGCTCGCGTACTTCAATCCACGTGACATATTTTTTTCAAGACTCTGCAACTCCCCAGCCAATGCGAAAGCGGGTTTCTATGTGACGTCGGTAGCCTTATCCAATCCGCTCGTCGTTTTGCCGGTAGGGGCGTTGCTGTGACGTCACGGAAGGACAAATTCATTAGGTCTGGAGGACGATCGCTCTCTGTTAGCCGGTGAGGGGGCTGGTGAACGCCATCTTGTAGGGTGAGTTCTGCTAGGCCGCATTGCGGGGCTTAGTTTGTGTGTTGCCTAGTGGTTATGCGGTGCCTTAGCGTTCGATTTGCGATTTTTAAAGGTTGCCTGGGAGAGGGAAATGGTCGAAAGCCTCGTTTTGGTTTGGTAATGTCAAATGTAACTTTCTGCTCGCGGGACTGGTCTTATTCTGTTCCGCCGCATGGAACTCCTATGGGCTATTGGCGCGCGAGCCTGTCAGAGAGAGAAATAAGGGGGTTTAGTTACACACAAGCACCGTGAGCAATGGGACTGGCCACAGGCTACGGATGTCACCCCCCTCATTCCGCTGATAAATTGGCTCAAAACGTAACAAGGTCATATGTAACTGCCCCTGCTCACAATTCTAAACAAGCTTCTCCCTTTATAGATGGATTTTAGCCTGTTCTAGAACTGCCTATTTTTAGCAACCTTTCCGATGGTCTCTTTTATATGCCGCTTTGAGCTTTTCAAATGGGTTTACTGATCCTGGCAGCCTTAATAATTGTTGCTTGGGGGGTGGATGGTGTAGTCTTAAGTTTCTCTAGGAATGCACCAAATCCACTATTTTGGATTTGGCTGATCCCCCCCCCCGAATCCTTGGTGAAATATTATGCCAATTATCGAACCTATTCCTAACTTGCATATACAAATTAGGGGTGGGAAGGGGAAAACATTTTGCTTCCTTATTTTGTGACAGTCACAATTTCCCTCCCACCCTAATTTGCATATGCAAATTAGACTTTGGGTGGGCAGAAGGATTCGGCTGAATTTGAATGCTGCTGAAAAAGGCCGAATCCTGGATTCGGTGCATCTCTGGTTTTCAACTTTCCGCTCATGCCCTCTATTCAGTTAAGGGTTTAATCACACGGGCAGATTCGGGGAGATTTAGTCGCCTGGTGACTAATCACTTCTGCGGCGTGACCATCTCCCCGAACTGCCTTTCTGCTGCTATAATGTCAAAACGCCAGCACCAATGCACTTGCGGCACTACGATTTCCGAAGTCGCCCAAAGGTTCCTCTTGGGAAATCGCAGTGCCGCGAGTGCATTGGTGCTGGCGTTTTGTGATTATAGCAGGCAGGGGGAAGGCAGTTTGGGGAGATTGTCGCCCCGCAGAAGAGGCGATTAGTCGCCAGACGACTAAATCTGCCTGTGTGCTTAAACCCTAATGCTTGGTTTTTAGGGCTAGTAATACCTTAGCAACCAACTAATTGCTGAATACTTAAACTGACCAAAAATCTAAGGTGAACTATGAATAGCCCTATAAAAGTTTATAATGTGGGTTGGTCCTCTTGATGTCAAGTCATGAATAGGGTTAAATCAGGGGGTAAACAGTGCGTTGTGGAACCGATTCAAGACTATGGGAGTGCTGAAAAGTACCAGTCTTATCTACTTATTTACATTGGTTTTCATGAGAAGTGCATCTTGGCTTCATTGTATGGGCATGCAAGGAGAAGTGTGGGCTTGGACTAAGGTATAGAGTGTAGCAAACCACCAGCAATAAGTTGGTAATCTGTGGCTGGTTGGAGGAAAATCTAATTCTATCTACAGTTTGAGGTGCTGTTTACACTTGTGATTTTCTGTTTTGGTGCTTAGGATTCCTTTTTTTTTTTCTCAGTTGCCGCCAAAATGTATTCCTCCGTTTCGCAGTTAGCGCGGACCAACCCTTTCAATGCTCCCCACTTTCAGTTGGTGCAGGATTCTGTAACATCAAGGAAAAGCAATGTCCCCCAAGCAAAGCCAAGCCGTCAGCTCGCTGCTGCTGCTGTTCAAGATGGTACGTTTGTTTACATGTAACCGTTATATAAGTAATGGGCTTTCTGACAAGCTGAAATGTGAATGCAGCAGCCGATTACATTTTACTGCCAAGGTATAAATGTAGCCATCTTTACTGTGACACTGATAATCTAGGTCAGCTGCTGCAGTGCTTTTAAGTATTCTATACTGCGCATGCTTTCTAAATTTACTCGGCCTTTTATTATCACCTTCAGAATCTTTGCACTGCATAACATTTAGTCCTTGTTAGAACTTGCAGTGTTGGGGTTTGAACTGGTTTTAACCTGGGCCATTTTGGTTAAGCCTGCTGAAGTAGGTCACTTGAAGGGCAGCCTGTGATTGGCTTAACTGTAAAGGACACCGTTGGTATTTGTCATTGTATCTCATGGCTTTTTAGTTAAATTTTTTTTGGCAGATTTTTAAATCTACCGGTAAATAAATTTTAGGATGGAGTTGATGCTGTTCTAACTCCGTTTTCAATAAATATCCCTTTTTAACTTCAAATTATTTAGTTTTGTTCGGCCTCCCTCCTTTGTATTTTAACGGTTGCTAGACCTTAATTAACATAGCAACGAGGCAGCAGTTTTTTTTATCAGAAAAACGAATTGGCTCACTTTATTGCAGGCTGACTCCTATTTTTCCACCTGGACATGTTTTGTTTTCCCTGGGAATAACACTCTTAAGAGGTCTTTCTCCTAGATGTACAAATAACCATGTCCAGTAGAGTAAAAATCTAAGCTTTTAAAGTTCTGTCTTTCATTCTTCCCTGCTCATATCTTAAGGCTTCAGGAGAGATGAGGACCAAGGCAGGTCCAGACTGATGATTAAAATAGGCCCTGGCATTTCAGGACAGAGGCCCGATCAGCCCCCACCAGCCCACTAAATACTGACTTTTTATGGCACCTTATAGCAGCCCCTCTGGCATTTGCTAGGACCCACAGATTGCCAGTCTTGGCCTGGCATGTACCAAGTTCTACCTTTAGTGTGATTATTCATTGTGCTTAACATAGTGAATAATTATTTTTCTTGTGCAGCGCTGATCTAAACCTTGTATTTTCCTGCTGCTAAAAGGGCTACATTGGCCCTCCATGTTTCTGAACATTAAAAAAAAAAACACGTGCCAAGCCATATTCTGTACAAAGACCAGGCTAATATCCTTGCTCTTGACAGTTAGCCACCACTAGAATTTACATTAGATATATCTTTATTTAGGGGATAATTACTGCAGACTGCATATATAATATTTGACAAGTGAAAAGCCGATACCTTTTTATGCAAAGAACGGGGCGATCCCAAGCTTTATTCCATTGTGCTCTTGAAACAGTTCAACAGATCAAACGTTTCAGGAGGGCCATGCGGTCCCAAAACTTTTGATCTGTTGAACCGTGTCGAGCACAATGGAATAAAGCTTGGGATCGCCCCGTTTGTTGCATAAAAAGGTATCGGCTTTTCACTTATTTTTGGATTCATTGCTGGCTTGTTGCTAGGCCAGTGCCAATACCTGCATCCCTTCCTGCCTAACTTTTGTTTATATAAATATTTGAACATGGAGTGCAAGACATTTATACATTATTGATGCTGTTTTAGCAACAGCATTGCTTGTTTAGTCAGTGTCTTGAAACTATATATATTTAAGACTATTTCATGGACTTGATTCAGTGTTTTTGAAGTAATGTCACTTTTGATTAAACAGAGGAATATAGCTGTGCTTACGGATCTGCCAAGTTCTTTGCACTTTGTGGCTTTGGTGGAATCGTAAGTTGCGGTACAACCCATACTGCAGTGGTCCCATTAGATCTGGTTAAATGCAGGATTCAGGTTTGTTTCTCTTCATTTAGTTTATAATGTAAATTAACTGATGTGTTGCATAAACTAATCTTTGCCGCCAAACAATCAATTACTAAAGCATTAACTTGACTAAAAAGCATGGCGTGTCTTCATTTTTGTGTAGCAGGTGAATTCAGTTGTGAATATGGCTCAACACAGTTTTATGCATATTGTGGCTTTGGTGGAATCCTGAGTTGTGGTATAACCCACACTGCTGTCGTACCCCTGGATTTGGTCAAATGTCGTCTTCAGGTTAGTATGGCACAGTCTAAGGGCTGCTCTCACTGTTTTCCTTTCCTTCCAGAAGAGTTTTCTATATGCAGAGCTGATTCTTCCAGCTGTCAGCACATCTCTAAAATCTCAAGGGCAGAGAGCCATGTGCTGTTTAACTGTAGGCACTGCCTGTGTATTCAATAACTGCGAGCAAGGGGAAGCACTTTTATACCCCTAATAAAGGGTGAATGTCTTTCTACAAGACTGCAAGTAAAAAAAATTTTTGAAGGTTTAAGGTATATGCATTTGCTATGCTTTATATATAAGAAGCAAACGTTCATACAAAATAATGAGTTCAAGACCAGCTAATATGGGGTAGGGATGCACCAAATCCACTATTTTGGATTCGGCCAAACCCCGAATCCTTTGAGAAAGATTCAGCTGAATACCACAATCTGAATCCTAATTTGCATATGCAAATTAGGGGTGGAATGGGGGGGGGGGGAATTAGCTTCCTTGTTTTGGGACAGTCGTGTGATTTCAGTCGCCACCCCTAATTTGTATATGCAAATTAGGGGTGGGCTGGGCAGAAGGATTCGGCTGAATCCGAATCCTGCTGAAAGACCAAATCCTGGATTCTGTGCATCCCTAATTTGGGGGGTTTGAATTCTTTTGATATAATACGTGGCTCTTCAGTCATGGGATAGAAGGCAGCAGAGTTAGGTGCCACGCTACTGACCTGTTTTACTCAAATACAGAAAAAAAACCTGCAGCGTTCTAATGCATGTAAGTATTGAATGCAAATAGAAATAATCCTGCACTTCAAATATACTACCAAAAAGGGGGAGCGATTGTAGTACTTTTCCACTTTTCATGCTGTTGGATTGCACACTTGGGGGCAGATTTATCAAGGGTCAAATTGAAAAATCGAATTTAGAATTTTTTTTTTTTTCAATTTGGAATTGTTTGCAGCCTTCCTGTCGGAAGAAAAAAAACTCAGTTTTTAAAACTCGCATTTAATTTGAATTTGATTCAAGTTTTTGGGTCGATCCTGTTCACCCAAGTTTTACAAATTCAATTTGTTGTTTTTTTTTTTTTATAAATTAATTCGACCTTTGATAAATTTGCCTCTGCAAATTTGAATCTGGTTTCTGAAGTCGGTGGATGCAAGTTCCATGGTACTAATTTTTGTTGCCAGGTTGTAATTTTGCATTGACTGCGAGTCATTGCGGTTTATCATAAGTCATAAAAACACCTGGTGAATGCTAACATGCTCCTTAGATCCATCTTTGTGGGTGTCCGCTTATGCTGAGTCCTGCTAACTGCACATTTTTGGGCTTTAGCAGTTCCAGCTAAGAGACAACCAGCAACTTTATTGGTTGTACAGTCAAAGGTGCTTGAGTCATTGGCATGTGAGACTAATCTACCTGCACATTTGTCTTTGTATTTTGATGGCCGTGATTTCATAACCACATGCCCCCATCAGAATCTTTCATATGTGCGGACATATCTGCAAAGACTTGGCACAGAAAAAGTAAAGCCTAAAAAGACATCTATGTTGTGTAATAACGTTTATTTGCTTTTTGTTAAGGTTGACCCCCAAAAATACAAGAGCATCTTCAACGGCTTTTCCATTACCATTAAAGAAGATGGTGTCCGTGGTCTTGCGAAGGGATGGGCTCCAACTTTCATTGGATATTCAATGCAAGGCCTGTGCAAGTTTGGTTTCTATGAAGTGTTCAAGATACTGTACTCTAATATGTTGGGCGAGGTAACTAGTAACCCTTTTGCAAATACTTGTTAATCTGCAGCTGTTGTCAAGGCAGAACATGTGACATTAAACATTTACTATATAGATTATATAGTAATACTAACGTTTAGTATTAATAGGTTAAAAATATTGTTAATTATTTTTTTTTCAGGAAAATACCTACATGTGGCGTACATCTCTCTACCTGGCTGCGTCTGCCAGTGCTGAGTTCTTTGCTGATATTGCTCTGGCTCCAATGGAAGCTGCAAAAGTACGCATTCAGACACAACCAGGCTATGCTAATACTTTAAGACAAGCTGCTCCCAAAATGTTTGCTGAAGAAGGCATCTGGGCGTAAGTTAAATCACTTCTTATAGTTAAAGAGGTTGTTCACCTTTAAATTAACTTTTAGTATGATTGCAGAGAGTGATATTCTGAGACCATTTGCAATTGGTTTTAATTTTTCATTTGTGGTTTTTGAGTTTTTCAGCTTTTTATTCAGCAGCTCGACAGTTTGCAATTTCAGCAGTCTGGTTGCTAGGGTCCAAATTACCCTAGCAGCCATGCACAGGTTTAAATACAAGACAGGAATAAGAATTGAAGAGGGTCTGAATAGAAAGATGAGTAATAAAATGCAGCAATAACAATACATGTGTAGCCTTACAGCGCATTTGTTTTTTAGATGGGGTCAGTGACCCCCATTTGAAAGTTGGAAAGGGTAAGAAGAAAAAGGCAAATAACTTAAAGGATAAAATATAAAAAGTGAAGACCAATTGCAAAGTAGGAATTGGACATTCTTTAACATACTAAGTTACCTCAAAAGTAAACCACCCCTTTAAGTTGGGTTGAAAAAAGTACATTAAAGGGGTTGTTTGCCTTTAAGTTAACTCTTCATCTTATGTAGAGTGACATTCTGAGACAACTTACCATTGTTTTTCATTTTAATGAGGTTTTTTTTGCTATTTATTCAGCAGCTCTCTCCAGCTTGCAATTTCAGCAGTCTGGGTGCTAGGGTCAAAATTACCCTGGCAACCATGCATTGATTTGAATAAGCGCCTGGAATATGAATAGTAGAGGCTTGCATATATAGATATGTAATTAAACATTGGCAGTAGCAATAATACATTTGTAGCCATACAGAGGCAAGTGGAGCCCAAACAATTGTCGTCAACTATTCAACTTAGAGAGACACAGGAATTTACTGATTCTACACTGACAGTTGGCATTGACATGAGACAAACATTGTAACCCTTTGTTTCTAATACAAACAGCTGCATGGTTCCCTCATGCTGTTAGGACACTTATTTGCCAGTGCTTATTAACTCATTGAGGAAATGACCAAGATCCTAAAGCTTTTGTTTTTAGTTCTATGGCCTAACTCTCACACTAACTGGGATCAATTTGTAGTTGTCTGCAGCCTTCCTGACATCCAAGTATTTTTCGGAGAAAAAACTCAAATCAAGTTTTTAAACTTAAATTCGAATTACGTTTTTGGGTCAATCCTCTTGACCCAAGTTTTACAAATTCAATTTTTTTCCTTTCCTAAATTAAGATTGGTCGAATTTCGTGTTCATGGGAGTTTAAAAAAAAAACTCTCATAAATTTGAAATTCGACCTTTGATAAATGTGCCACTAGGAATTTGAATCTGGTTTCTGAAGTCAGTGGGGGTCATTTATCAGCGCTGGGCAAATTTGCCCATGGGCAGTAACTCGTGGCAACCAATCAAATTGCTGCATTCATTGTTCTACTTGCTGCTGGCTTCAAAAAGCTAATCACTGATTGGTTGCTATAGGTAACTGCCCATGGGCAAATTTGCCCAGTGTTGATAAATGAGCCCCAGTGGATGCAAGTTCCATGGTACTAATTTTTGTTGCCAGGTTGTAATTTTGCATTGACTGCGAGTCATTGCGGTTTATCATAAGTCATAAGAACACCTGGTGAATGCTAACATGCTCCTTAGATCCATCTTTGTGGGTGTCCGCTTATGCTGAGTCCTGCTAACTGCACATTTTTGGCCTTTAGCAGTTCCAGCTAAGAGACAACCGGCAACTTTATTGGTTGTACAGTCAAAGGTGCTTGAGTCATTGGCATGTGAGACTAATCTACCTGCGCATTTGTCTTTGTATTTTGATGGCCGTGATTTCATAACCACATGCCCCCATCAGAATCTTTCATATGTGCGGACATATCTGCAAAGACTTGGCACAGAAAAAGTAAAGCCTAAAAACACACCTGTGTTGACTAAAGATCATAAAGCTTTTGTTTATTGTTCTGTTGCCTAACTAACATTTTTTTTTTCTCCCCTTAACATACAGGTTTTACAAAGGTGTTGTTCCTCTCTGGATGAGGCAGATTCCATACACAATGATGAAATTCGCTTGCTTTGAACGTACTGTTGAAGCTCTCTACAAGCATGTCGTGCCCAAGCCCAGAAATGAATGTTCAAAGTCTGAGCAGTTGGTTGTCACTTTTGTGGCTGGTTATATTGGTAAGTGGGAGTCTTCTACTAAAATAAATTGAGCAATAACTGCAGCAGTAGTATTAGTACGGGTGATATGGCTGTAATAGTAGTATGGATTTAAACGCTCAGTAGCTAGCATTTGTAAAGGACATAAACTGATTAAAAGCACAGCAGGTAATGGTGGGGACAATGCCAAACCAACCTGCTGATGCTAGAAACAGATGCCTGAATACATCGACTGCTGTTTTATGGGATTAATAAACATTGCAAATGAGACACTTAAAGGAAAACTATACCCCCCAAACAATGTAGGTCTCTATAAAAAGATATTGCATAAAACAGCTCATATGTAAAACCCTGCTTCGTGTAAATAAACCATTTTCATAATAATATACTTTTCTAGTAGTATGTGCCATTGGGTAATCATAAATAGAAAATTCCCATTTTAAAAAAAAGGGCCGCCCCCTAGGATCGTAGAATTCACAGTGCACATAAATAAACCATACATGTTAGGTCACATGAGCCAATTAACAGACAGAGTTCTGTCTATTGCTTCCACACTTCTTCCTGTTAGAGTTGTAGTATCTGGTCAGGTGATCTCTGAGGCAGCACAGATAGTCACAAAATGGTGGTTCAAGGCAAAAGATGTAAAAGGGCAGTTTTTACTTAAATATATAAGGTTCCTTCATATGCCACTTAATTTCATATAAACTATCTGTTTAAATATTCATTTTGGGTGTATAGTTTCCTTTAACATTTTCTCTCTCTTTTTAGCTGGTGTCTTCTGTGCTATTGTCTCTCATCCTGCTGATTCTGTGGTCTCTGTACTTAACAAGGAAAAGGGAAGCACTGCTGTGGAAGTTCTGAAAAGACTTGGGCCTAAAGGTTTGTATATACCCTTTTTGAACTAATATGCCTTTGCTCCACACAGGTTTGCATATTTTTTACCGTTCTCTTGTTCTCAACAGGTGTCTGGAAGGGTTTGACTGCCCGTATTATTATGATTGGTACCTTGACTGCCTTGCAGTGGTTCATCTATGACTCTGTGAAGGTTTACTTCAGACTTCCTCGTCCTCCTCCCCCTGAGATGCCAGAATCCTTGAAGAAGAAGCTTGGGCTCACTCAGTAAACTTGGACTGAAATCATGAAAAACTCCCCCAACATTTTCAAGAGGCGTTTTTATAAATTCAACTAAATAGGACCTGCAGTTGTTTCAGATGTAATTATTGGTTGTGTTCTCGCCTTGCCCCATAGCCCACACACTAACTTGGTTTTACCGCTGTACTTATCTGTTGAAATAAACAGATGACCGAGTGTTATGCATCTGTTAATTTTAGATGAACAAATTGATGGTAATTAATGTGCAGAACTAAATATCCGTCCAGAAACACATTTTAGTAGGATTTTTGTTCAAAGAATGGATGATGCTGATGAGTTGGTGGTTAAGAATGGCTACTCAAAGCACAATCTGTAATGGTTAAGTCTGCTTTTTAACACAAGCTTCCAGACTTAATTTAAAGGAGAACTAAAGTAGGTAGAAATGTTGTACATTATGTTTTGGGCTTCTATACCAGCTCAAGGCAACCACATCCCTTTAGGAGGGAAGATCTGTGTCTCCAAAGATGCCCCAGTAGCTCCCCATCTTCTTTTGATTCTCTGCACATGCTCTGTGCTGCTGTCACTTACTGAGCTTAGGGACCCACTCACAATATACAGTACATATAAAATATAAATGTAATACAAGACTGTAATTAATACATTTAATTACTGCATGGCTGCACAGAAACCAGAGCAATTAGATACAGAATTTAATCAGCTCTGTTTCATCAGCTTATATTACAGACAAACCTCATTTTCCGCTTGATAATGTGTGACGACCCCTAAGCTTAGCTTCTCGACAGCTGCTCAGAGCCCACTGAGCATGTGAGTGTCACAGACACTTTCCAAGATGGTGACCCCCTGTGACAAGTTTGAAGTCCTGGATCATTGCTGCTATTGACAAGCTGAAACTTGGCTGGTGCAATAAGTTCAGTATATAAAATGGCATTTTAGCCATATACATTTCTAGTTAAGTTCTCCTCCTCTTAAGTAGTGGATAACTGTTCATTGACAAATGTATACCACCCTGAGGCTTCAGCCAGAGCAGCAGATGATGCTTACAGTAGAAATCGGAAGGGCACAAGGGCTTAGGATAGACCCATTAATAATTGAGCATGGTTTTAATTTTGACTAGAGTAGAATTTATAATAGTCCTATCTTTAACAAAAGGGTTTTCTGTGTTGTGGAGTTTGTTCTCCACCAAATGACACTTATTCACTGTTCCCACAGAAGCCAACATTTTTCTTCAGCCAAGAAAGTCTCTCTGCTTTAAGCAACAATACCTGACTGGCAACTGTAGTGTAGTAGTCTGCAAAATGTTTTTGCTTTTCAGCCTCCTTGCCACTCGCTGACTGTCGGCCATGTACCGTAAGGGCTTTGCATGTATTCAGGCTAAATGCGTTCAGCCGCAGAGGAGCACAGTCTGTACTCCCGTCAACACCTGTAAGCACGAAACGCAGCATGTTGTGTTCCACCTGTGATGACCTGCATTGTCCTGATTACAGCCCACTGTACCAACAGTTGCATTTGGTTCTGCGGTTGAACACATTTAACCTGAGCGCAGACAAAACCAGGTGTGAGCGAGGGGCATAGGTAGGCTGTTCCTCTCGCTTGCAAGTGATTCCTTCAAGTTTCCCTCACTTGGGCATCATTCCCATCCTAGCTATGATCCCTACTGCAAAGAGAAACCAATAGAAAACTGAATTCATTTTCTTACACTTACAGTTCAAGCTGTTCTGCTGAAGAGGTCGGATAACCTAGAATGTGATTGCTCTGTTTATTTAATTTGGAGAATGTCCTCTCTGTAGAGCTCTTGCCACTCCACATGGACTAGGTAGAGTCCATTAACATGTCTCTTATTTATTAAATATGTTCTGTATACCTCCTGTTTTTCTTTTAAACTCTTTTTTACGTTAAATATGCCACACTGGAAGCTGAAGCTTCCACTGTAACATCAATGCTTCTGTTTCGAAGACTGTCTACCCCCGCACTCCAATTGCTGTCAGCTTAGTTACAGGAGTCTATGGAAGCAACTTTAGTAAGTACAGTAGTTTGACCAGATGCAAGTGATCAGGACACTGGGCTCCTTGATGTCTGGTTCTCTTACAGGAAAAGCAATATTCAAAGGAAATTTAGTTACTGTTCTGTTGGGTTAAATATATGAATTAGCAAGATAAAATTTACTATAAAGGCCCACAATGAGTTGCTGTAAACTTACGTTTGGTGATCCTCTGTGGATTGCGGTATGTTTACATTTCGTTTCTGTTTTTAGCAGTTTCTGAGATATAGGTTTTAGTGTCAAGCATCATTGACATTTCAGGCTACTGCCCTGTTTTAAGTGGCACTTGAAGCCAGAAACCTATGCACTGGAATTTGTCTACATTCCAAAGGGAACTTGCATATACAGGTAGGGGATCTGTTCTACAGAAGCCGGTTATCTAGAAAGCTCTGAATTACAGGAAGGCCATTTCCCATAGACTTAATTTTATCCAAATTTTTAAAAATGTCCCTTTTCTCTGTAGTAATAAAACCGTACCTTGTACTTGATCCAAACGAAAATATAATTAATCCTCATTAGAAGCAAAACCAGCCTATAGGTTTATTTAATGTTTACGTGATTTTCTAGTAGACTTAAGGTATGAAGATACAAATTACGGAAAGGTCTGTTTGGAAAATTGCAAATTCTGAGCTTTTTGTATGTAAAAGGATTTATACTGTGTTTAAAAAATATGTTCATCAAGCCCATAGATAAGCAGCGTGGACTGTGCTGAAACAATCTGAAAACTAGTGGGTAGAACCAGACAATAAGCCCATGAGAATTGGTATGCGCACACACTATCTCTCAACCGTCTAGAAGGGCTTGTAAATAAACTGTAGCCTGTAAGGACTCTAAGGGCCTTTACACACAGCGATTTTATCTGCGCTCCCCTGCATTGCGCTTTCTTCCGTTCAGTCGCAGGAGTAGACGCAGTCAATTATTTTGAAGGGGGCTATACTGACACAGACGCATGTATGCGCCGAACACAGGTGAAATGCAACATGCTGCGTTCCAACCTGCGTTTGGTGCTTACATTGCATCTGTGTGAGTATAGCCCCCTTCAAAATAATAGACTGCGTCTACTCCTGCGCTCCCCTGCGGCTGAACAGAAGAAAGCGCAACGCAGAGGAGTGCAGGTAAAATCCCTTACAGGTGTTTGGGTTTTTTTTGTGCATTTACAAATGTATGCCAAGCGTGTTAATACACATACATTGCATTTATGTGCATTTTATTAATGCTAAGTATGTCTTGTTGAGTTCTAAATGCAACTTTCTATTCTATTGGCCTTTGAACATGCATCAAGCACAAGAAAATGCAGAATGTAGCATAAAAAAATGCAGTAAAAAAACTAATCTGAACACTCATTAGTGCAACCAGCCAGAACGTAATGGAATCCCAGCTGTTCTGGTTAGAACTAGAAAAGACTCATGGTCCTGTTTAAATGTTTCTTCAAGAGGGATGCTGATATAACTGTGACCAACCAATCATCTAGATAAAGGAATTAGAGATATCCTTTCCTGTCTCAGTAGGGAACTCACAATCTTGGTTAATACTCAAGGTGTTGTTTTGATCCCAAATGGTAGTACTCTGAACTAATAGTGGTGTAGGGTTCCCTTGATGTATACTGCAATCCGCAGAAATTTCATGTGAGTCTTGAATATAGGGAACATGAAGATATGCATCTTTGAGATCCAATGAAGCCATGTAATCGCCTTTGTCCAAAATGTTTATAACCAACCTGATTAATTAAAATGACGTATCTTAAATCTATAATGGTTCTGAAGGTTCCATTGGGTTTGAGAACCAAAAAAACCTTTGAATATGTTCCCTGTTGGACTTCTAGTTGAGGAACCGGTTTGAGTTCCTCACAAATTTGACTTAGTTGGGCTAAGTATTTATCTTTGAGGTGGTAGTCTGTGAAACTCTATTCTTTAGCCTTCTGCTACCAGCTGAAGGACCCAAGTACCCACAATGGTTTCCTCCCATTCTGGAAGAAAATATTGTAACCTATCCCGCACAGGAAGTGAACTTCTGGTATCAGAGGAGATGGGAAAACCTTTGCTCCCAAGAAAAAAGGCATCCTTCTATCTCCCTGAGTGGAGGATAATGTTCTATAGCTCTGAAAGGAGTTTGAATCACTTCTCTTGATGTCTCTTCAAAATGTCTTCTCCTTTCTGGGTGATGACTTTCTGTAGCGAAAAAAAGAATTTCTACTTCGTCTACAAAAAATGTTAACTCCAGAGACTCGAACAGTTTATCTAATTCTGAACCCAGTTCAAATGCCATTGAACAGAGACTGTATTTTTATGTAACATCAGCTGACTGGTTTTAATTACAATTCTCTCCTGGCTGCTGTAGGCAAAGCCATGAATTTTGCTGACAATTTGATACTCTCAATAGAGGCATCACATAGTAATTCTACAGCTGTGCTGAGCTTAGAAAGTGACTCCAACAGTTCCTCCCGTGGGATGTTACTACCGATGTCCTCATCAAATTGTCTTAGCCAGTGTCTGGCTGATTGAGGGATTCCTGATGCTGCCAAGGCTGGCTTGCAAATGGCTACACGGGTACCATATGTTCTCCTTAGTAAGCATAGAATATTTTAGTCCTGCACCATGCTCCACTGGTATTAATGTTCTTTTAAAAAGCCTGGCAATGGCCACATTGACTTTAGGTGATGCTTCCCATGACTGTAGTTTATTTTTCTGAAAAGGAAACAAGAGCTTCTGTCTTTTAGAGACCTTTCTCAGGGTTCTTCCACTCTCTAATCATTAGCTCTTTCATAACATGGGAGTGGAAAGGAAAAGGTTTTTTTACCAACTCTGAAGTAGTAGCCTGAGATTCTTCCCCATCTAAGGATTCTATAGTCTGCCTCACTCTTTTAATAAGTTTAGATGTGTGATCCACCGAGAAGAGAGCTAAAGGTTCTTCATCCTCAGAAGAATCCTGCACAGAATCATCCAAAGACATAAGATTAGTCTGAGTGGGAGTATCAGGCAGCGAGACTGAACTGTGCTGCATCTGGTTAAACATCTCTGTCGTAGATTTATCAAACTCCTTTATCCATACTGAGGATTTAGGTACCACTCAGATTCTTTCTGGGCTAAACAGGACAAACAGTCCTTGCAGAATCTCATGTCATATGCGTCAGGAAGAGGCATCTGCCTTGCACTACTGCTGCTTAGACCTTTTGTGTCTTTTAGTAGGTGAAGGATCTAGGGTAGACATCTGCAAAATAAAATAGTCAAGGCTATGATAATTTTCTATATCACAAGAATGACCCACAGAACTACCGTGTACCTCTGAGCCTAATGAGGAGTCTTGAGATGTAGGAACTTATCATAACCTTGATGGTCAGCCGCAACAGAAGCTGGTTGCATCTTTTAGAGTCTCGCACCTAAAAGAGGGTGCCTGACTATTGCCTAAGTGGTATATGAATACTTGGTGCAAAACCTTTCCGACGCACCTCCACTGACATCATCGGAAGGGAACCACTTATTGACCAATCGTGCTAACTCTTAGTCGCACGTCAGATGCCCGTTCCGCCATCTTAGATTTGGGCAACCCTCAGTTACACAGAGACAATGACAGCACATAATCTACGGACAATTCATAACCTGCAACAGATCTATCACTCAGGTACACTGTCTATGGTCTTCAAGTCCCCTTAGGGACCTGGCACAACCCTGGAAAAAGAAATAAATGTCATTAGCAGCACATGTCACAGGACAAAAAAACACTGAGGTCCTATTAATGGGTGTGGTGTATTAACTCTTTTTCTTCCTCACTTTTCCTACATGGCAGTAAAAACAAAATATATCTCACGGTGCTGCCGTAGGGGACGTAAGAGAATGTGATTTTATTAACACTTGATACATTCTGCATGAATCTGAAAATGTAATTCTTTATACTAGGTTTTGATTTTTAATGCAATCTCATTTACCAATAGCATTCATGTAATTGAAAAATACTTTGATTAATGCAAAAAAAAAAAACATTTTTTAAGTTGTTTGGCTAGACTTTCCATTTACCTATACTATGTAAAGCCAGCAGAGGTCTCTAAAGATCTACAGATTACACCCAATTAGTAACATTTTACAAGTTTTGTGGGAAAGATTATACAACGGCAGAGGGAGTAGCGTCAGCTCAGCTGTTGTTAAACCTATACAGCCCTGGCTTTTGACTCCACATCTGTAAACTCTGGAGAAATATAAATATTCTGTCTGTTTATAGGTGGTGTTCTGGGAATTGTTCTATTCACTGGGTATGTTTTGCTTTATAAAATAGAACCCAAGGTACAGATTAGCACCGAGTCTTCCAACCACTGAACGTTACAGGGCTATGTACAAGGGCTATGCAGATTTGAAATAAAAGTTGGCAGATCACTGTGACTGATGTATTGTCAGAAAGCCTGATTAATTGTTGTAAAATACAAATGGGGTTGTGGGAGTATCTCCAAGGTACATGTATACTTAAATTATATATATATATATATATATATATATATATATATATATATATATATATATATATATATATATATATATATATATATATATATATATATATATATATATATAGAGAATAAAGTACCTCCTATTATAAAATATGAGGATATTATAAGTCACTGAGGAGTTTTTAGGAGTTCTTTTGTAAAGGTCATGGAACAAGCTGGAAGAAATTGTTATGCCATGTCCAAATTAGCAGCAATGACAGAAATTTGCGGATTCTATATGAAAAATTATTTTTCAAATTGCTTGTGTGCATTGGATGAGTTGTCGTGCCATCAAATTGTGACTCCACATACTGGAACTTTAAATGTATTTTTCAATTGTGGATGCAAACTATTGTTTTTCCATCATTGATGTGAGAGCCTACTGGAGATTCCAGTGCAATCAGAAAGTCAGCGATTGGACAGAAGTTGTATGATCATTCACTATCCCTTCCTCAATCCATGCCTTAACTGGAGCCAATATGCCATATGCGTTTGTAGGGGGTGAGGCTTTTGGACTTTCAGAAAATATTATGAGACCTTATCCAGGAACTCAAAGAAGTGTAATAAAAAGGCTTTTTAACTAAAGACTTTCAAGAGCACCATGTATGGTTGAATGCGCTTCAAAGTGGAGAGTTTTTCAACATTGCTATAAACTTGGGTCTTGGGCGTACTTCACAATTTGGTCCGTCAATGTTATGGTTAAGCTTACAGATGAAATACCTGATCTAGACTGGGCAGCTGTGAGAGGTCCTGCAGGAGCGACGAGTATTCGGGACCAATTTGCTAATTATTTTATATCCCCAGATGGAGCACTACCCTGGTCATTGCCAGCAGAGTCTGGAAGCACAAGGCCAACATTTGGCAAGAATCACAAAAGAGGCAACACAGCTTTCATACTGTCGCTTTGTATACTGTTGATAGCTTTATGCAACATATGCACACTTTCTGCGACCTTGGCAAACGACAAATGTGAATTTGGTGACTACAATGTTGCAACACATGGATTTATTTGCAACTTTAGACATTGCAAATTGCAACTTGATGCTATACGGGCAGTAAAGGGAGCTGCAATAAACGTGTTAGGGACTCACATCAAAATTAGGATACTTTTTCCCAAAAGTTGTGATACAGAAACTTAGGGCTTAACTACAGAAGATATTTTGATCATATTTTGTGGATCACACTTTATTTGCCCCCCCCCCCAAAAAATCTTAAGGCTTATTTACATCCGCAAGTGCAGTAAGCTAATTTTGAGTGTAAGCACCATGATTTTTCCTCCCACAAAGCAGGATTTGTAACCCCCAGAATTCCAGTGTCATAGTGGCCATTGAATCTGACACAATTGCGTTGCACCTGATTGGTCCCATTATATTTTGACCCATGCAACTATACATAGGAATGCAATATGTCAATATCCAATATCATCCTGCAACATCTCCTGTGCAGTTTAGCTTGTAGCTCAAAACAAAGTTACAGATATGGGCTACTGCCCAGCTGCAAATTTGCCCAGTGTTTATAAATGAGCCCCTGGTATGGGCATCTGCTTTCTCTGCTAATACACCTCTGTGCATAGCGCCGCACTCTAAAATTCTGCATTTTCATAGAGGGCTGCACAGCAAAAAAGTACTGCGATGGGTACCAACATTTGTAATAGGCTTTAACAGGACTCTAAGATGATGAAGTATCCTACACTCAAAGAGGGGTGTCACTTGGCCGCTAAAACTCATGCTTGATGTTATTAATAGGGAAGAAAGATAAAAGAAGTATTTTTTTTCAGAAAAGGTGCCAGCTCTACACTCAAAGCAATTAGCAGAAGAAAAAAAAAGTCCTAACTTGCTGGCTAAAGTACAAATATCTAGCAGAAAAACATTGACTTGGAACCTTCCCCTTTCAGACATTTGTAGCACTTTATAACAAAGAACAAAATGTGCCTACGGCAGCACAGTCAGCACAGAGTATGTAGAGGTGGCTGGGGCAATCAGTTACAATGAAACTGTTCTTTATTTGAGTTACAGAATGAAGGGACTAAGACATGCATTGCATTATATGGGACCTGTTATCCAGAATGCTGGGGACCACGGATAATGGATATTTCCATAATTTATACCTTAAGTCTACTAGAAAATCAAATAAACATTAGATAAACCCAATAGGCTGGTTTTGCTTCCAATAAAGATTAATTATATCTTAGTTGGGATCAAGTACAAGCTACTGTTTTATTATTACAGAGAAAAAGGAAATCATTTTTAATCATTTGAATTATACGCTTAAAATTGAGTCCATAACCTTCTCACTTATATCCTGAGTTAGTTTGTTACTATCTTACCCTTCCCTTAAAAAAACTTACTTGTCTAGTATATAAAACAATCTTTAGAGAAAACAATACAGTGAAATTAATGAAAAACAATATAAAATAATATGGACAGTAGCAGGGAAAAAGGGGAAATGTATCTGTCGGAACCAAGGGCCCAAACACACTGTCTGGACCAGAGGTCTGGTTTCACAGTCAGAGACTACTGGTCCTTCAAGGATTTAGTGAGGAGCCAACAGGAAGCAGAACTGGACCCTGACAGGCAGATACTTGGAAACAGAAACAAACTTTATTGCAGCACTGGCAGGCAGGTAGGGTTATAAGGCAAAAGTTCAGGGGGCAACAGGTTGAGGCTGACAGAGTTTATGAAAAGTAATGGAACCAGGCCAGGAAGCAAACACCCAGCAACCAGGAACACAATTGTTTACACAGTGACTTAAAGGACAAGGCAAAATACACTTTCTCCTAACTATTGCCAATCCCTTAATACTTTCCAACCTCTTACTTCTGTGTCTAAAACCAGCAAATCCTTCTCTGCAGTCATCATTTTTCTTCTAACCACTTAACAAAGATGGCTGCCAAGACTTCAGTCAAGGCCAGGAATGACATATTTGATCACATGATGCACGTGGCAAGCTGAAGAGGAGCTCCGACTCTACTTTTGTGTGCATGCACAAGGCTAAGACTGTTACAGGTTTATGTGCAGCCGTGAGTGCCTGCGGGTGGCCAGTCACTGACAAACGCTGCTGACTCAGACTCAGTCAGTCCCTCCAGACCAAGTCAGCAACTTACTGGCCCGTGTATAAGCCCATGGACAGGCCTGATTGACTAATATCTGGAAGGTTTTTAAATTCCAGTCGGGGGCAAGCACATCAGCATTTTGAATCCATACTCATCCATACTCATCTGACTGGTCTTTGTGTCTGTTTCTTTGTACGTGTGCATATATAAATGAGCCCTAATGTGTGACAGGGCAGCCATGTTCTATTTAGCAAACAGTGAAGAGACTGCCTTTGAAGAAGGGTATTTTGATTTTGATGAAGCAGTTTTCCCTTAGAGGAAGACAGAATTGAATGACAAGACCAGATGCAGATTGTTCCAGAATATCCCTGTCTACTTCAAAAGGAAAGGTTATTTTAAGGTGAACTCCACTTTAACTGCTGAGCTTTCCTTCTCTGATATAATAACAGATTGTATTCATTTCTGTCTGTTCAATAGCATTCATCCTTACGGTATAGAAAAGAACTCACACGGATATTATTATCCGACATTTAGATACTCCACAGAGCTTTACAGAGATTAGACATTATTCACATCAGTTCCTGTCCCAGTGGAGCTTACGATCTAATCAGTTATTCTAAGAATCATTTCTGTGGGGGGTGCATTTCATCATTGACAGTAGCAGTATGCACCCCCAGTACTGTGCTGCTCAGGTACAACAGACTTGATTTTCCTACAATTCATATGTTGCAAGTTGCCTAGAGGAATAATCTTATTACTGAACATGTGGTGTTAATAAAAATCACTATGCATCATGTATCTAATGTAACCTTCAATTCAGGTTTCCTGTGATCCCCTGAATAAAGACCACATTTCCGGTGCATATTGTGTTGATAAACTCACTATCAGGATGGAGGAGTCGGTATGAACTGCAGAAAGAATTGCTGCTGCTGTAGTTCCAATTTTAAAAAAAACGGAAACAATTTTACTCTCCAAACAAAAACTTTTCTACTCTTCAGAGTCTCCGCTGAGTTTTAATATGCTAAACTTGGTACAGGTATGGGACCTGTTATCCAGAAAGCTTGTGACCTGAGTTCTTCCGGATAACGTATCTTTCTGCAATTTGGATCTTCATACTGTAAGCCTATTAGAAAATCATTTAAACATTAAATAAACCCAACAGGCTGGTTTTGCTTCCAATAAGGATTAATTCTATCTTAGTATATATCACGTATTTAGTACAAGCTACTGTTTAATTATTACAGAGAAAAAGGAAAAATTGGATTATTTGGATAAAATGGAGTCTATTAGGAGACAGCCATTCCGTAATTTGGAACTTTCCGAATAACGGGTTTCCAGATAACGGATCCCATACCTGTACATGAAAGTCTATCTGGCTCCTTCTGATGCCTTACTCTGCTCCGATGGTTATGCACCTCAGACCAGGCGAAGTGCAATAGAGTAGATAGGGCTTACTTCAAAAATCTTTGAAATTTTTTCTAAGTCCCAAAAAACGCAGGCGTTTTTTCCTTTTTTAAGGGTGATAGGCTGAAAAAGATAGTAAATTTTTTTGGGGGTACCCTCCTTCCCCCCTACATTTCCTAACATATGGCACCTAAACTATACAGTGGGCACATGTATAGGGCAAAATAACAACTCTATTTTATTTTATGAAGCTTTCGCAGGTTTGTGTAGTGTAATGTATTTGCTGCTACATATACGTCCATTCAACTTTAACTTGGCGCCGTTTGCAAATTAGGCATCGCTAGCGTAACTTCGCTTTGCTTGACGAATTAACGCAAGCGCAAATTCGCTACCATTCGCCTCCCTGAGGGAAACTTCGGATTTTAGTGAATTTGCGTAGTGCTGGAGATACTACGCCTGGCGAAGTGCGGCGAAGCTGTCGCTGGTGCAACTTCGGATCTTAGTGAATTTGCCCCAAAGACTCTATTATAATGAAATCATTTTAATGATTTCCTTTTTTTTATGTTATAATAAAACAAAACCTTGTATTTGATCCTAACTACGTTATAATTAAACCTTATTGAAGGTGAACCAATCCTGTTGGATTTAAATGTTTAAATGACTTTTTAGTAGACCTAAGGTATGTAGATCCAAATTACAGAAAGACCCCTTATCCGGAAAAAAAACCCCTCAGGTCCCGAGCATTCTGTATAACGGTCCCATACTTATAGCGGCAGGAATTAAGGCAGTCTGGAAATTTTCTGTGTTGCTGTGGGGTGAGCCTGAACTCTGGTACATATTTGGTACATTGGCATGTTTTCGGTGGCATCCTACAGCTTCACAGAATCCACCTACATGGAAATCTAAAAAAGAATAATAGATAATAATAGATAACACAATATACAATGTTGTAGGTATTTAAAGGGGACCTGTCACCTTAAGAAAGAATTCAAAATCCTATTTTATGATGTTAGTCAAGCAAATTAACTTCACTTACACTGTATTTATTCATATTTATATATTTTGTTTTTAGTCTTGGACTTTACAATCACAGCAAGCAGGCAGGTGCCATTTTGTAGACACTGTTATTAAGGCAAGCTTTGCATCATGCTAAAATCTTGTTTATGTATGGGAATGGGGGACCTGGTGCCCATGCACTGGTTACACACAATTAGATGGTTAGGAAGGAAGGGGAATATGCGGAGGGCAGTGACATGCCTAAGGCATAGAGATGGGGCAGGCAATATTTGATTGACAGCTGAGACTTTTAAACAAGTTTATAACAGGTATGGATGTTTTAATAATGATACAAATTTGGGTTTCATGTATGCTTTGAAAAGGACTTTTATTATGCAGCTTTTTATGTCTGGATATCAGGTCCCCTTTAAAAACAGAAAAATCTCAGAACATTAAAGGGAACATAAAACCTTTATAGCAGCAGATTTGCAGTATTCTTCAGCATATTACCAAGGGTTAAAGCAAGGTCTGAGCTGTAGGCCAGCAACCACAAAGACAATAGCATTGTAAATAATATTTTAAAATCATCCTCAAATGAGAGTCCTGTCTGTTCTGTTTATACTTGATTTTCCCTTCTTGTTTTATATCAACATCAGTAAACTTAATAATTTATTGTTTTGCTCTGAACACCTGAACGGCACTTTATCAATCCTTCAATGTTTAATCAAACAAATATTCAAATGAATAGTGCATGGAAATAAATATGCTAGATAACAGTGAGATAACTGGCAGGGCACTAGCTATTATTTTCATTAGAGAATCCTCTTAAAGGAACAGTTCAGTAAAAAAATAAAAACTGGGTAAATGGCTAGGCTGTGCAAAAATAAAAAAAATTCTAATATAGTTAGTCAAAAATGTAAAGTATAAAGGCTGGAGTGACTGGATGTCTAACATAATAGTCAGAACACTACTTCCTGCTTTGCAGCTCTCTTGGAAGCAGGAAGTAGTGTTCAGGCTATTATGTCAGACATCCAGTCACTCCAGTCTTTATACATTACATTTTTGCCTAACTAACTATATTAGAAACAGTTTTTATTTTGCACAGTCTATATACCCAATTTTTATTTTTACACTGAAAAATTCATTTGTTGGATGGTTACAGGATGTGCAAAGTAAGGATTTCTCTAGTGCATGAAGTGTAACTATTTCGTATTGTAATTAGCTTTATTTCCTTGAAACTACATTTACAGTGGACTAACAAGCATTTTTAAAGGAACAGCTCAGTTTAAAAATAAAAACTGAATACATAGATAGCCCATGCAAATCAAAAATGTTTCTAATAGAGATAGTTAGCCAAAAATGTAATTTATGAAGGCTGGAGCGACTGGATGTCTAACATAACAGAACAGAAAATGACTTCCTGCTTTTCAGCTCTCTAACTCTGAGTTAGTCAGTGACTTTAAAGGGATCCTGTCATCGGAAAACATGTTTTTTTCAAAACACATCAGTTAATAGTGCTACTCCAGCAGAATTCTGCACTGAAATCCATTTCTCAAAAGAGCAGATTTTTTATATTCAATTTTGAAATCTGACATGGGGCTAGACATTTTGTCAATTTCCCAGCTGCCCCTGGTTATGTGACTTGTGCCTGCACTTTAGGAGAGAAATGCTTTCTGGCAGGCTGCTGTTTGTCCTTCTCAATGTAACTGAATGTGTCTCAGTGGGACATGGGTTTTTACTATTGAGTGTAGTGTACCAGGTAGCTGTTATCTTGTGTTAGGGAGCTGTTATCAGGTTACCTTCCCATTGTTCTTTTGTTTGGCTGATGGTGGGGGGAAGGGAGGGGGGTGATATCACTCCAACTTGCAGTACAGCAGTAAAGAGTGATTGAAGTTTATCAGAGCACAAGTCACATGACTTGGGGCAGCTGGGAAATTGACAAAATGTCTAGCCGCATGTCAAAATTGAATATAAAAAAATCGGTTTGCTCTTTTGAGAAATGGATTTCAGTGCAGAATTCTGGTGGAGTAGCACTATTAACCATGACAGTATCCCTTTAAGGAAGGGCACATGGGACATAACTGTTCAGTGAGTTTGCAATTGATCCTTAGCATGCAGCTCAGATTCAAAAGCAACAGTTATGTCCCATGTGGCCTCCCCTCAAGTCTCTGATTGGATTACTGCCTGCCTGGTTACCCTCTGGGGTTGGACCCTTCTAACTAAGACGAATGGGGCCTATGTTATAAAAAAAAGTGCTTGACTAACTAGTGAACCCCCTATCCATCTTAGCGCATGGCAAATGCTCTGCTTATGGCACAGGCTGGTGGTGACATGCATCCTTCTCTTAAAAATGCTGACTGCTCTTTTCCACTTTACAGGCCTGGTTTGGCAATCTCTCAGTTCTGGCAAATGCCAGAGGGGCTGCTGTAAGATGCCATAGAAAGTCATTATTTAGTGGGCTGGTGGTGGACTGTTTTGGCCTCTTTGTACCTGGAATGCCAGGGCCTATTTTGAATCCCAGTCCGGACCTGCCACCTTATACATAGTGGTGGTCAAATAGCCATGTGTGCCATAGGCCAAAGTGCATTAGCCAAGAAATAGATTCACATGCACAGGTTCTCAGAGTTTTTCATTTCATCCCACAAACCAATGTTTTCCTTTAGGCCAGCTTGTGCTGTTGCCTCTGAAGTTGGGAATGGCGCATGTCACATCTATCTTCATCTGTCGTCAAACAGATTTAAAATGCGCTTAATTACATGCGCTTAATTACAAAATGACACTAGTTTGCTATCATCAACTTTACTTTCTGCAGGGCAAATGAGGCAAGCGCATATGAGGCAAACATATTGCCGGAAAAAAAAAATAAGGCCTTGTATAAAATCGAACAGGGACGTAGTATTTCCATAACATGTGCATTGAATAAAAACATTCCAAGAAACTCATTGCCATTCTCTCTCCCTGTTTTCTTTTTCTCTTCTTACACGTTGCCTGCGCCAGTTTTGCTTCACTACTGCATATGCTTTTAATTAGATTTCTTTTTAAGTAACATTGTTACATATCACTCGCTTTCACTCTGTCAATTATGTGATTTGCCCGTGTGTAAGCCTGCAAGAATTTCCCTCTAATACTCCCTAAAGATTGTTTCCATCAAATGAAACGTCTGGAAAATCCCCCTTTTAGCTGAGAGAAATTCTTTGTTGGGATCCGTTCAAATATTTGGAGTTTTTAAGGTCTATTTTGGATTGATATTTAAGCTTCATGGTTGCAAAAGGTGGAAATTGTCCTATAAAGATCAATTTTCATTCAGGTTAAAGTTATTTAGTCTGAAGAACTTTTTTTATATGGCATGTTACTTGTCAGACAGCTTATGTTTAAGTGCTTTTTAATATCCCAGTGTTGAAATGAAAAGTCTAATTATGACTGAGAATTTTCCTGAGTTAGGCAAAGTGGCCTGATGATATTTCAGTTTCCACTGAGTAGTTTAGGTGAAGAATGAGCCTTGTGGTTCTTACCATAAAGCTTAAAAGAATGGCCACTGTTCCAGAATTTATATTGCTCTAAGGAAAACTGAGCTCCCTATCGAAAAATGAGCTAAAATCCATGATTTATTTAAAGGGTACAAAAGCCATAAGGCCCCCATACACGGGCAGCTTCTTGGCCCACGTGTGGAGCCATCCGACGAGCTTTCCCGATCAATATCATGCCGAAAGTTGGGCAGATCTCGATCAGGCGGGTTAAAAAATCCAGTCACATCCCTGCCACATCTCTGCGTGTATGCGGTCCAGCGATCTGGCCGTCTGTTCTACTGCATTAAGATCCAATCGTTTGGCCCTAGAGCCCACGATCAGATCAGCCCAATATCACCCGCTACATTGAGGGCATTTCGGGGCAACATTGCCAAACGAGCGGATCTCTACGTCTTTGGCCACCTTTAAATTGCCTGGTTGCTCCACCTAATGTTTCAGGACTGTAAAACCCAATGTCAGAGACAGTCAACCTTCCCAAACCGAATTTCAGGAGGTTTTTGAGTAAAACATGCCTCTTGCTTTGCCCAAACAGGTTAAAAAATTATGGGTATGGGTTAGCATGGGTATAGGTTGGCTGAAATATACATTGTCATATCGTCAAGAAGCTACAGTCCAGTAAAGTTAGTAATAGCATGAAGTGCAAAGAGCTGCACCTCTCTCTTTCTATGCAACACTGCCTGTCATCCAACAATTTTGATTCCCTTAGAATGCCTGAGTTGTGGACCTACCCATCATAGATGTGATATATTGTGATGTTTGAGGCTGGAGCATCTGAGAGCTCATATCGTATCAAGCATGGTCCATCGCACAGTAACCTGTATAGTGGGCCCTACACATTTTTTGTCCTGTACTTATACACTGTAAATATATATATATATATATATATATATATATATATATATATATATATATATATATATATATATATATATATATATATATATATATATATATATATATATAGGAAGATGTGCAGTATGGACAGAGAAATGGAACTTTATAATATAAATTTTATTACATCTGAGCTGTTTTTACTTATATAAAAAGAGAACTACTTTTGTTATAAGGCTCTCAAACCTACACTCACCCCGTAATCACTGCAGAATCTGCTTTGACTTGTTCATACCTTTCAGCTAAACTTTGAGCCCTGAGATGAAAAGAGAATAGTATTGAGAATGTCACAGCACAATGTTTTATTTGCAGCAGGTGAGAGGATCACCGGTGCTTCGTATGCAACACAATCGTACATAAATGTTTCAGTAGGAGGCAACTGATGGTAGAAATTCTTCTGCTTGGTCATGATTTATATCTCATAAATGTCTAGGTATTTGTTCTCATCCAGTTCTTGTAATTTATTGCAAACCGGTTGTCTGTTTCATGTGTGACTCCGCAGCTAATGCTGGTTTTATAGCCTTGATTACAATGTTATACCTGTATTGATCAGGAGAATTTACACAGATCTCTTGGTATAACAGCAAGGTGATTGACTTTATGTTACATAAAACAAAAAGGTCTATTCAGTAATGTTCAAGGTTGCGGGAAAAAAACTGCTACAACTACACTGCATTTTTTTCTCAAATTGTGAACTCAAATTTTGATACATCAACCTCACTGTCTTTGTATGAATGAAAATCCCAAGCTAATATTCTGTACTTAAAACAAATTTGGTCATAAAGCTATAAAAATGTATTAACCATAGCACTGAGCCATCCCTACACTGAATTATAAAGACTGGGAGCTTATACATAATATATATGACATTTTGGCGTGTGATAAACAAATTCAGTGGAACAGAGAGCTTTCACTCTGCCTTTGTTTCCCTTAATTGTGGTTTTGCTGCATTTTTCTAATGCTAATTATTGTTAATATTGTGCAAGCAAGCCTTGTAAAAACAAAATGGTATTGTATTCACATTAGGGGGAAATGTCATCAGAAGTACAGCCTTCTTGTTCCAAAACTCTTTATCTACCTGAGTGGTTTGAAGAGAGAGATTCAAGGGATTGCTGAATAAAGAAAACACTTGGCTAATAAGTTTAAAATTTTAGGCATCCTCCCTCTGGCTCCTCCTCTTTCGACTTAAAGGTAGGCTCACATAATGTCAATGGCTTTAACACGCCACAAAAACGAACGTTGGCCTTTTCAGATTATCACAAAAATAGAGTAGATATCTTGCTGTTACAGGAAACCCACTTCAGCAAATCATCTTCGCCTGCTTACCTGTCGAAATATTACCCGCAGGTATATCTGGCTAACTCACCCACCAAAACAAAAGGTGTGGCTATACTTATAGCGAAACAGATTAAGTTCCAACTTAAACAGAGACGTACAGACCCCGAAGGCCGTTTCATTATTGTCACTGGCTTACTACAGAACCAACTGACTACGATAGCCTCAGTATACGCCCCTAACACGTCCAGGCAGACATTCTTCAAAATTTTTTTTGACAAACTTGCGGAGATCTCGGAGGGCAGAGTCATAGTGGGGGGAGACTTTAATGCCACTCTCAATAATAACTTAGACAGATCACGGACGATCCTGGCGCCTCATGTTTCCACTCCCTGTGATAGAGACTCCAAAACCTTAGCTAAGCATCTGACAGCAGAGACGTTAGTGGACGTATGGAGAGAGAAGCACCCAATAGATAGAGACTACTCATACTATTCCAGCGTCCACAACACTTACTCCCGCATTGATTTTATCTTCACTAAAGCAATACATGTACATTATGTCCACTATGCTAAAATTCACGATATCACCTGGTCCGATCATGGTATGGTGGAGATCATATTCGACAACTGGGATATGCTGAGGGGGGCAGGGAGTTGGAGACTAAATGAATCTATACTTTTAGATGTTGATGCATGCGCGGACGTCGTTAGCACGATCAAGGAATACTTCAGGTTAAATAGCCCATCCGAGACTTCCCTTGCAAATAGATGGGATGCACACAAAGCAGTGATTAGGGGGGTGTTGATCAAACACGCCACAAGATTGAAAAAGATTAGAGAAACGAAAACTCAACAGCTTTCACTCAAATTACATAACCTAGCTGTATCCCATAAACAACATCCAACCGAAGATAGTCTTAAGAATATACAAGATACCAGAGCACAATTACTTCAAATTCTATCAGACAAGGCGGCGTATGTGATGCAAAGAACTAAGCATCTGTATTATGAATATGCTAACAAACCACACACTATGTTGGCCCGTAAACTTAAGGCTGCACAGTCCTCACAGACTATCCATGCTATCCGCACTTTAGATGGAACAACAACAAGAGATACCCGACAAATTCTCACGACCTTTCAAGCATTTTATTCTAAACTATACGCAGCGGACAAAGCCCCTGATGCAAAGTTGGCGAGTCGGTCAGATTTTTTGACCAACTGGGCCCCTACCCCCTTGTCAAAGGTAGATCAGGACTTGTTGGCAGCACCAATAGATTTAGAGGAAGTTACACAGGTGGTTAAGGACTCTAAACCAAATAAAGCCCCTGGCCCAGATGGCTTTACTGCCAAATACTACAAAAAATTCTCCGAACACCTGATTCCACACTTACAAGAACTATTTCAAGGGCTTCTGGAAGGGTCACCCTTAACACAACACATGCAATCTGCGAACATTATCATGATACTAAAGCCTGGGAAAGACCCCCAAAACTGTGAAAGCTATCGACCCATTTCCCTTATCAACTCTGATATAAAGCTGTTTGCAAAAATATTGGCGAACAGACTCACCATGATACTCCCACAACTCATCCATCATGACCAAGTAGGCTTTGTGCCAGGGCGCCAAGCAGCTGATAGCATACGTAAAGCTATTAATTTGATAAGTCTAGCCCAAAGCATGAAACCCTCCTCCCTTCTCCTCTCTTTAGATGCACAAAAGGCGTTTGACAGATTGGATTGGGTTTATATGTTTGCGGTGTTGGAGAAATTACAAATCCCTACACCGTTCCTAACGGGTTTAAACAATTGTATGTGGCTCCTTCGGCTCGAGTGGTGAACATGGGCCTCCAGTCTGACCATATTGAGATCCGGGGAGGGACGAGACAGGGTTGCCCGTTGTCTCCCTTAATGTTCGCTTTATCCCTTGAACCTCTAGCCCATGCTATCAGAAATGACCCTAACATCAAAGGCTTTCAGGTGGGTGAGACGATGCACAAGATAAATCTTTTTGCGGACGATATCCTTCTTACACTTACGTCCCCTCAGACCTCTTTGCCAAATGTGTTACAGACGCTGGATCAGTTCCAACGTATCTCTGGCTACAAAATTAACCCTACGAAATCTCATGCACTCCCCCTGAAAATGTCAAAGCCAGAACTGAAATTATTGCAGCTCAATTTTGATTATAAATGGGAGACAGACTCTTTAGAGTATTTGGGGATCCGCTTGACTTCGTCCTACGACACTTTATACAAAGCCAATTACCCTAAACTGTTGGACAAACTTAGAAGAGACTTGCTCTCCTGGCACAAATACCGCCTTTCTTGGTTCGGTAGAATAGCGGCAGTCAAAATGACATTACTACCGAGACTGTTATATCTATTCAGGACTTTACCAATACACTTTCCGGAAAGTACGGCACATGCCCTTCAAAGGGCTATATCAGACTTTATTTGGGAAGGCAAAAAACCTAGAATTAAGGCAGCGATCATGACTAAACCCAAAACTATGGGGGGATTGGGAGTCCCAAACATACATCGATACTATTTGGCGAGCAGACTAGAATCGATTATCCACATACATGCATTGACTAGTGAGCCTTGGAAGGAAATTGAGAATCATTTCATTCGCCCTCTACAGCTAGCCCATTTATTCTGGATACCGAAGGCTTCCAGAATTACTCCTCTGGATATCTTACCTACATCACAACATGAGTTAGACTTGTGGGATGCAAATTGTCTGAAAATGAAATTAAGCACCCTCAACTCTAGCTTTCGGACCATTTTTTGTAATACAGATTTCACACCGGGCTGTACCCCGTCAGACTTCATCCCCTGGATAGCGGCGAATATGATCACACTTCATGCCTTTTTATCGGGCCAGTCTGTAATTTCTTTTCAACAATGTAGGGAGAAATATAGTATACCGCACTCACACTTTTTCAGATATTTACAAATCAGGCACTATCTGGAAGCTGCACTTAAACTTAAAATGGACAGTTCACTCACATATTTTGAGACCATTTGTCATAACCGTACATACCCGACACATTTGATCTCCAGCCTCTATAGCAACCTAGCTTCAGATACGACGAACTTGAACCAACCCTATATGACGAAATGGGAGGAAGATCTAGGCCTCACAATATCTGACAAATCCTGGTCACATATATGGGACACGGCGAAAAAAACTTCTGTCTGTGCAGTCTCAAACGAAAGGGCATATAAGATCATATTTCGTTGGTATTACACCCCCACTCGCATCAGTAGACTTAGTGGCAACCCAGACCATGCTTGCTGTTTTAGAGGTTGTGGGGAGACAGGCTCCTTTATACATACGTGGTGGACGTGCCACATAGCCCAGGACTACTGGAAGGAGGTAGCAACTCTGCTCTCCGAGGTTCTCCGCTGCACTATTCACGCGTCCCCACACACATTTCTTTTAGGCATGAGAATCCGAGCGATCCAATCCCGAAGCTCGCACAAATTGGCCACACACATTCTAACTGCGGCAAGATCTCTATTAGCAGCAAATTGGAAAAAGTCACATATACCAGGCGTGCCAACACTTATTGCTAAAGTAAACTGGATTCGAGCAATGGAATCAATAAGAGCCAGACTTTTGGATAGAGGTTATGAGGAGGAGCTGGAGTGGCATCCCTGGGCCCAACACCTGGCGACGCTTCAGATGGAGACCGTTGGTGTGACTTAAGGTATCATACTAAGATCGGGCCCACGAACACTAATGACTACTTTAGACATATGACTGACGATGCCTCCCTACTGGGGTGCATCGGTAGCTGACCTCGTTCTTGCTATTTACTGTTTCCTTTTCTTTCTTTTCTTCCTTCTCTATCTTTCCCTTCCTTTCCTTTTTTCCTCCTTCTCTTTTTGTCAATTAATAATACAGTAGCTGTGGAATTGTCACGGACTAAGCTTTTTCACGAGACCAACGTTTAATGTTCTACTAGCAAGTTACATTCATTGTTGATACTAGTATGCAGTAGATGTTTCTCTGTTACACCACTTCTTGAACGCTATACTGTATTGAAAAACTTTCAATAAAACTTTAAATATTAAAAAAAATTTTTAGGCATCTGTAGTAATATTGGGCTTTAATAGGAAGGAGTAGTTATTCAGATTCTGATCTTTGTCTCAGGGAAGGCTGAATTATATTATTGTTATAGCTACTGGGTCACATCCGTGATTCTTTCATACACCACAACCTGCAACTATAAAGTACAAAATGTCATAAGGCACACATTGGGTTGGGCCCAGCACCATTTTCCTATAAGCAACTGTACTCTGCACATGGAGCTCCAGAAAAGCAGATGATATCAGAAGGGACATCTGTTGTGGATTTATAACAGAGGCAATATACCCTATACTAGGTAGGTAGGTGCAGCTGCAGTCAGGGGGTAAGGAATAGCATTTAACAATTAACCATGTATATATTATCTGATTTTTTGTAAAAAAAAATTTTCACATGGTGGGAGGGGCGTTGGGGCTATTTAAAGGTTGTATTGACTGCTTGTTAACATCACCTGACGAAGGGGCGTGCCCCCGAAACGTTGTGCAAACTATGACACAATAAACACTTAGGGGTTTACCCCATGTTGCAATTATTCCTGTGTGCCGATCCCTCCTTGTTCTGCTTTACATTGGAAATCGTGGGAGTGCCGTCTCCCCAAAGGATAGTGCACCAGGCTACTGAGAAGGGAAGGCAAGGTTGTGCGCTCACACCGCGTTCCACTAGCTATTGAGGGGAGCCATTTGATAGGGCACACAATTACATAGCGTATCACAAATAATAAAATGCAGTGGCCGAGGGTACATTCTGTAGAGACTGAAGTGATGATTTTACCCCCTTCTAGCACTTTTCAGGTGTAGTACAGGAATTGTTTGTTGATTTGCAGAGGAGCATTGGGAAGAATCAAAATATCCTGGCATACCTTGCAGAATGAACCCCAGGTCCCTGCTTAGTAATTATAATCACTTGGGGTGCCTAACAAATTGTTTTTTTTTTTTTTTTTTATAATTTAAAATTTTTATTGACCTTCATTTCCAAAAAAGAAAAAAGATAACAGGTACAACACTGATGCAAGAAAGTATACAAGTGACTGTATCAGATGTTACACAACAGAATATAACACTTCAATTAGCTCAGTCAACCCTTAAGCATCATATCCTGAAAACGGATATCATAATAACGAAACAATGAATCCTCATGGAAATGAAAGAAGTTTTAGTAGAATGGTAGACAGAGAAAAGGAAAAAGAAAAATAGAAAGAGAGACAGGTCTGACTAAGTCTGGGGGTGTAGAAAATTCAGATTATTGCACGGTACCTCGAAGCTGCAAAGTCTCCAGATGTTGAGCCCACGGGTACCACTCCAGCTCCCCCTCATAACTTCTATCATGAAGTCTGTTTCGTATGGACTCCATCGCTCTAATCCAATTTACCTTTGATATCAGCATTTGTAAGCCCGGAATCGTAGGTCTTTTCCAGTTTGCTGCCAATAAAGACCTTGCTGCTGTCAGGATATGAGTAGCTAATGTACGTGTTTGTTTCAAGCGTAAGGCTCTAATCTTCATCCCTAAGAGAAAAGTGTGCGGGGAAGGTTGAACAAATTGTTTTTTGTGGTTTTAGCTTGCATTGTCCTGGGAGGGACCAGGGAGATTAACATTTATTATGGTTATTCATAAATTTCCACAGAACAATAGAATGAAATTGTTGTTGCTTATAAAATAGGATTTGTAAGTGCTGGATTAATTCATACAACATTTAAAACATTTTTAAAATACGGTGTGACTGGTTCTTTAAAAAGACACATTTCAAACAACTCCTTCATAAACTGAACACTTGCAGCACATATTTACAGAGGTCATACAGTGCTATAGCGTATTCCTGTAAGAGGACACCTTCAACATTGCCGGACAAATTTTTCTATATAAAGTTACCTGGAAATTAATTTTATTTTAGGTTCGTAAAATGTAAAACTACTGAAAACAGCATTACCAGATCTCCTGACTGCACTGCTGCTAGATTTGTACTTGTAGCATTCAATAACTGAGTAAACAGCTACATATAAAGGGGACAAAGACCAACTGTAGGCTGAAGGCCCCAAGCCGCAAAAGGAGCCAAAGCCGCTAACGGATCCAAAGCCACGAAAGGAGCCGAAGCTCCAAAGCCTTGAAAATACCCAAAGCTGAAGCTGTCAAAGAAAACCGAAGAAGCTGCATCAACGAGAACAAGGAAGAAGAACTTAGATAAGATCCACTGAACACCAATTTTTTTAATTCAACCCCTGGCCACCAATGTTTTATTTTAATCCTCTATGGGCCCCTGGTCACCAAAGTTGTTTTTTTTAATTATCTATGAGGCCCCTGGCCACCAATTTTTTTTTACATTTTCTGTGGGGCCCCTGACCACCAATGTTTTCTTTAACTTGTAAGGAGGGAACCTGACCATCAATGCTTTTATTTACCTTGTAGGGACCATGGCCACCAATGGGTTTTTTAATTTGTAGGAGAGGCCCTGGCCACTGATGAAGGGCCTTCGTTACTAATGGTTTTTTTAATTTGTAGTTTGAAGTTTATTTTAGTTTTAATGGGGGCGCTTGAAACCAATTATATTTTAAGTTATAGGGGGGCACTAGCCACCAGTTAAGTTTTTAATCTTTTATGGGGGGGCCCTGACCACCAAATGTTTTTTTTTTCTAAATTGTAGGGGCGACCCTGGCCACCAATGGGTTTTTAATGGTCATGTTTTGGCACCCATACTGTACTGTAGTTTTTCCCCTTTAAAAATTCAACCAGAAAAATTCAAGGTTTAATAAATAGGCCCCATAACAGCACCAAATATAAGAGGCAAACACAGAATTATGTAACTGAAAAATGTAGTGTATGTTAGCAATGCAATATAAAATGTATATGTATTCTATATAATGTTGTTTTAGCTTGATCTTTGACTAGTCTGGAGACAATATATTTAACATAGAAAGAGAAAAATGTGCACACATGCTCTTCTCTTCCTGAGTATCTCCCATTAGATTTTTGTTGTACTATTAAATCTGCTTGTGACACTCCTTTGACGTAAGCCATTTTGTACTTATAGCTATAGATCACGACAGTTAACACGCATTCAAGCGTGCCAAACAGATTGTTAGTATTGCTATGTATTTTACAGTGGAGTAGCTGAGATCAGAAATTTCAATGAGCTGTGAAAGAATTTCCAGTCCATGGGTTGTCAAACTGCCAGAACATATGGATTGCTTGCACTGAGCATGGTAGCCATAATTTTAAGGAGGAAGGAAGGAATGCACAGCTCATAGAGAGGTTGGTCCTGTTTGTATTTTGGTATGGTGCTGGAATAAGATTGAAAGGGGGCATACAACATCTATAGCAGTGCTGATCCACCCAATAGTTTCTGGACTGTAACTCCCAGTAGCTACAGACATGTTATTAAAGGGATACTGTCATGGTAAAACATGTTTTTTTCAAAACGCGTCAGTTAATAGTGCCTCTCCAGTAGAATTCTGCACTGAAATCCATTTTTCAAAAGAGCAAACAGTTTTTTTTATATTCAAATTTGAAATCTGACATGGGGCTAATGTTTAGTATGTTATAGAATGGCTTATTCAACAGCTCTCCCGGTTGCTATTTCAGCAATCTGATTGCTAGGGTCCAAATTACTCCAGCAACCATTCATTCATTTGAATAAAAGATGGGAATATAATCAGGAGAGGACCAGAATAGAAAGATGAATAATAAAAAGTAGCAATAACAATACATTTGTAGCTTTACAGAACAGTGACCCCCATTCGAAAGCAGGAAAAAGTCAGAAGAAAAAAGCAAACAATTACACTATAAAAAATAAACAATGAAGACCAATTGAAAAGTTGCTTAGAATTGGCCATTCTATAACATTCTAAAAGTTAATACTTGAGACTTCTATTACTTCCCATAGTAAAGTGCTGCCCGAGACAATGTTCTAACCTTGCTTCTTTGAAGAAACCTTACTTTCAGCTTCAGAAAATCAACAGATACTGATAAAATATGTCAGTTATTACACTGTCCTCAGCACAAGCATGCACACGTTGTTGTAACATCTTCTAAATCAGTAGTTGTTGGACTTTTTCAGTTGAACCACCCTTGGAAGTCTAAGCTTTAAGGTGGGCACACCTTCTAAATCAGTAGTTGTTGGATTTTCTCAACTGAGTCACCCTTGTAGGTCTAATCTTTGACGTGGGCACTCTTTAGCTCATGAAAAAATTTCTGCATCGCCCATTGTTTCAACATTATATTAAATATTATATTATCCCTATCTTTTTCAGGTTCTTGCTAAACTGAGAAGGTAGAGGAATAAATAACCATTCTCACCAAATCTACCCTAACTACCAATAAAACTGAGCTTTTCCAGCCACTGCTCCAGGCTCCTTCCTACTTGAAAGACACTATTCTAAATGGATATAAGAAATACAAAATAATCATAATACAATTCAACCCCACATGGAATGGTTCTTGAATGTATGCTTTTTACACTGGCATTGTCACAACATGTTTGCACATACTGTTCCCTCTTGTACAATATGTTAGAAATTTGTAAATAAAGTCAAATAACAATTATTCAAGACATCTGTTCTCAGTATAGTTATACAAGCTTTTACATTTCATTTTTAATCAATTACCCAAGCATCTATTTCTTATGGAAAAAAATCAAAGACTTATCTAAATTAATCCCATTGTATCCGAAAGCCAAAAAGTGCACATAATTAAGGAAGTCGAATATGCAAATGCAGCGAAGCATAAAAATGGAGGAATACCAGATGTCCCTAAAGGATTGAGCAGCTCTGTACCTAGGAGGTGCTGTTGTATAGTACGTCATTATTCTACAAAGCCCAGCTGCACAGGGTCAGGCTACGGCCTTTAGCACAGAATCCACAGAGACCTGTCTGTCAGCACATTAAATTATTGCAATCATAGCTCTTAGGAGCAGAATCATTAATTATAATAGTCTGTGTTAAAGGGGTGTAAACACTGAGGCTCAGCCATACCCAGATGTTGTTGGACTTAAATTCCAGCTCTGAGATAATTTCAAGTATTAAAGCATGCTGGTAGATGTAGTCCGGCACCACCAGAGCTATAGTCTAAAACCAACTATGCTCAATAACTTTATCCCCTGGGCCTGTGGCTCCATGAATGTAAGTCGATCCTCATATAAGCTCCCTGCCTACTTTGCGTAGATTAGGGGAAATGTAAAATAAACTGCTTGCTTTGCACTGTTACTTGTAATCAGGGCTGTGTTTAGGTCCCTACGTCGTGTGTATTGATGTGATAAATTCAGCGGAAGTGATGCCTACCCTACCTTTCACCCCCTCAGCTCTTTCTTATGGAAGTCCGTGGTGGAGGGTGGGGAGGGTTTAAAAAAAATAGGGACCCCTGAGGGCCGTCCCCAAAACCGTTCCGCCCCAGGCACAGGCCCTCGGGGGCCTATGTATAAATCAGGCCCTGCTTGTAATGAGAATTCTGCCTTTACCCTCACATGGATACCTGGACCCTTGTTTGTTTGGATGCCAAAAGCAAACAGTATTTTCTGAGCAAGATTGTAATCAATCTTACTAAGGCTGTAGTGACTTTTTAGTGTTTTTTTATTAAATCTACTTTCCTTTTTAGAAAAGGGATTACACAATTAAGGCACCTCAAAATTCCTTGTATTTTCTATGAGACATTGATGCAGATAGTTAGGTTAGCATTTATATATATCTTTCACGAACAGTGGCCAAAGCATACTCTGAATGACCACCAGAGGGCCACATCAGAGTCTCAGGGGCCACAGGTCTAGGACAAAGGAGCGAGTTGACTGGGAAACAGGCGTGACAGATGCGTGGCAACCGGAACAAATTTATAAAGCCCAGGCAGGTTTATCAAAACAAGGCAGGCAAGGCAAATGGAAGGCAGTGGTACAAACAGGGTCAATAACAGAGTTTCAAAGACTTACTGACAAGGCAGGAAAAGGGTTCAGAAGAGTCCAGAGTCAAGGCAAGGTTCAAGGCTGGCAGTATTTAAGGCAGGTAAGTTTAGGCAGGGTCAGTCAGGATCGGGATTGCCTAAAGACTGCAATAGGTAGGCTTCAATGCAGGACAAGCCTATACATAAGGGGTGTCCAACCCGCGGCCCAAGGGCCACATGCGGCCCGGGATGGATATGGATGCAGCCCAGCTTGAACTTCCACCAATCCTGAAAATGTCATGTTGCAATGTCACGCACAGAGAGCGTATTGTATGCGGTTGCTAATTGTGTGGTTTAAATTTTACATGGGGTGTGCGGTGCGTGTCTTCCTAGAGCAGAAAAAGTGGTTAACAAGTCAGCGTTCGGTTACTTACAAAGGCAGGTAAGCATTCTTCATCGGCATCGCCCGCTATGATAGGAATATATGCAGCACCTACATTTATGAGCATTTTTTTCAAGAATGAACAATCTAAGATTAAAATTAGAAGCTAGCGTTAGTGTTTGTGTGTATTTCGAGTGTGGCCCCAGAAAATTTTTCTTCTTCCAATGTGGCCCAGGAAAGATAAAAAGGTTGGACACCCCTGCTATACATCTAACTTTTCTGTGTAAGAATAAAGATAAGGGAAACAGCCATAATGCATAAAAACAAATAGAGGTTATTCCTTACAATGTTACATAATTGAGAACTGTACATAACCTTTCCTGAGGACCTTCATGTCTCTAGAGTTATCAGACCCACTATAGCAGGGACTGGCTCAATTGGGGGTTCTGTGACAGTGGGATCACAGCCCGGAGACTTATTTAGCTGAGACTTGGGGTGAAAGCCTATTTTCAGTTCTAGATACACCTGAAGGTCACTTGTGGTGATGAGATTTGGGATATTCACTTATTTGATGGATTCTTGGAACAATTACAGGGGGTGCTTTCTGCATGTTTACATTCAATTATTCAGAGCATGTAGTTCAGCTTTTAGAATGTGAACGTTATTTAGAGGTCATAGGAATAAGATGAGCATCTGTTGGATTTCTTGATATTCTAAACTATAAGTATAAGATATTAATCTGAATATAAGATATTAATCTGCCTTTGTTCTTTCAAATACCTAAATGAAAGAGTCAGTTTTAAAGATGTTTTATGCCCCCTCTAAGGGCATCGGCACACAGGGTTATTTGGGGCACTTTGCCACCTTTAATTGGTAGTAGCTCAGAATGATGTGCCAATTAGTCCTGACATCGCCTGCTACTGCAATCTCCTGAAAGGACTGGGGTAAGTACTTTCATGCCAGATGAAAGCTACTTCTCGAATGAAAGTCATCCCTACATTATCTCGCTATGGGGTAAATTTTGTTTGTCTATATTAGAAAATACTCAAATATCAGCATAGCAAATATACTGCTCATAGCTATACAGGGCCACCATTGGGGGGCACAGGGGGTACTGCTGCACTTTTAGAAATAGCCGGGCCTCCCTTGACAGCACCAAAGCCGTGCCGCCTCTCCTGAAGTCCCGAACAGCCAAACAGCTGAAGTCCCGAAGCCGCAAAAAGTCCTGAAGTGGCTAAAAGACCGAAGTCATGAAAACAGCCAAAATTTAAGCCCTGAAGCAGGGAAAAGACCCGAAGTCACTAAAGGAGGCGAAGTTGAAATCCTGAAGCCACGAGTTCAATTCTACTGAACACCAATATGTATTTTTTTATTCTTTTAATTCCGTGGCCACCAATGTATTATTTTAATACTCTACAAGCCCCTGACACCAATGTTTTTTTTAACTTATAAGGGGGCCCTGACCATCAATAGCTTTTTATAACTTGTGTGTTACTTTTTTAGCGCTGATGTCTGTGTGGTCTTTGGGGCGGGATGGAGTGGAGCTTGGGTAGAGTGGGAGAGATCTGGGGTGGGGCTTGGGCGCCAGTGTGGGTGTGGCCCAGGGGGCTCCAAAAATTTTGTTGTACAGGGCCCCGTCATTTCTAATGGCGGCCCTGCCCACCACCACTACAAACCCAATGCCGAGGCCACCAATACCCATCAAGAACCTGCTGCCGAGGCCCCCACTCCTTGTTGCAAACCCAGGCATGCAGATTACCACTACCCATGCTGGCATCCGCAGAAAAAGACTCCGCCTGCCCTGTGTATTCTGCGCTGGGGCCCACTGGGGACAGGGCCCACCGGGATGTCTTCATGTACTGTGGTGGCCCTAAACAAACCAATATAGTGTTGTTGTTAGACTGCAACCTTTCTAAGAGTATTTTCTGCCTGGCACAAGACAAAAACTCCCAGCATACTTAATCACATTATCAAGGGTTAACGTACGCTGTGAGGCATAGAACATCATGAGTGGTTTCTTAATACAACATTATTCTAAATAACTTTTTCTTGCATGCCACAGGCCAAAATAATGTAAGATTATCATCAGATGAGAATCCCGCCTGTTCTTTATTCATAGGATTATTGCCAAAGGTATGGAAAAAGAATTCTAGCACTGACTACCTAAAAGGCTGATAAAACGAAAAGGCCAATTGATATTACTAACATGAAAGGTTATGGGTGTTGCTTTACATACCCAAGAATATATCTACATAAAGGAAATTCAACTGTAACATAGCAATAAACAAACAGAATAGTAATAGTTTAGGATTGCGTAATTCCTGAGTATATGCAACTCTTGATTTCAGGCCACATATCACGAGGTTTATGAAATAAAATACGTCTCTCCAAAATGTATGTCTGTTTTCAATGAGAAACATCATTCTCACTATTTTAATTTTTTTCAGATAGCTGAAAATATATAATTTTCTTTTTGCATATTTAGCAGAGATTTGAACACTGATGTTACTTTTCCTAAAATATGTCTATTATGTGCAGAGGATGTAAATAGTTAACCTCTCAATGTGTGTAATGTAACCAATGCCTTATGGGAGGAACATGTTCCCATTAATCCAGGGGTATTATGACTATGCCTTGGGGGGGGGTTCACAAAAGTGGCGTTGAGATGAATTTGGCATTATATTAGAGTAAAATGTCCGCTTATGCCAGAAAATCATTAGAAAATTATCTGGTCTGAATGTCAGTGTTTTATTATTTATGAAACTTTACGCCACTGTTTTGTGGAGTAAAGCAATGATGTTAGTTTAACCCCATCTTTCTAAATCTGACTTTATTCAAGCAAAATGTAATTAATAAAAAAAAAACACTGACTTCAGATTGTTAAAAATTATGATACAGATTTGTCTGGAGCAGCAGGCCTGGACTGGCAATCTGTGGATTCTGGCAAATACCAAAGGGGCTACTGAGACAGTGACTGTTTATTGAGCTGGTAGGAGACTGTTTGGGCAACTGTGTACTTAAAATGCCAGGGCCTATTTTGAATCTCTTAGCTTTTATATCCAAGGAGTAACAAACGTTGAAAGGGATTTTATCATAATTTTTATGGTGTCGTTTTTATTTCTAAATTACACTGTTTACACTACAAATAATTCACTCTTCCATGTAAAATGTCATTCCTAACCCAACAAGTAATATTTGGTGTTTAGGCAGCCATCTCATGTCATTTTGCCTGGTCATGTGCTTTCAGAAAAAGCCGGTGCTGCACTATGGAACTGCTTTCTGGCGGGCTATTGTTTCTACTACTCAATGTAACTGAAGAAGTTGCAGTGGGACTTGGATTTTTACTATTGAGTTCTGTTTCTATATTTACCAGAGAGCTGTTATCTGGTTACCTTCCCATTGGTCTGCTGATGGGCTAATAGGGGGAGGGTGGTAATATCACTCCAACTTGCAGTGCAGCAGTAAAGAGTAGCTGAAGTTTATCAGAGCACAAGTGACATGACTGTTGGCACCTGGGAAACAAACAATATGTCTAGCCCCATGTTAGATTTCCAAATAAAATATAAAAAAGTAGTTTTGCTCTTTTGAAAAATGGATTTCAGTGCAGAAGTCTGCTGGAGCAGCACTATTAACTGGTGTGTTTTGGGGAAAAACATGTTTTCCCATGACAGAATCCCTTTAAGGTTGATGCTAAGGCAGCTGTCAAAGACAATCTCTAAAATGGTCCCATTGCAACCCCTCACTGAAACAAACATAGATACATATTGTGACTGTGGTTTCTAAAAAAAACTTGCCTGCCCTAAAATATACATTTAAGGGGGATTAAATAGGAAAAAAAAATAGTTTCCCTGGAGTTAAAAGTACTACTGCCCACACCTTTGGGTTTTCTTGTGTGCCTGAAGAAGAGTCACGGGTTGTCTGGCTGTTACCACTGAGTAAGAGGCTACTGGAATCTGAGAGATTGCCAAGGAGGCCGTCTGTGAGGAAGCAAGTGCAGTGAAAGAAATGGTAACTCTCTGGAGAGCTGCAGCAGAGGAAGTGAGTGAGGTCCATCTCCTAAGTCACTATATTTTATTACACTGTTGTGTGATAGCTGAATGAAAGATAATAAAGTGCAGTGAGAAAATTGCTTTCAACTGTACTTTGTTGTCCCTGTCTCTGATGTGCTTCTAGTCTGCAACTTCCAGCTTGAGAGAATCCCTAGAATAGCCCTCAACAGCCCTGCCTACAGTCATATTGTCTTGCTGTTATCATCCAGAGATAACTGAAAATGTTGCCAGCCTGACATTATACTGAAATCAAACATGAGAAGATAATGCAGTGGCTTAACTATAGAGGGGGGGGGGGGCTGGATCTGCTTTCTCTATAAGGGGCCCAGAAGGGGAAGAGAGGTCATCTATTGAGCGTCACAGATGATTCACAATTTTGTACCTTGTAATTGATGGCAACTAAGCTGCATGAATCCATATTTGTGGCAAAACAACCCTGTTGGGTTTATTTAGTATATGGTGATCCAATATATATAAAGATCCCTTATCCAGAAAACCCCCAAGTATTCCGCATAGTAGATCCAATACCTGGAAAATAAGCACTCTTTATAATAATACACAGTTTTGTGGGATATATTGTTGGGAACCTTACAAGCTGCCTGAGCCGTCAGATGGTGATTAATTTCTTGCACTTACAGTGAACTTCACAAGTGTGCAGAGGACATAAACACACACCTCTTAATAGCACACAGGAGTTTTAAGATAGAGGTGCCTGTACCTTTCATAAGCCATGTGAATTTCCATGCAAAACCAAAACAAGGTGTGATAGAGTGCAAGTAATACATTTATATACTATCAACATTGCAGCCATTACAATGGGAAACATGGCATTCTTTGCTAACCTCTGTGGACTTGTGCGCTGCTGCTCAAAGTGAAATATTAAAGCTATAAAAATATATAGACTGCAAGAATGTTGCTAAAACAGTTATATCAGCATTTCAAAATTAATTTGCAAAGAAACTGTCTAAAGTCTTAATATATTAACAGCTGAACATATTTGTTTATGTTGATTTTTATTAGAGCGGATAGGTATAAATATAACACGCTTTACACACTTTTTCCCCCTTCATTATTTGCAAATGCTGTCTTTATCAACAATAGATTTTGCAAATAATTAAGAGCTGTGAGGCCTATTTGTAGTGGCATATCATTGTAATAGTGGGAGATACACAGTATAATGTGCAGTGATCATGAGAGACCTTACAGATGAAACAGCAGTGTACACAGTGTTGCAGATATTTGGTGTAAGTTCATCTGTCCATACTTTTGCCTGTATAATAAGCTGATTAGACCCCACCCAGATCATTTTCAGCCTACAAACAGCCCACAAACAAAATAACTGACGTAATACAAATCCTGCATGTAGAGAGACAGAATTCTGGTCTTTTAAAAAAAAATGAGCAATAATCCCTTTTCTAGGCAAAAGAAGCACCACCCTAGGGGGCAGATTTACTAAAGGGCGAAGCGATAATTCGTCAGCGTTAGCGGCCGCAGTGAGATTGCTGATCTACTAATGGGTGCAGGCGCCAATTCGCCAGCTCAGACCAGGCGAAGTACACTGCAGTGTATACATCTTCCTCAATCTTCTGTTACTTACATCATATTCTGACTGGAAAAAGCATAAAAGTGTAGGGCATTATAACAACTCTAATGTCTTCATTAAGGTACCCTGGACATGTGTACTTAATAGTGAAAATGTAATATATTTGCTGCAACATATAACATAAAGACGTCCATTCAACTTTAAATTTCCTGTCATATGCAAATGAACCTGAGCGCAAGACCTCTAGCGAATTTGCGATAGGCAGAAATGAACACTTGTAAAGCTAGTGAAAAGTCGACAGCATTCGGCACCCACAATGAAACTCCGCATTTTAGTGAATTAGCATTGTCTGATCTAATTTTAGCCTGGCGAAGTGTATCGATGGGTGTGAAGCGGTCGATTTTCGCTGGTTAGTGAATCTGCCCCAAAAGGCTATACTTATACTTAACTGTCAATCAGAATCGGACTCCCGACTCCTGCATGAAGAAAGAATAAAGAGAGAAAGATGCTGAGAAGAAAAAGTAAAGCATATTAGTGAATTATTTCAGAAACAGGTCAAAAATTTATCAAATAATTGATCATTTAGAAAATACTCAAATTTGAGAATCCTGCTTACAAACACACCAGAAGTGATACTGCTGTTACCTAAAAGAGAGAACTGTGTAAAAATGTATTTTTCCAAAACTACAGTATAATCAGACATGAGGAGGAAGAACAAACTACTGTTTAGTTGTACTGTACAGTCCTGTGTTTATTGCATCCAGTTTAAGTTGCACAAGTAAAAAATCAAAAGTAAATAAATCAGTTGAGATTCCTCCAATGAGGACTTTCTTACTCTGGAGAGCTATGTTGAGTAATGTTGCTTTAAGAACAAAACTCTGATATTGCTGGACTACATCTCCCAGGGCTGCTCATGCCATGAGTTGGAAGGGGGGGCAGCAGCCCCAAAAAAGTAGCTTACAGATCCTAAATCTGCTGGATAATGCTAGATCTTGTAGTCCTACAAGTCCTACAAGAGTCATCTTCAGAGTTACTACCATAGCACAACTTAAGCAGCTTGTGTATAGTCGAACTGTTTTCATAAGGGGAGGGTTGGGGGCCATACATAGGGACAGATTTACTAAAGGGCGAAGTGGCTAACGCTAGCGACTTTTTGCTAATAGACGCAGATGACAAATCGCTAGCAAAAAAGACTGTCGCTAGTGCTCATTTGCACTCAATCGCCAGGCGACTTTTTGCTCAGGTGAATGGTTGTTGCTCCGCAACGTTACCTCTTTCGCCAGAGTTGACTTCGCCACCTCAGACCAGCTAAAATGAAGCTATGTCTTCTTCAATCTTATGACAGTTACATAATATCCTGTCGGCGGAAAATGCATTAAAGTTTAAAAACCGCTGGCGACTTTTCCTTTTTTTAAGTGGGATTGCCTTCAAAGTCCTAACTTAAACTTTTTTTGGCTTAACATTTTTCCCCAGACATTTGAGAACATATGGAACATATGAAAAATTCATTTTACAGTGGGCTCATGTGTAGGGCATAATATTAACTCTTTTGTCTTTATTAAGGTTCCTTGGACATAAAAAAATAAAAAGTGGTAACTTCAAGCATTTGCACCAACATCTCTAATAAAGACATTTTAATGTACCCGCCCTATTCAAATTGACCTAAGCGTTAGATCACTAGTGAATTTTCGCTAGGCACAAATGAACGCTAGCACATCTGCGCTATGAAATGCTTGCACTGCCAAAGTAACGCTAGCAAAAAGTCACCAGCGTTCGGCGCCCAGGATGCAACTTCGCATATTAGTGAATTAGCGTAGTGGTAACAAATTTGCGCCTGGCGATGTGGTGCGAGGTGCATGAATCGGTCACTGGCTACAATTCCCCCTTTAGTGAATCTACCCCATAGGCATCTCCTTGGTTGCCGCTGACTATGTCTATGTTGCATCCACAGAGCTGGACTATGCACCCTGCACAGGCTGCACTGATGTCATAATTTGGACCCAGGTGCGATTGAACCTCCTGCACCCCCGGCAGTTACAACTGTATCTTATCCTAAATAAGTTACAAAATTGGTATTCACTTATTCCAAAGCCATGTTACATAGAACTTTCAAAAATATTCCATGGATTCTAAATAGCAAGGATCAAACTAGCAAGATCATGCTTTGAGTAAGTAACATGTAAGTTATTGACACATCGCTTTAGCATCTCCATGGCTATCATGTGATAGGGGAGAGGGTTTCACACCAGCCCAGCTAAATGGAAAGAATCCACCATTGGATCAAATAGAGTTTGTGCAACTACTTTATATATAATCACAATAGAAAGGAATCCTAGGTAAGCAACACAGTACAGTATAATGGATATCCATGGATGGCCAATGATTAAGTAAAATAATTAGCAGACATAGTCATCCCTAGCATTTTCCTACTCTCATGATTTTCAGTGAACACATGGTGGCACTAAAGTTATACCATTTCCGACTATCTACAGTTCTTATCTTTCATGCAAGCATTATTGGCTGGGCTGGACTGAGTTTCTGTCTCTGAGTCAAGTAACATGATATCATTTACAATTCCACAGAAAACTGAGACCTAATATTAAAATCCAAAGAAGCACAGTTATTAGCAATGATTAATTGTTCAGGTTTCTACCCTCAACTTAGCTAAACAATGAAGAGGCACTGTATTTAGCTTTATTCCTGTTAAATCATCAACACATTTACATATCTCTATACTAATATTTTTTTCAGGTTCATTAAGTGTATATTGTTAATGAGCTGCAAAGCAATTGAGGCTTAAAGTGGTCATAGGTGTATAGATATTGTTGTACGTAAAACGAATAATCGGAGATTGTTCATTGGTATGGCCGATCCAGTATTAACACAAAAGAGTACTATCTTAAAGACAGAGAAAGGTCAAAACTAAACATTAACATAAAGATTTTGGTCTTGGATTATGACATTTAAATTCCAGAAGTGACATAAGTGCATGGGCAGGTTGGCGTGTATTTAAATGAAAAGATCATATTCTTTGTGTGAACGAATGAATGTCCTCTGCAGGAACAAGTGAACAAACGTCCGTAGCAAGAGGGGAAAAATTAGCTCTTTCTTAATTCCAAGACACAGAGCATCAATTGCACTGGTCTGATCTTTGAAAAAGAAAAATAGAAGGAAGAGGTCAGTCTGAAGCAAAAAATGGCGTTTAAAAAGAGAAACCCTTTAACACATGGCACTACACTAAGGGGCCGATTCACTAAATTCGAGTGAAGGATTCGAAGTAAAAAAACTTCGAATTTCGAAGTATTTTTTGGGCTACTTCGACCATCGAATGGGCTACTTCGACCTTCGACAACGACTACGACTTCGAATCGAAGGATTCGAACTAAAAATCGTTCGACTATTCGACCATTCGATAGTCGAAGTACTGTCTCTTTAAAAAAAACTTCGACCCCCTAGTTCGGCAGCTAAAAGCTACCGAAGTCAATGTTAGCCTATGGGGAAGGTCCCCATAGGCTTTCCTAAGTTTTTTTGATCGAAGGATAATCCTTCGATCGTTGGATTAAAATCCTTTGAATCGTTCGATTCGAAGGATTTAATCGTTCGATCGAAGGAATAATCCTTCGATCGTACGATCGCAGTATTTGCGCTAAATCCTTCGACTTCGATATTCGAAGTCGAAGGATTTCAATTCCTAGTCGAATATCGATATTCGACCCTTAATGAATCAGCCCCTAAGAAACCCTGATAATTTTAAAAGAAACTTGCGTATGTCTGAATCATGCTTTTCAGCTCTACTTGAGGCTGTACCACCTTTGATCCAAAGACAAGACATTGGCATGCAAAATTCTATCTCTCCTGAACAAAGACTGATAGCTACATTACATTTTTGGCAACAGGAACAATGCTTGAGGATCTAAAATTCTCTACCAAAATATCTGCACAAACACTTGGTCATATAATCCCAGATACATGCTGTGCTATTGTGGAAGCCCTCAAGCAAGAATATTTACAGGTTATAAAATCTTTTCTACATAAACTTTTATTAAATTAGATGTTCTACAAATGAGCAGCCATAACAACTAATAAAGTGCTAACCTGCTTAATATTAACCATTTAATAATGAACTTAATAATAAAAACACAATATATCTTTTAGAGAAGCAAAAGAATTACAAGTACAAAGCAAATTAAAATAGGCAATATACATTTTTTAGTTTGAAAAGTGCAAAAAGTGTAAAGAACTTTATTATTATCTGTATTAATTACAAATCAGCCATATAGTGTGACTGTATATTGTGAGTCAGACCCTAAGCTCAGTAAGTAAGCAGCACAGAGCATGTGCAGTGAATCGGCAGAAAAGACTAAAGGACTAAAAGACTACAGGACTGTGGTTGCCTTGGGCTGGTACAGAAACCCAAAACATAAAGTAAAGAATTTCTAGCTACTTCTTTAGTTATCGTCCTTCTTTAGGGCTTTAGCACATAGGCAGATTCAGGGAGATTTAGTCGCCTGGCGACTAATCGCCTCTACTTTGCCTTCCCCCTGCCTTCCGACTGGTAAAATTAAAAATCGCCTGCGGCAATGCACTTTCCAAAATCGCCCGAAGTTGCCTCACAGGGAATCAACAATTTTGCACCGAATCCACAATTTTAGGATGGCCAAATCCTGAAAGAGAACCACACATGCAGCATGCAGTTAAACATCTTTTTACTCCCTTATTTGTGTGACAAAAAGTCACATGATTTTCTGGATTTGGATTCAGCTCGGCTGGCCACTCGGATTCAGCCAAATCTGAATCCTGCTGAAAAAGGCAGAATCTTGGCTGAATCAAGAACCGAATCCTGCATTTGGTGCATCCCTAATTTAGAACAAAGAGACTTAGCAGCTCAATAGCTTACCCATCTGAAGACTAAAAGAAAAACAAACAAATCTTGAAACTGCATTCATTCACAAGGATGAAAGAACCACCAGATTGACCCATACAACAATCTATAATAATATTTATAAACCTTATAATTATGGCCCATAAACTAAAGGCCCTCGGAAATGAAAAAAAACTGTGGTTTTGACAGGAAATCCACAACAAACAATGCTCTCAGTTGATATAATTACAATGTATACTCTAATAGAGGATCCAAAATAATCATATCCACCCCTTAAGCCACTGCCCCTGGTATTTGTGCACATTCTAAAGAAACAGTCTGATTTAAACAAGAGTTGACCCTTTGAATGAAACTGACCACAGTTTCCCTCCTGAAATCCGGCAGTTCTCTTCTTATTGTCCCATATTGCCTTTCTCTCTTTGCTATACAAAAGCCTAAGGTGGGATTTCACAAAAGTGTTGGTAAGTACACAGTTCTTAAAGTGTCGGTAGCCAAATTGGAAAAATGTTGTAACCACAACAAATATATAGAAGATATTATAGTTTTATGGATTTGTTGTAATTCTGACAAATTGTGGAAAGTTTTGTATGCATGGTAAAAATTTTCATTATTGAGCTGTAAAATTGTTACTTGTGCCAAATTAACCTATCAACATTTATCCTTGACATTTTCGTTCGTTTCGTGGAGACATTTTGGCGTAAAAAGTGGTGGTAAAATGTTGTGGTTATGAATCTCAAAAAGGTTTTGTGATACAAAAATAGCTACATCCACTTTTTAGCAACATTTTTAAAAAATTGTCAGTGAAGGTAGAAAAATTACGGAAAATTGGGCTGTGAATAAATCATTTTTGCTATATTTGCCTTTACCAACATTTTTGTGACCCCCCCCCCATGTATTGCAGTTGTTTATTATATACTGCATTAGACTTCTTCTTTGGGTATATTTCTAAATTGTGCTTATGTTTTTGTTGTTTTGCTGATTAGTTATATAGTTTACTATTTGCCATGGAACTTGTACTTCCATGGTTCCTATTTCTTTTATATCCAATCCCATATCTTTCTTTCCCAAGTTTTTTTGAGTATCAGCAGCTTGGGGCAATTTTTTAGTATTTGGAAAGTTTAAGTACTGCTGGCATTTGCTTAAACATTTTGGTCTAATAAGGTTTCCAAAACACTCTCTGTCCCTAAATAAATTATGCTGTTATATGGAAAAACTGTGAGTGAACATTTAGTTTATTCACTCTGTTAACTTTTGTTGCATATATATATATATTGTAACTCTTACTCTGGACTTGGGGAGTTGGTTTTTTCATGTTTTTCTACACATTTAATTATCATTTATTTATACAGTGTCAGCAAGCTACACAGAGCTTTAAATTAATTTATAGCAAAGAGGGGTCTTTTTAACAAGCAAATGTTACAAAGTAAACATGGGAACAGAGGGCCCTACTCACAAGAGCATACAATCTAATTTACGCCAACTAAGAATACCAGTACTAGTAAGATTTTATATTGGGTTTAAAATTGGTAGTCTTAACATAAAAACAGACTTCAAATATGTGTTTTAATTTTACACATTTCCTTTCAGTAGCCCAATAAAACATTGTTTCCTCTACAAACAAAACATACAAATTACAAAAACAGGTAGCAGAGCAGTTATCCAGAAAGTAGCAAGGGAAAGTAAGAGGGGTTTTCCAAAATAATCTTATTTCCAGATTCCCTTGTCATTTTGATTCACTTGTTATTTTTATAAATGAATGTAACATTTAGGGGCAGATTTATTAAGGGTCGAATTTCGAGTTCATGGGAGTTATTTAAAACTGCCATGAACTAAAAATTCGACCAGTCTAAAAACCTGAAGGACAGGAAAGCTGCAAACAACTCCAAATTGATCCCAGGACGTCTGCCATAGGCTAAAACAGCAATTCGGCAAAGTTGCCTCAGTGAGGCAACTTCAGGCGACTATAGAAAACGCATCGCCGCCTGTGCATTAGCGCAGGCGACTTTTCATTCTAGCCTATGGAGAAAAACGCAGAGGCAGTTCGGGGAGATAGTCACGCAAAAGACGAGGCGATTAGTCGCTAGGCGACTAAATCTCCCCGAATCTCCTTGTGTGGCCTTACCCTTATAGTTGTGGTCTGCGGTGCTCCTTTCCTCCTGCCTCCTATTCCAAAATTTCCTGCAGTTGCTTCTATTAATGTAGGGAAGCACTGGAACTACCGCTGCCTCCGAACCATGTTGTGGCTCAAAAGTTTTCACAGTGGCCTGTGTGCTGTTGTGCCTGAAAATAGGGCACACGTGTCACTCTCACACCAAACACGGGAAATTGCATCAACCAGAATTTACAGCGCAATTGCATCAGGCACATCTCCCTTTGGCGACTCCAGTTACACTGGAATCATAGGGAAATCCTGCATTGTGAGTAAAAATTGTGGTGAAATTTGTGGTTGTAAATGAACCCTAATGTCTTGCCAAGATACCAAATAAGTTATATGCACATACCTTGCATCATGCTATGACCTTTGTAGACAACATGTAGGTGAATTACAGCCTCATTTACAAAAAAATACAAGCACATTTTGAGGTACCATTATGTTTTTTTTTAGCTAAATCCATGTGTCATAATGAACATCTTACCCAAAATGTAAAAACTCCTTTTAGAAATACAAGAATGCTTATGGGAATAGAACGCTCGCACTATTTTCCAAAACTTTTTATTGTAACATAATCTGCGTGCTTTTCTAATATGTCATTTTATCAACCTGTGTTTATAGTTAGCAATTTTAAACCAAAACTTCCATGTCCTGTTTTCAAGATTAAAAAAAAAAAAAGGGTAAAGAGAAAACTACAAATCCACCACTGGATCTCTTGCAAGGATACATTCCTCTTCTTTAACTTAAGGGCAGAGACACACGCTGCTATTTTGGGCAATTAGTCCGCCAGCAACAAATCGTTTCTTCTTCAGTCGACTAATCTCCCTGAACTGCCTTCCTGCCGGCTAGAAGGAAAATCGCTGGCAGGATGGCACATGGATCGCTTCGGCTTTGCAAAGTCTAGCCGTCGGGAAGGCAGTTCGGGGAGATTAGTCGCCCGAAGAAGAAGCAATTTGTTGCTGGGCGACTAATCTCCCGAAATACCAGTGTGTGTCTCTGCTTTGTTTTCCGAAGACTCCCGAAGTTGCCTCACAAGGAAACTTTGGACGACTTCAGAGAGCTGAAGCAATCCAAGTGCCATCCCACTGGCGATTTAGATTCTAGTCGGCGGGAAGGCAGTTCGGGGAGAAGAAGAAGCAATTTGTCGCTGGGCGACTAATCTCCCGAAATAGCAGCGTGTGTCTCTGCCCTAATGGTGTTGACATCTAATCCTCAAAGTTATCTAACTCAAAGTTATCTAAAGTTTTCCATCTTTCTCTCGAGTTTTCACTTGGGATCTATGATAGTTCATTGTGGAAGTAGTCTCTATTTTTGAAGCATTCTCACATATCTAGTGATTGAGTTAAATATACAATGGGGAATTTTAAGTATTATTTTGTCTGGCTGTGTCATAATTGGGGTGGATGTAAGGTTCATTCACTGTAAAGGAAAAAGATCTTGAAAAATGCATGCAATCGATTTCTGTCTATTTGTTTTCATAAACTCTTCTCACTTGTACATAATTTTATCTGAATTGAAACTCTCCCTATTGCTTCTTACCCCTCGCCCATAACCGTGCCTTCATCTCTGCACACACAAATATTTTGTCTGCTACTTCAGCATTCAGGCTTTTAGAAAGTCTGTATTTAAGTAGAGATGTAAAACATATTGGTGATTTTGTTATGCAAATGTAGACAAAGTAGTAAAATGTTTATAAAACCCCACTATTTCAACCCTGCCCTAATTCAACATGATGATCGATGATTATTTTCCATAGTTTTCCACAACAGAAGTTTATTTTCCCATAGGAAACAGTAGGATGTACAATGTCAGTATTGTGTGTTTGTTTAAAGGGATACTGTCATGGGAAAAAAAATATGTTCAAAATGAATCAGTTAATAGTGCTGCTCCAGCATAATTCTGCACTGGAATCCATTTCTCAAAAGAGCAAACAGATTTTTTTATATTCAATTTTGAAATCTGACATGGGGCTAGACATTTTGTCAATTACCCAGCTGCCCCAAGTCATGTGACTTGTGCTCTGATAAACTTCAATCACTCTTTACTGCTGTACTGCAAGTTGGAGTGATATCACCCCCTCCCTTTCCCCCCCCCAGCAGCCAAACAAAAGAACAATGGGAAGGTAACCAGATAGCAGCTCCCTAACACAAGATAACAGCTGCCTGGTAGATCTAAGAACAACACTCAATAGTAAAAACCCATGTCCCACTGAGACACATTCAGTTACATTGAGAAGGAAAAACAGCAGCCTGCCAGAAAGCATTTCTCTCCTAAAGTGCAGGCACAAGTCACATGACCAGGGGCAGCTGGGAAATTGACAAAATGTCTAGCCCCATGTCAGATTTCAAAATTGAATATAAAAAAATCTGTTTGCTCTTTTGAGAAATGGATTTCAGTGGAGAATTCTGCTGGAGCTGCACTATTATCTGATTTATTTTGAAATTTTTTTTTTTTCCCATGACAGTATCCCTTTAAGCAGATCTTCTGGTTCACGGTTTGGAGGATGGGACACCACATAAAAATTCTGTAGTTATGCCACTGAATGGCACTCTCATTTACACCATCAACAAGGTAATTTAGCCTTTGCTAAATAACGTTGAACATGTGCCATAATCTGTTACTCTTAAAAAAAGAATGTTACATGAAGGAACTATGTATGGGTCTTTTTTTTGCTTTGTTTTCTGATGATAAGGTTGGATATGGTGTTCAGTCATGTTGTTGGATCCTTTTGATATCACAGTTGATGTAAAACTTATTCTACACTCATTCGAAAGCCTTGTGAGTAAACTCTTTCACTGAGATTCTGTGAGATTTAATCGCCCAGCGACAAATCGCCTCTTCTAGTTAGAATCTAGCCATCCCGCCGGAGAAGTTGCCTTGGGAAGACATGCAAAGGCAGTTCGGGGAGATTGTCGCCCAGAAGAAGAGGCAATTAGGCGCCAGGCAACTAAATTTCCCCCTGAATCTGCTTGTGTGGACTGACACTAATAGTATACATTTTTTGCCGACATCCTTCAGATACAACATCTGACTCCGACATCTGGTGCAGAAACCATGTTTGGACTGTCCTTCGTACCTTTGGACTTTTGTTTGTCCCACTGCATGGCAAGTGCAATGTTATCTGCATTCAGTGTTTACATATCCTCCAATCAATTAACTCCCCTGTTGCCCAGTTTTGGAATGCACGGTTATCTGCCACATGGCGGCTGTCTACACAATCATAAGCACAATGCAATTTAAACAGGTTCTTTAAATTTTAGTTCTTTTATTAAATGTAGAATAAAATATTGCCTTTTTTTCCTGGCCCCAACCACAGTAATCATTTGGCTGCCATGTTAGTAATTTATAGCAGGACTGATAACCTTTGACCTTACTCACAGAAGTGCAGAAACAGTGTAAGAACAGATGTTCATTATTTAATTATACATAATAATCAGTCCTTTTCTAATCCCCCTCCTCCTATCTCATTAATTAACCTATTCACATACTGCTTTGCTGCCCCCAACACAAACTAGGGAAACTATTGTATTTATTAGTGGGATTTACATTCACTACTGTCACTTTATGTTATTTGGCCATACGTTCACAAAGGAGCTCATCTATCTGCAATTTGGTATGAGTGGGAGCAGTTGTACTGCTTACTTTGTCATGTTTTAAAAAAAAATATCCTCCATAACCTTCAACACAACAGCACACCATGATATAACACTTGCTTGACTTTACTGAGCATTAAAGGAACAGTAACACCAAAAATGAAAGTGTTTTAAAGTAATGAAAATATCATGTACTGTTGCCCTGCACTGGTAAAACTCATCTGTTTGCTTCAGAAACACTACTATAGTTCATATAAACAAGCTGCTGTGTAGCAATGGCGGAAATTGAAAAACAGCTATATGGCACAGGTTAACAAATGGATAACAGATAACACCATTATGTTCTACAGAGTTTATCTGCTATCTGCTGTGTAACCTGAGCCTTTTCTCCTTTAAATGGCTGCCCCCATTGCTACACAGCAGCTTATTTATATAAACAATAGTAGTGTTTCTGAAGCAAACACATCAGTTTTACCAGTGCAGGGCAACACTGCTTTATATTTTTATTACTTTAAAACACTTTTATTTTTTGATGTTACTGTTCCTTTAAGCTTTGAAGAATCTCACAGACATGTGAGTACCCTTGTTTTACTCAAACAGACAGGATAAAAGCCATAATTAGCACTGGCAAGTGCCTTTTATTCCTTAACCCCATCAATCCCTTTCTTTCTACACCAGGGCCAATACTGATCTACTGTATATACCCAGTGTTTCCTTCCCTTGCAGTGAGTGTATAGAATAAGATATAGTTCTATAAAAATAGATATAGTTCTTTGTGCATTTATGGCGAAAAAGGTTTTTTTGGGCCTGCGAGATTGACTGCATCTCGGTGTGTAATTATACACTCAACCTCTGCCTTTGTGATTCTCAAAATGTTGTAACTATAACTTGTTATGTTTATAAAAAAAGACCTGTAGCAAACACAAGTACATTAGAATTATTTGCAGAAAAACAGATTACATTAATTCTGCAGATTTCTGTTCACGGGGTTTGCTTATCTGGTAAAAGCTGTACTACCATTATATTAGAGTTTAGGACAATAGTGCAGAAATGAATTACAAGAAAATAACACAAATTATATGCCAATATTGTTAAACCACCTTTGTAACTCCATGTGGACCCAATAACACAATCATGCATCCATTAAAAGTTTGGTAAATAATTAACACAGTTTTTGATATGGAAATATTCTCTGGACACAAACAGATACAAGCAACTATAAAGTTGGTGCTGTTGTCTGTTGCTGTGTATCTATGACAGTGAAGGCAGAGGTTCCATATCACATTGCTAGTCACTGAGCAACAAAATCTGTTGAGGGAGCAACATGCTGCAATCACAGCAAGCACCTGATCATTCAAATATGCCAGTCCTTCACAGCTCATGCTTACTGCATAAGATCATATCTGATTCAGTAGAAAGCTGTTTATTTATTTTACTTGCATTATTTTGTGTCTCATAATTTAGTTGACAAAACTGTTGATCCTCTAACTTGCCTGAATCTGAGGCTCTTTAAACTTTACCATTTAGTTCTGAGAGTCTAACTTTAGAGATGCAGCCACTATAATTGCTGTAGTGTGTTTGTCAATACATACAATGTGGTAAAAAGTACCTGTGCTAGAATTTAATAACTTCTAAAGAAATAACAGGAAATACAAATACAGGGTTCAAATACAATTGCAGCAGTTTTGGGGAGCACTGGGGAATATAAGCGCGCCACTCAATGTCATACAGAAAGCTACATGGTGTTGCTTTTGTTAATAATATATAATAGGAAGTTTGGCTAAACCTGTCAGTATACAATGCTTTCAGAGAGTGAGAAACTGTGTATATTGTTTATCTCATCATTGGAACAGTAACGTCACAATTCTGCAATAATTTTTGGCTAAATCAAAGAGTCATCGTCTCATTAACCTGCCTAATTAAATAGATCTCCCTCAAGCTAAATTAACACATTTTTATTAGGAAAATGCAGTTTGTGAACGAGAGATCAGGGTAGAACAGCGATAAAAAGCTTAAGGGCAGAGACACAGTCAGATTCGGGGAGATTACGCAGAGATTACTCACCTGGCAAAAAATCTTCTCTTCTTCAGGGCGACTAATCTCCCCGAACTGCCTTTCCATCTGCTAAATCGCCGGCTGGATTGCACTCGGAGGGCTTCCTTTTCCGAAGTCATCCTGAAGTTGCCTCACGAGAAAACTTTGGGTGACTTCGAAAAACGAAGCACTCCGAGTGCCATCCCACCGCCAATTTGCATTCTAGCCGGTGGGAAGGCAGTTCGGGGAGATTAGTAGCCCCGAAGAAGCGGAGATTTGTCGCCGGATGACCAATCTCCCCGAATCTGACCGTGTGTCTCTGCCCTAAATGAATTGCCTCAAGTCTCTATAGTGTGTTTAGAAGTGCAGTGACCTGTGACCACCTCCAAGTATAGAAAGCAGCCATATTTGCCATTGCGGCATTGCTGTATTCATGAGGTGTAGGAGGCATGAGTTGCGTGTGGGCCAGGAGACAGGAGTTTTGTGCCGCTAAATACTTCAGGACTAGGGGCAGCCAGGGAGAAGACGTATACGCTTGATGCCCTTTACCTTTGCACCCTAGGCACTCTTCTTCCTACCCCTAGTTCAGGCCTTGACTGTGATTCTCGTTAAACCAAATGAGAGGTGCAGCGATGGTTCCAGGCACTTTCCAGCTAGCTGACATATGTCAGTGTGCCATAACCATATATTTTTACATTAAAAGCCCTGTACTAAATGGATTTCATTTCTAACACTGGGAGGCTTATTTATTAAAGGTAATATTTTAGTGGTTTTAGAGATTTTTGAAATTATGACGAAACTCTAAAACCATGATTGTCAATGAATTTATTTAAATATATGAATATAAACAGTGTGAATGGAACACAGCATTGACTGATGCTCTAAAAAATACGAATACCTCGAAAACCTCTAGTTTTCAGATAATTCCTATTAACTTCTATAGCACCTTAACAATTTTTACTTGGACAAGTTTGGTGTTAAAGGTTTTGATGTTTTTTTCTACTTAATACATTTTGAAATTTTTTTAGAAATATAGGAAAAGCACAGATTTTCAAGATTTGTGGAGAATATGGTTATTCAATCCAATTGAACATGGAACAGTATGCATTATGTCGCCACAATTACCATAGCATATGAAACAACTCCATTGAGGAGAATATATTCTCCTGGATATTAGCATGGGTTAAAGACTGATGGGAGCTGTAGTCAAGTAATCATAGAGATGAACTGTTATAGAAACACTTCACAGTAAAACTACTTCCAAGTCTTCCTGAGTCAGTGATCGAACTGATGCAAGACCTTCAAACAGAACCTTGCCTGCTCTGCTTACACTTGACTCATTTTGTTTTTATACAATCAGAGCAGAAGGCATCAAACTATCTATTTCTCGATCTAAGGGTGCCAGCTCCATTAACTTTGCAAATCCGCCTTGGGAACACAATCCAGTCACTCCTCAGACGCAGTATAAGATCTAAACTTAGTCCGAGGAGTTACTGGAGTGCGTGCCCAAGGCGGATTTGCAAAGTGAAGTGTTCTCCCCAAGCTACGGGTTCGAGGCGCAGCACCATCCAATGGAGAGCAGTGAGTGCACCTGAATTTTAAGACTGTGTTTAAGTTAGCGACGGGTTCGGGGCAGCGGCACCCAAGCCACATTCACTACTTGGCGAGCGCTTGTAAAAATTGAAATATATTAAAAATATAAGGGACCAAGTATTTAATTAATCAATTAAGATAGCAGCACCTGCATTAATTTGGTATTAGTTGCCAGCTCCATTAAACCCTATTGTTAATCCAGCCCTGTGTGATGTGTGGCCATGGGAACTAACAATTCAATCGTTGATCACATCAGTGAAATTTTTCCATCCCTTGCAGCTAACCTGCATATGATCTTGTGATAATTGAGTCTCAGATCCAACAATGCAATTGCATCAAAACAGATCTATGTGTGTGATCTGATGTACCCTGCAACCCTCAAAATCTTTCTTGCCTCAGTTAAAGTATCATGCTTTTTGTTCTTCTTACACAAAATCTTGTAATTTAATTAAAACACAAGCAATATCACTTCAGTGTTAACACAAAACTATATGTTGTGCACCCCTTTTAGGCTGTTGCCTATACCAGTCTCTCAAGACCAGTCCTGATCTCAAAAAGTTCTATAAGAAACCTTGGCCTTTCATCACCTTAGGGAAACCCCGTCAACTGGTAAATGAGTAAATGGTTGGGGCAGCTGCAGGCTTGCAAATCTGTATATATTCATGCTTTTAACTATATTCAATAAATGAAGATTTTTAACTAACACACCAAGTACTCCGTATGAACTATTGTACATTTGTATTCCCAAACGCTGAAGTCCGGAGGCGTGTATACGTGATAGCACTGGTGGAATTAGCACCTCGTGTTTCAGTGCTCGCTATGTTCTTTGCAAATCTGTATAGTGTGTGCCCCTGGCTTGTCTACCAATCAGCATTCGTTAAAAGCTGCCATAGGGTTTAGGTTATGTAAGGACAATTCAATAATGCCATCTACATTAGTGACAATGTCCATGTACATATCCAGATTATTTGTTCTTAAAAAAACGGGCCTTTAAAAGTGGGAGTGGCTTGTTAAAAATTGTAGCATGCTGCATATTTTACCACCCTACACCAACTCCCCTTTACTTTTCTTTTTTAAAACAGTATTGTCCTGCATAATTACTGCATGGTGTGACTTATATAAAGCCCAGTGTCGGACTGGGATGCCAGGGGCCCCCAAAAACCTTAGACCATGGGCCCACTTTCCAAACTATTATTCCTCCTCTCCTCAGTCAACCTCCTTATTTTCCTAGTCTTTTATATCTACTTAATATATTCTTCCATTATTAAGCATTTTTTCAAATAAAGAAATAGGAAATGACCATGAAATAGGCCAAATGGTTAGAAGCAAGAGGGTCCACTAACACCTGGGCCCACCGGGAGTTTTCCTGGTATCCTGGTGGGCCAGTCTGACATAAATAAAGCCTAATAATGAATCACGTGCTTTTGTTACTGGAAACTCGGGATGTAAATTTGTTAATTAGAAAATTAATTTTGCTATCCCCACTGAATACTATTGAATACCATTGTATTGCTGCCTTGGCTATGGGACATTTCAGTGGATTAGCTGCTGATGTGTGATGCCATTAATAAATACATTAAAGGAAAACTATACCCCCCAAACAATGTAGGTCTCTATTAAAAGATACTGAGCAAAACAGCTCATATGTAAAACCCTGCTTCATGTAAATGAACCATTATCATAATAATATACTTTTTTAGTAGTATGTGCCATTGGGTAATCATAAATAGAAAATTGCCATTTTAAAAAATAAGGGCCGCCCCCTGAGATCGTAAGATTCACTGTGCACACATACAAACCACATGTAAGGTCACATGAGCCAATTAACAGACAGAGTTCTGCCTTTTGCTTCCTCACTTCTTCCTGTTACAGTTAGTGTTGTAGTATTTCTGGTCAGGTGATCTCTGAGGCAGCACAGATAGAGTCACGAAATGGTGGCTCAAGGCAAGAGATGTAAAAGGGCAATATTTATGTAAATATATATTCCAGTTTGGTAAGATTCTTTAATATGTCATTCAATTTGATATAAACTATCTGTTGCTTAAGTATTCATTTTGGGGGTATAGTTTTCCTTTAAAGTATTTTATCTGCATATCAGGCTGCTATTTGCTTCTGAATAACAATCCCATCAATGCAGTCCTTTTTCTATTAAACATATTGACTTTGTGCATTTCTGGAGAATAAGCTGGATTTCAGGTCTCTGTCACTTTTTGAATATCCACATTATTTGTGCTTAAAAAAATGGGCCTTTAAAAGTGAGAATGGCTTGTTAAAAATGTAGCACGTTGCATAATTTCCACCCTAATCCAACCCCCCCTTTACTTTTTTTTTCAAAACAGTATTGTCCCGCATAACTACTGCGCGGTGTGACTTACATATAGCCTAATAATGAATCATGTGCTTTTGTTATTGGTAACTCTGAATGTAGGTTTGTTAATTAGAAGATTAACTTTCCTATCCCCACTGAATACCATGAATACCATTGTATTGCTGCCTTGACTAGGGGACATTTCAGTGGATTAGCTGCTGACTGTTATGCCATTACTAAATACATTAAAGTTAGGGTTGCCACCTGTTCAGTTTTGACCCGAACAGTTCGGTTTTTCTAAGGCCTGGCCGGGTCTCCAGTTTCTGTTTCAGTTTTCAAGCCTTGTGGTGAAAACCGAACACTAATCTGGCCAATACATTATCAAGTGAGGTTAATGTTTTATTACAGAAATAACAAAAAAAGAGCAAATCAATCAAAATAAGACTCCGTTTTTATAAATTAGCATTGCTGTATTTCAGAGCTTTCTGGATAACTGGTTTCTGTATAATAGATCCCATATCTGCAATTAAAGGATTGGGTTTACTCATCAGGCAGAATATAGATAAAAGATAGGGTTGCCACCAGTGTGGCAGATATCGATCGGGGACGCCCGTCGGATGGCCCCCACACGGGCCAATCAGCTGCCGACTCGATCTGTCGGCAGCTCTTATCGGTCCATGTATGGCGGCGTTTAGTGATGCAATAACCCCACCATAGCATCATAACTCTACCTACTTCAATGTTTCTGCCTCTTATGTCACCATTGCTCCACCCCCAATGCTACCCGCCCCCCCCATGTTTGGGTTCAGGCGCCAGCGAAAGTAGCAATCCTAATTAAAGTATTTTATCTGAATACCAGGCCACTATTTGCTACTGACTAACAATCCCATCAATGCAGTCCTCTTTCTATAAATCTTATTGGACTTTGTGGGTTTCTGGAGAATAAGCTGTAATTCAGATATATTATAGTTATTATATATTATAGTAATTATATATTATAGTAATTATAGTTAATAGTCCAAATGACATATTATATTGCATCATGGTTTGTAGATATTTTCATTAGATACATCAGGAATTTCCGTCTAGACTTCCGACTTCCTCCCATTGTGAAACTGCAGATCTCAGCCTCACAACAACAACAACAACAGAAGAGTTTAAAAAGTGCAAGGAAAGCTGATGGCCTGCAGGCTGAATACAATTTAATGATACTTCCACCTCTTTGATGTGACAGTTTCCTGTATTGACAGATTAGCTTTCTTTTATTTATCTGTTTATTTGCTGTAATATCCCCTGACTGGATTTGCATGTGCTCCTTTCAGCTCTGTGTCAGCTGCTCACTGGACCTGACAAGGAACTTCATTATTTCTCTCAGTGAGTGAGCAAAGGCGTTATTGCCTAAAGATTTAAATAACCCTGTGCTACTGTGTTTCTAAGGAATAAGTAAGGACACTACTCATTTGTAATACAGACACTGACTGGAAGAGATAACTGAACAGTTTATAAAGTTGACATTTTTAAAGGTGTTGTAAATGCATCTACATCAGTGATGCCCAACCAGTGGCTCGTGAGCAACGTGTTGCTCACCATCCCCATGGATGTTGCTCCAAGTGACCTCAAAGCAGGTGATTATTTTTTAATTTCTGGTTTGGAGACAAGTTTTAGTTGCATAAAAAGCGGGTGTACTTCCAAAAACAGCTTCCTATAGGCTGCCAGTCCACATAGGGGCTACCAAATAGCCAATCACAGCACTTATTTCGTGCCACCCAGGAACATTTTATATGCTCCCCAACTCTTTTTACATCTGAATGTTGCTCACGGGTAAAAAAAAGATTGAGGACCGCCAATCTACATGATAAGGGTGATTTTAAAAGCTACTCAAATTCCCCTCTAATATCTGGAATATTTGTTGTTGCTGTTATAAACATGGACGTTATGATACATTTTATTGGGGATGATTAAACAGCAGTCAGAGTGGAAATCAATCCCACCCAGACACAGCATGGTGCTTGATTATATAGGGTACGATTCAAAAATTGTCTCTTTATACCCTGGTGACTCAAGCATGTGGAACAATACTGTATAAAAGCTCACTTCATTTAGAAAAAAGGCTCTGATTAATGACCTCTCCTCTGTTCTATTTATAGGGCTTGCCGGTTGTTTGCTTTTCCAAATGCTGAAAAAGAAGGCAAATTTATGACAGAGTTCTGCATAGTGATCTCATGTGTCAGCTGGAGATAAAAGCTAAGTTATATTATCCCTGGTATAGTATTTTATCTGTGGTATCTTATCGCAGCTGTTGTTATAGTGATAAATAGATTGTTCATTTTATGTGTTAAAGGAACTGGTTTCTAGCGGTTGATTGATCTTATAATACAAGATGAAAGGAGTTACCATCATAACAGAATGAATAAAAAACACATTTCATTTTTCACACAGACATTTCAGTGTTAATTTCTGTTGCATTCAAGATTTTAGTTCATAAGGGTCAGGACACACAGGCAGATTCAGGGAGATTAGTTGCCCGGCGACAAATCTCCTCTTCTTCGGGGCAACTAACTGCCCCCCCCGCCGGCTAGAATGAAAATCGCGGCTGGATGGCACTTGGAGCGATTCGTTTTCCGAAGTTGTCCGAAGTTGCCTCACGACTAATCTCCCCAAATCTGCCTGTGTGTCCTGACCCTAAAGCTCCCCATAGACACGACGATTCTTCTTGCCGAACGACCGATTTTAGGGAAGTCCGACCAATCCTTCGAAATTATCGTGCTTTAGTGGGATTCGAACGATCGTACATTTTACGATTATTCAACCGACATCTGTCAGGAAATTGATCGGCCAGGTTAAAAAAACTTTGTCGGTCCCAGTGCAATCTCTCTATGTTTGCAGGGCCAAGCAGGCAGCTACCCTTTGTTTTCCTGGTAAATTGGTCTTTTTAGTTGATGGTCAATTCGTACGATCGTTCCGAGAAAATCATGGTCTCACGATGAGGATCGGATCTTTTAAAAATCAACATCTATGGCCAGCTTAAGGCTCCTTATTTTCTAAAGGATTCAGAAAACATTTGTTTTCCTGTATAAAGATCATTAATTATATAGGTATTTGTTAGCGGGGAGTTGTCACCTTGCTTTGCTTTGCCATGAGGTTTGCACCAGTTCTATCACAATACAGATCCAGACTTGAATATTAACCTCAGAATCCCCATGTGGCTTTAGCCACATAAACAGATATTAGCAGAGATATTAACCAGGAAACACTGCAGGCTGAATTCCTGGAATGGAAATGTTAAAGGGAAATGTAAATTAGCTTTGGAACAGCACAGAACATGCAACAAATAAGTGAACCTTGGCAGAACAGCCTGCCACTGTGAAGGGAGTTGCCACCTCTTCTATAAGCAGACATACAGTATTAAAAAAGCAAGTAAAGGGAAGAAATGTGGCCTAGTTGTCTCTTGTGGCTTAGGGCTGTCATGATCCTACCAAAGACCATCAGCTCTCAACCAATATTGGGGTTTGTACATCTGCAGTGCACCAATACCGGGTGCAGACAATGTATCACATACATGGCACCCCAGGGTGGTGTAAACCATTCCACTGGTTTCAAAAAGGGTGATATGGCAAATATGATCTTGTTAGAAAGGACGCAGTTACAGTCATTGATTATCTTCCTGCAAAATCATTTTAGGTCTGTGTCATTGCTGCCTACCTTTATTCAGTTTTTTCAAGTCAGCTCATATAGAGTCTTTTTATTTTGAGGGCAGTATGCCACCTGGCCATCTATTTATCATGAGGTGTAAAAAAACGGTGACAAAATTCACCACAGTTTGCCAGGCATTGTCATGTAAAAAACATGCTTATCAACTTTTGTACTTATTTTCAGTAACTGGGTATCTTCACGTACCATTCTGGCATAACTGTAAGCACCCTTGAAAATGCCAATACTGGCATCTGGCAGAAACCATGAGGGCCAAACGATCGGATTATACAAAGCAAATGGGCTGCCCCTGACGGATTGTATGGATCAGCTATCCAATGCAGTCCTCGATCTCAGGAAAAATCAAACCTGTCTGATCTATATCGATCTGGGAGCCCCCTCTGAAGTCCCCACAAGGGCAGATAAGCTGCCAAATCGGTCTAAAGGACCAATATCAGCAGCTTTAATCTGGCCGTGTATGGCCACCTTAACATTCAGTGTAATCAGGAGTGGCAGCAGGACAGGGGCATTTCCACCATTGCTGTTCAACTAAGGACTGAGGTATCATGCCATGTGACATTAGCACCTTAAAAGAGACATTTTGTGTAAAAAAATAACGTACCAGTGTGTTATATTCATTTCGAATTGTGCTTAAAAAAGTAGTTTCAGGCTGATGTATTGAATATTTGTGTAAAAACCCTAATAATCCCTCCCTTCTCTTCCACTTCCTGCTCCCTGAATTCCCAAGTTGTGAAGAGGAGCCAGCTAGTGATGTGATGTGCGGGTCGGGTGAAACCAGCCCTTCACCAACCGGCCCCCGCCTGAGCCCGACTTCCTGCTTCCATTTTAAGGCCTACGCCAACCCGGCTCATTGATGATGTCACAAAAGGGGCGGGGCAGGAGGCATGTGTCTTTAAAAAATCAAGTCGGAAGCCGCCACCTGCAAATGGAGGTGCGGGGTCGACCCAAACCCGCCTGCGGTATCGGGCCTACCGGCACATCACTAGAGCCAGCGGCACTCACTGCACTGTAGGACCGGAACCAATCAGCAGCTAGCAGGATAGGGTTGCCACCTGTCCGGTTTTGAACCGGACAGCCCGGTATTTTGAAGGGCTGCCCGGTTCAATGCTTCCTGCCCGGTTTTCCAAATAAGGAAAACCGGGCGGGATTAGCTTGATTGACGCCGCGATCGGCCAATCGGCGATCGCGACGTCATAGCTCCGCCCGTGACGTCACGGGACCGCCCACTGCCGTCACGGGAACGCCCACTGACATCACGGGAACGCCCACTGACGTCACGGGAACGCCCACTGACGTCACGGGACCACCCCCTGTCCGGCTGGAGCCACAGGGAAAGGTGGCAACCCTATAGCAGGACCTGATAAGGAACAGAAGCCTGTCTTTGCTTGTGTGACTGCAGGGCTGTGATTGGCTGTCCCCCTCCTACTGTGCTTCTGCCAGGGACCATTAGGACATGCCCACCCCTCATTTGAAATACAGGCAGAGACCAGTGAACATATATAGGGAGCTCCAATAAAGGGGCTATTTTTAAAGATAATATTAATTTTTAGCACCATGTAAAAGCAACACCATATATTACTTATAATTGCCTACAAAATTAGGTTTTTTTTCATTTATCCTATATGTCTCCTTTAAAATGGATTCTGCTTTTTTCTAATGTAAATGAAGGCATTGCTGTTCTCTGAGTGATATACAGGCTTCAGAAAGTTGACTATACAGTCCCCTTATATCTTGTCCTTTTCCTACTTTCAGGTTGGAGGTTTTCCAGCCAAATTGGGCTACTAATTTAAAGTCCAGCCAAGGTACAGATTTGGGGTACTTTTTGGTCCTTTGGCTGGTTTGTACTTTGGAAACCAGCCAATACTTTTTCTTGCCCAATTGTGCCAGGCCTGTGTCTCCCAATGCATGTTGGGTAATGTAGTTTTTTGAAACAAGTAGTCTTTAATGTAAGACTACAATGCCCAGCATGCAATGGGGATGGTTTGTGTTGGGAGCTCCCAGATTTTGGGGCTCTGCACTCCAGTCTCCCGGCACTCTTAAGCATTCTTACATTTTCCGGTGACTTTGCTCAAAATCAGGCAATTTTGGGGCAAAAATCTGCTGGCCACCAAAATGTTAAGAGGTTGACCTGCTTTACCAATATTTATTGCAATTGTATATGTATTAGAGCCTTATGGTGCCCCTATACCTCCTGGGCCGACCTTTGTAGTTACACCCCTGGTGACTGGCGAATCGTGTCCGATTTTACTCCGTGGGAAAATGACATATTTTCCTATATATTCATTTATTTTTTAGACTTTTTTTTTCACTGCACATATTATACTATTTTTTGGGCTACTTCTGAAGTGCCTCTTGGCTAGTTTTGGGTTGTATTTGTATCTGATTTTGAAAATGAGACCTGGCAACCCTGCCTACTTTACATCTGGCTTATCATATAAACAACTCCCAACTGTCCCATTTTTAGAGGGACAGTCCCTCTTTTGACAGCTCAACCCGCAGTAGTCCCTCATTTGTACTGGAAAGTTCAGTTTTTCTCTGCACCGAACAGCCAGAAAGAGAAACAAAGTTTCTAACTTAATTGGCTTTTGTCAGAGAGCCCAGAACAGCCACATCAGCAGATAAGATACTTTTGTAACAATTTTGTCTCTTGGGAAAAGTAAGACTCGCAGTTAATTCACCTTCATTAGCAAAACTGTAATAACTGGAAAAAAAAACACAGAAATATGTTCAAACTTTCATAACCTGCCAAATTTTGTAAAATGGACATGGTAATTAGGGGGTGTGGCCACAAAAATGGCCATGGTCAAAAAAATGTCACCACACAATCTTTTGATTTCCAAAATGTTGGGAGGTATGGCATGAGGAGGGCATGGCATGATTATTTGTTGTTGGATGGCTGTGTACAAGACTGGGTGCTACAGCAGGGTGTCGGCATGTGAGTCCAGGGGCGCCATTTCCCTCACAGTAGCGCTTGTGCCCCGTCGGCTGACCCCCATCTCTTGCTCCTCCGGCCTGAGGCAATGGGAAAGGGGGAGGAGCACGAGGTGCCGCCCCACCCACATGGGCTGTTCCCTCAGACAAGAGGAAAGAACAGCGGATGAAAGGGCCTCTCGCGTTCACTCAGCATCGCAAACTGCTGCTGTTTGGGCGTCTCTGACAGAGAGAGAGAGAGAGAAAGCAAAGTGAAAGGAAGGGAAGAACATGGGGGCACTTCAGGAGGGGAATTATTCTCCGTTAACTCTGCGCCCTGTGGCCCCTCGGCGTCCCCCCTCAGGAGCACTGTCTCCCAGATACTGCCGGGCTTAACAGCTGAATGGAGACACAGACGGACTGTGCTGTCCCCTAAAACAACTGAAGCCACAACGTGAATATACAGTGGAACCCCCCTCCCCTTACCCCACGCTTGGCTGAGTCCTGTGCGCTAGTCAGTGAGCGACACGCCTGATCTCGCATTGTCTGCACAGAGCAGCCCCGACACACGCACCTTCAATCGCATCGCCGCCGATACCCCACGGGAGACGCTTCAGGGTGGGTTTAACGACCTCACGTGCCAAATGCGCAGCTGCGAAAGGCAAAAACGAGCGACCGCGGCTGTCTCACACTAGAGAGGGGCAAGCGGGCTCTTTGCTTGTCACCGGGGGACATGGATGGGGATGGCAAGCTGGATGATGACAAGAGGCCAGTGGTGGGGCTAGCGGAGTTCATGCAACTTTCCCCGTGCGACGATGAGGAGGAAGAAGCAGCAGCGGGGGCTGTGGGCAAGCTACACGGGGTTCGGCGGCACCATCACAAGCACAACCTGAAGCACAGGTACGAGCTGCTCGAGACGCTGGGCAAGGGCACCTATGGCAAAGTCAAGCGAGCCGTCCAGAGGTTTTCGGGCAGAGAGGTGAGTGGCATTTGCAGCACTTCCCATGGTAGGACAGCTGAGACGTAAATGAAGTCCGTGGGGGTATATTTATCATCACAGAGTGAAGCGAGAGATCGTCACAGTCCTCTAGCTGCTCTCTGTTCATTTCTGTTGGGGTTTTAAAGGCATGAACTTTCACTTTCACCCTTTGATCCTTTAAAAACCCCATAGAAATGAACGGAGAGAGGCGGTATTTCACTCTAGTGGACTGTGGTGATCTCTAACTTCACTCTTTGATAAATCTACCCCCATGCATTTGTGTTCTGTATTCCAGCCCTGCAACTAACAGCCCCTCTCCCCATTAAACCAAATGGTCCCCTCTCCCCATTAGCTTGTCTCTAGTCACCTTCCACTCTGCTCTTATTTCTGACAAAGGGATAGTGGCACCCATTTCATAGTCTCCTCAATGCTGCTGATGGGAAGGTGAGCTGGGCCATTATGGGACTTATACTCTATATAAGTACTTGTGCATCTGCCCCATTTACTGACACAACCATACAGGGAAAATAGTTGCATGAAGGCTGTAAAATAAACAGCTAACCCTTATCTAGACCTATAACATTAGAACATGCATTGGTCCTTCCATTTAATGAGATTCCACATAGAACATTTAAAGCATCTACAAACCTCAAACTGTTGCGCTGGAACAGGGGTACCCAAATTTTGTAACCCGCGAGCCACATTCAGTGTCGGACTGGGCCGACGGGACACCAGGAAAAAACCTGGTGGGCCCAGCACTCATTGGCCCCCACCAGCCCAGACCTGCAAACCCTGGCTCCGGCTGCCCCATAAAGTAATGAGCTGCGCTACCATGGCCATTAAATTCACACATGCGCACAGTGTTCAAGCATGCGCATAGCCCGACTATTCAGGCAGCTGGGCAAGGACTTGGAGGTCGGGAGGGGGCCCCCGGGGACTGCCAGGATGGCCCTTCATTTGCAGCCCTGGTGGGCCCCCAAGGCTCCAGTCCGACCCTGGCCACATTCAAATGTAAAAAGAGTTGGGGAGCAACACAAGCATGAAAAAAGTTCATCGAGATGCCAAATAAGAGTTGTGATTGGCCATTCAATAGCCCCTATGTGGATTGGCAGCCTGCAGGAGGCTCTGTTTGGCAGTACACCTAGTTTTATACAACCAAGACTTGCCTCCAAGCCTGGAATTCAAACATAAGCACCTGCTTTGAGGCCACTGTGAGCAACATCCAAGGAAAAGTGAGCAATACGTTAAGGTGGCCATAGACACACAGATAATATCATATAAAAAAATTTTCGTACAATGTTCGGTACATTTATGATGGTAAAAGAGCCGACCGATATCGGCAGAAAACTTGGATATTGGTCGATGAGGCTGGGCAGAAAATGTTGATCGGGTGTCTTTGAAGGCACCCAAACATCAGCCAGTGTTAGTGCTGAATCATCGGAAACAGGTAGAATTCTATTGTTTCTACCTGTATATAGGACGATTCAGCTCTACACTAGGGTTGCCACCTTTTATAAAAAAAATGTACCGTCTGCTGGGGGCGGGGCCTCAAAGGGGCGGGGCGTGACATCAAAAGGGGCGTAGCCACACCACAGACGCTAGAAGAAAAGGTAAGTTACAGGTGATTGGGGGCAGGCCGAGGGCTCCTTTTGACCGTATTACAAATTTACCAGCAGTTACATTGCCAGTAAATTTGTAATACCGGCCCCGGCAGGTATTTTACCGGCTAGGCCGGTAAAATACCGGCCGGGTGGCAACCCTACTCTTCACGTGTGTATTGAAATGAGCAATCTTTCTTGGAAAGATCGTAATTGTTATGTCTATGTCCACCTTAACTCATGAGACACTGGTTGGGGAGCACTGCACTAGAACTACAGGAGAGTTGTAGCAGGCCAAGGACTGTAGGTCAGCTGCCCCTAATTGAAAGTCTGTGATTAGACAGTGATAGAGGGTGCCACTAGGGATTACCTTGTCCCAAAGAAATATCTGTATTGATGTACACATACTGAGCACCCTGCAGCCACATAACCAGCACTGAAAGCTATTTCAGTTGCGATAACATCTAGAAATGTGTTGTTGATTTGCATGCACACAACTTGCATGTCCCAATAATCTGGATAAGGGTCTTGCTGAAACCCCACTCAAAACTTTGCCCCCACCTTGCTTAATAATTGCAAACCATTCTAATAAACATTCATGTAAACGTAAGAATTTCCATAGGAAACCTGAGCTGCCCATGACATTCTCGCCTCCTTTTTAGCCTGAGCAAATGTTTATTTCACTGGCATAAGTATGCATGCTTGTCTCCTCTAACACAGGGGGCACTTCAGCAACATTTTGTTCAATGGATGTCTGCACAAAACAAACATTGCCATACTATTAAACATGCATATTGTATCGCTTTTTACATACCCTTCTAATTAAGTGATTGCTTGCTAATAGTCCTACAATTATTAGCCTAAAAAGGCTTCTGGGAGTTTTTTTTACCAATAGCCTATTGAACATCCCTGAAAAGGCAAGAGGGATACTGCTATGTTCTTATCCTGATGAAATAAGGAAAATGTAAAGCTGAAAAAGGGTCCGTTGTTATAGCAACAAGACTGTGTTACTAGAGCGCAGCAAAATATGCTGGAAACCCATTGGCTACAATAGGAAGGTGGTATATTTCATTGTGCTGCTGCAGGAAAGAATTCCTCCAATTGGCTATTAAATGATTGGCTGAAAACCAACCATTATACGGGTGTTCTATATATTTGAAGGCATTATCAGGAATTAAATGTAATGTCCTAAGGACATTGGCTACCACGACCAAGTTAGAAGTCTTTTGGCTGTGCATGGACCCAAAATGGTAAATTCCCTGATTAGAACCTGATACAGGCTTAGGGAAGATCTCTTTATGCTGGAACCATGTTAATCTGGGGTGCTGCCAACACCCCAGGGGAATGTAATAAAAGGCGTTAACGGAAAAACTATTCACAGTGCAAAAAGTTATGCCTTTGCGACCACGAATTCTATAGTTTGCGCCAATGTGCAGTCAGTGTAATAAAACTTCTTGATAAAAAAGTCGTTATGTTTGCTCCAAGGGTTATGACACCTTCAAGTACTTCTTAAGAGTGTGCAATTAAAATTTGCAATGTAATAACAGTTTAAGGAACAATATTGCATTGTGAAATGTGGATTTTTAGTCTTATTGGTGCAAATTGTTTTGCTCTTTGTGACTTTAATTACATTCCCCCGCTAGTGTTCTGATCTGTCCATTATGGGGACAGATCATTTTGAACTCCTGCCAGTATTGGCAGCTTCAGAATGAAAAGCCATCTGGTTTTAAAGGGTAAAACTGATATTACCAGTTATTTCTTTGTGCTTGTTTATCTGCTCTGGGGTCTGCATTCATCTTATACTGGTACAACCGATTCAATCTAGAGTCCTGCAGCAGGTCGGGTACCTGCAGGTTACCTGCAAAAGCCTGCAGTACCCTGCGGGTTGAAGTTCTGGGTGCGGGTTTGCGGGTCCGGCTGTGGGTCTTCCCAATAGCGATTTTTACTCCTTTTTTTCTGGTAACGCCTACTTCCGATGATGTCACTTCCGGTTTACAAATGACAGCACTTCCTGATTCTTGATTGTCAGCGGGTCCGGGTTTTGGATAAGGTACTTGCGGGTCGGGTAGCGGGTCCAAGCGGGTAAGAATGTGGGTTGCGGGTCCGGATTGCAGGTTGGGGTTACGGGTCGGGTACGGGTTCCAAAAAATTGACCCACGCAGGACTCTCCAGTGGAGATTTCAATAATCCATAATTGTGACTTGGGTTACAAAGTGAAAATAAATGTAGCCATAAATAAAATAACTTTTTGAAACTGAAGGCAATTTGTGTAAAGGCTTACTGGCATACTAGTGTTGCTGTCTTGTCGGACCATTTATGTTTCTAAAGAAATGTGTTTTTGTATCTGAAATAAAGCTTTATGTGAAATATATTCCTCTGAAGTGTTTTCGTCTATAAACACCCAAGTGCCAAGCCTCAGTATGCTTTGAGCGCTTCACTGGCTTCAGATACGTGATGAAATATGTAAGGCGGATTTCCAGCAGACTTGGTGAAATTGCAAGAAAATGTCACTGTAACTGAAGGTTTAGTGCAGAGACAGCATTTTCTTATCCTCCGCATTTTTCCCCATCCAGAAGCGACAGCAGCACATACGTGTAGTGCCAGATGTAATTTGCTTATCCGCTCTCTTTATGGCTGAGCAAAGGAGACTGGGCATATGTTTGCTGTAATGTACATACAATACATTTCCTACCATGCCTATTGCATGTGTGTTACTGATGCAACATCAATAGATTGATGTTGCAATATTTAGAAGGATATGGAAACCAATTTGTAACATATTTGTTTTCAACCAAAGTTGAACGTTTTTATTGTATAATAGGGAGGGTGCTGGGTACCACTGGCATGGAGTGATTGCATTCGTTGTTTCATGGGGCAAGGATAGGTAACAGCAGGGTCCCAAACTGAGAGGCTGCCCCCCATGAGCAGCAGTACTTGTAGGACCAGTGTGAAGACCAGATAGGGTCAGAATAAATAAATATATATATATATATATATATATATATACTCACTTCCTGAAGACGGCTCATGTGACTGGGCCGAAACGTTGAATAAACAAAAAATTTTTTTCTTCACTCAAGTCCTGTGTGTGCGGACCTTTCTTGCTATCTCCTATATATATATATATATATATATATATATATATATATATATATATATATATATATACATATACATATATATATATATATATGTATATGTATATGTATATGTATATGTATATATGTATATATATATATATTTATATGTGTTACAGATAACGCCAAATGTTGAGGGTCTACGCATCCTCTGTATAAAATGAGGCACACAGACTGGCTACCGAATTCACCTTGTGATGATAGAATTTGCACACCCATCTCAATGTTACACAGAGCCTCTACTTTTGTTGCACTTACTTGGGATTTATTGTCTATTGAATAATTTTCAAATGTTTTCATCCTAAAAACTAGATGCAAAGGAACTGCATGTAATCACCTTATGCAACCTTCCAGCTCAGTCAGGTCAGATGACAAGGCAACAATTGCAGCAACATAATCCTAAAGGAGGGACTTTATAACGTAGTCTTTGGATTTGGAAGTTGCTGGGGTAAATCTAGTCTCTATGTAGATGCACAAGCTATGGGGGGTAATTGAATTCACAAGCAATGGGGGGAAAACTTTTATTGTTCACTTTCTGAGCAGTTCCTAACTATCTGCAGTAGGAATTGCTTATCTTTTCCTGTTCCTAATAGTATTTGGGTACAAGTTACCCATGTAAAAGGACTTTGGCAGATTTCCATGGTACCTTTGGCTAAATATACTGCCCAGCATCTGAGTTAATCTGGCTATGCCCCTGCAAGGTTCCTAAATGAGTGGATCTGTGGATGAACCCATTTTGTCCCACCCAGAGGGTGTTTAAATCAGTTGTCTAGCCACTGTGCCAGTGAATCTATCACATGGAGGGCCAGTGCAGAACAATCATCAATGGCAAATATGGTCCCCTTCTTGACCATATTTCCCATCCATCTTGAACAGTATCTGGATGAACCCTATCATTTGGTAAAGATATACTATTGACCGCATACAGCAGCCAAAAAAATCTGTCAGGATTGACTAAGTCATCATATTAGTCCATGCATGGCTTTGTTTTACAAAATAAGCCCCAGTAGGACTCATTTTCCAATAGAGAGCAACATTTTACTAGTGCATAAAGGTAAAGCAACTCATTTTGGTTTTCATTTTTCCTGCAGCCTATAGTTGATATGTTGCTATGGGTTACTACCCACGTCCTAATTTGCCCCGAAATTAGAATTTTAGTGTATGAATTCATGTAGTTATGACTTAAATGTTCACAGCTTATTGAACCTAGTAGCTTGGGAATTCTTCTTGGAAAAATAACTGTGCAGTTGGTAGAAATGAGCATAATATGATTCCATTCTCATTTTAGTGACTCAGAACCCCTTGAGAGCGAATTCTTGATATTCCTTGGAGAAATGCCGCCACCAAAGTATTAGGGGCAACAACATAAGCATGATTTATTGGCCAGTTCATAATCTGCTTGGTTTGTGAATTAATCAGTTTCAAGAGATTCATTTGCATCGAAAACGAATATATTTCCCAGGGGACAACGGATGATTGTTACACCATCATTCCTCCTAGTATGCTGATCTTTTACCCATTGATTCTTTGTGATATAATAAACACTGGTCTATATGGGGGGGGGGCGTTTTGACTACCGTGGAAACTGGAAATTGGGATTGTTTTTTCTAGTTCTTTCAAAAGGTGAGTTATGGAAATCGGAGAAAACAAGAGAGTGAAATAACACAATGTGCTCCCTAAGTCCAGACACATTAACCACTTCAGACTATCATCTTGTTAGGAACAGGCATACTATGCCAGGTTGTAACAATGTGGTGACCTAGGGAGGAGGGGGGACTGTGCCCATTGCCCAGTTAGTAATAATAATATTAGTAATAATAATACATCTATTTAATATCCTGGTGTCCCATATTCCAGTGTATAGATCCAACTGGTATTTTAGTTCTTTTCTGTGTATTTTCTTTACTTTTACAAATCAAAATGTCTTTGTATTTCATGTGTGGCCCCAGACTTTTTTTTCTTTTTCCAATGTGGCCCAGGGAAGCCAAAAGTTTGGACACCCCTGCTTTAGAGGTCTGCTCCACCCAAAGCCTCAATTTTGACTGCCCTGTTATAATTACAAATACTTGGACTTTGGAATTGGATATTGGAATTTTATTAGGAAGATGGGTAAAAGAGTTTATTATGAAAGTTTCAGTTAGGGATGCACCGAATCCACTATTTTGGATTCGGCCGAACCACTGAATCCTTTGTGAAAGATTCGGCCGAATACTGAACCGAATCCTAATTTGCATATACAAATTAGTGGCGAGAAGGGGAAAACATTTTTTACTTTCTTGTTTTGGGACAAAAAGTCGCGTGATTTCCCTCCCTGTCCCTAATTTGCATGTGCAAATTCTGGTTCGGCTTGACAGAAGAATTCGGCCGAATCCTGGCTGAATTTTGAACCGAATCTTGGATTTGGTGCATCCCTAGTTTCAGTAGAGAAAATAGAAACTTCTAAATAATTTAACAACGTCACTGAAAAATTAAAGACTGCCCAGCAGTGGCATCAAAACACATTTCCTTCCCTTGTAATTTAGGTTTCATACCAGAAACAGATCACTTGCTGCTGTGTTTAATTAAATTGTCATTCTGGTTTTCTTTCAAACTTAAAAGTACAACCAGTTCCTTTCATGAAACATTGGAAGGGACAATATACTGAACAATTATGAAATACTGAAAGCAATATAACAGAAACATAATGAGACACCCGAAGGAACAGACCCCCACCATTGTCACACACAGAACAAATGTCAATTCTTATCTGCCCTAGTGGTGGTGTAAATTGGAGGAGGAACTTTTTAATGGACCTGCTCAGCTCTACTTTCAAATCACTTCCACAGGGGCAGTTATTTTATTCAGAAGCTTTGAAGTGAGGAAATTAAATTTGAACAAAATAATGTGTTCAGTTTGGGTACATGTATGGGATCTGTAATCCAGAATGCTCGAGACCTGGGGGTTTCTGGATAATAGATCTTTCGATAATTTAGCTCTAAATACCTTAAGTCTACTAGAAAATCATGTAAACATTAAATAAACCCAATAGGTTGGTTTTGCTCCAGTAAGGATGAATTATATCTTAGCTGGGGTCAAGCACAAGGTACAGTTTTACTATTGAAGAGAAAAAGGAAATATAATTTTAAAAACTTTGGATTATTTGGTTAAAATGGAGTCTACGGGAGACTGCCATTATGTAAACCAGAGCTTTCTGGATAATGGGTTTTCCGGATAATGCATTGCATATCTGCATTGTAACTCAGTGCTAGTTAGGATGTACTCATCAGTTATTTTAGAAACTTGAATTCTTTCCCCGACCCTAACCCGCCCTACCTTAGCCTGTGCCTACCTGCATCCGACTTCAGGGTTGCTTTTATAGACCCGTGCAGACACGCTCCGCCGCTGTTGTCACAAAAGGTGCGGGGCAAGCAGGTGCAACGTCTATAAAAGACGAAGTCGGAAGCCGGCATTTGACGCGAAGAAGAGTCCGAGGTCGGCCTGACCTGCGGGTATCGGGCCGGCCCGCACATCACTAATATGCACAGCAGGCAATCTATACTGAATGAAATGCAGTAAGTGATATCTTAAGTGATATGTTGTTAATTAAAATTAACAGAGACCGAGTAAAAGGTTTTAGTAACACACACACATTATTAAAAGAAAGCACCAAATATCCTTTGCCACAGCTTTTATGTGGAGTGTATCTCTGCTACTGCTGATTGTCTTATTATAAAGGTAACTATCATGCTGAAATGTGTTCAGTGCATGCAGCTGCCTACCTATACCGACTAAAACAAGTTCATCTTGTGTTCTTGTTGTTGATATGCAAGTTTTTTCCATTATTATGTTTGCCCACCAATGGCAGGGCGATATCGAGTTAAACCGAATGTTCGGCCCTAGGGCCTAAATGTTGGATTACAAGGAAGAGAATGGGCAACCACGCGATGAGGACCACATCAACCAGCTGATCCTCGATCCCCAGAAAAATCAAACCTCCCCAATCGATATCTTGGCCAGATATCGATTGGAGAGACCCATCGGAAGCCTCCATACACTGGCAGATAAGCTGCCTAAGTGGTCTAAAGCTGGCCATAGACTCAAAGATCCGCTCATTTGGCGACATTGCCAAACGAGCGGATCTTTCCCCGATATACCACTAACGGCATGGCTATATCGGGGGGCAATTCGAACGTTCGGCTGTATGGTCGAACGATCGAATTACGATGCGCCAAGGGGCTCCGATGGGTCGGTCGGTTAAAAATCAAACCTTCCCGATCGATATCGTGGCCAGATATTGATCGGGAAGACCTGTCGGAAGCCCCCATACACAGGCAGATAAGCTGTCAAATTGGTCCAAACGACCGATATCGGCAGCTTTATCTGCCCGTGTATGGCCACCTCAAAGGACCTTTAGCCTCATCCAACTTTAGATTGAAGTGTTGTTGTAGTAGATGTGCTGTACACTTCAGAGTAAATGTAATTAGCTAGATAGAGTAAAATATATTTTAAGGGTTGTAAGGTGAGATTTAAGGTGGGTACATTTGTTTAACCAGGGACGCCTTTAATTCAATATTTGCACATCTGCAGTGTTACCTCATGTACCCACTTGTGTGTGCCTAGTTAGAGGGATTTACTGGCAGTCGTCAGGCATTTTACTTCCCCCTATCATTCCCCAGCTGGAGAAACACATGTAAGATATAACTGGTTAAGGGCAATTTCACTCCTCACTTCTCTTTTCAAGGGATGCATGTGATGGGAAGCAAGCCCAGCAATAGTTCACAGCATGATTCCTTTCTCATTTTAGCACATGCATAGCCCCTTTAGACGAAACATTTGTGACTTTCAACCTCAGCCTGAAATTTGAATGTCTGCATTGGAATCATCACAATTTATTATAATCAATTTATTAATATACTAGCAGTTAACCATAATATACAGGACTGTGTGTATAAGTAGCACGGTGTAAATAAAAATATACATACAATAATCCACCGCTTAATCTGGTAGCTCCCTCTTTCAATACTATCCTCTTAAATCCACTAGGATTTATTTGGAATTCTTAATGATCTCCCTTTGTCCAAAATCCTTGTTCTCTATTTCTCATCCCATTATGTCTCTTTATTATTCCTTGTCTTTCACTGTTACACCCCTGAGCCCTCACAGACGGTAATCAGAATTAATTGTTGAGCTAATTAAGCAAATACCAACACTAATCCTGGTGTTTTTTCCAGAACTCCAGCCTAGAGAGGAACTTTTTGGAAGCATTACAATTTCATATACAATCCAAGCAGGGCAGTTTTAATATAATCTTCCCAGTATGAAAAAAATATGTCCTGAATAATAATGTATCTAATACAATCAGATTTGTCTTTCCGTGGCCTCTGTGATGAAAGCATAAATCTAGTGAACATTTGCTGAACAGACTGGGTGTACATTCAAGTATGCCTTGCACATGGGATCAATTATGATGATTCAGAGCTCTATCAAATTAGTCTTATCTCTGCTTGAATTGCTGTATTCGGAAATAAAGGAGCTGAAATACTCCATGCCCTCTCCTTGAACTAGCATTTTTGTGCTTGGAATTTGGGAGTGTGACTTGCATAGTATGACATTTAGAACGAAAATCTTCCTATGGTTGAAGATATATCGATATAATGGGTTGCATTGTGCGGCATTTGTGTGCATTGTTTTCTTTAGGATTTATGTAAACAAATTCTATTCTTTCTGTGGGATCTGCAATGGATCTCCTGACTTCTACGAATAAGCACCAATCAAGGCAAGCAGTGTTATGCTGCATTTAACCTAACATGAAGTCCAAATTTTTTTCTTTTTGGAGTTTTAAAGGGGAAACACTTATTTTTTCGGAGGAAAAAACAAACCTTAATTTTTGTGATTTATTAAACCCTGATTCTGATAAAAGTACTCCATCTCAAACCTCATGTCATGTAGGTCATGTAGTCAATGGCAGATGTCCTGTTTACAATTGAAAGATATCATGATCTACATTGGGTTTTGTACAATAATTTGATTCATTTGTGGTTTTCGGGCATCAAATCTGAAAAAATCGGACAATTCAGATTTTTCACAATTTTATCGAGTCTTTCTTGCATCAGATTTTTTCGAGTTAAATTGATAAATATGATAAAAATGTGGATGGGAGTTTGGTCAAAGTGGTTGTAAGAAAATAGTAAGCCTCTTGCTCTTTGTTTTCCTGGATCTTATACGAATAGCTTAACTTCCATGCTTTAAGAAAACCCTGCCCATTGGAATTAAGAAAAAATATTGATGTTTACTCTACAAGTCAGTTACAGGAGTCTATGTTCTTAAAAGATGCTATTACGGTATGTAATATCCTGTTTCTGTATCAGTATAGGGGAAGTTGCCATATTGACTTTCTTACCCAAGGCAGGCACCATGAGGTTGCAAAATGAGACCTTTTGGCACCTTTTTAGATCACCAGATATGCTTTCAGAGATTTGTTCTCTTTTTATACTTTTATGCCTTTCCCTGACAAAATTTCAGAGCTGGCGAAAACCGTACTTTGTGGCTTTATTTTAGAGTCCTGCGCGGGTCCATTTTTTTGGAATCCGTACCCGCATTCTTACCCGCTTGGACCCGCTACCCGAGCGGACCTGCAAGTACCTTATCCGGACCCGCGACCCGCTGCCCATCAAGAATCAGGAAGTGCTGTCATTGTAAACCGGAAGTGACATCATCGGAAGTAGGCGTGATCAGAAAAAAAGTAAAACAGAAAGTGCTGTCATTGTAAATCGGAAGTGACATCATCAGAAGTAGACGTAATCAGAAAAAAGGCGTAAAAATCGCTATTGAGAAGACCTGCGGCCCGATCCACAAACCCGCAGAACCGGCGACCCGCGTCTATACCCGCACCCGGAACTTCTACCTGCAACCCGCAGGTTTTTGCGGGTACCCGACCCGCTGCTGTACTCTACTTTATTTATCAAAGAAAAACTGGGCATGCAAAAAATAGCTGCTGCTTGAGAAGACTATATTTCCACCCCTTTCTTTCTGTTTTTTAATGTCTGAATTTATTTTTTGTTGTAACTACAGAGCTGGCTTTTTTTGTTTTCATTGGTATGAGCAAAAATGCTTTAAAACATTTTCCAGATTTTACACTGGAATCTGCTAATAAACAATTAAAAAATTATTTTTCTTAGCTTGTTTTCGCTTGGGGAAAAGTTTCAACCTGTTATTTATTTTGAGAAAAACAACAGAAAAGCAGGGGGATACAAACAGCATCCTTATTTTTCAAATTCCAAGTTTATTGGTGCTTCTGCAATTTAAACTATGATTAAGCTTTGTTTTGCATTTCCTTAAATCCTTATCCCACACAGATTTTGGAATTCACTTGTCAACAGTCTCAAACTGATTCATCTGCTTCCTTGCACTGCCAAGCGACAGACCCTTGCGTTTAATAGGAAATAATTGGAGGCATATTTATTCCTTCTTTATGCACGACTATGGTAGGATTAGGATTCTAGGAACCTTCTACTTTGATGTAAAATGGGTTTGTTATGCTCTTCACAGCCCTAGCAAATTATTTATTTTCATAGTCTAGTTTGTAAATAAAGTGAAAATAGTGTGTCACTTATTGAGGGCCTATTGGATTGATCCATCTTCTTTTGTTGAAAACATGTAGTCATCGTGCCTTTATTGTGCTGCATCTGGTTTACAGTATGATTATTGCAAAACAGCACATGCAAACATTTAATAAGCCTACCAAATCTAGGTTTGTATCATAATGCCAAATGGATTAAAGGGATATTAGCACTTTTATACAAAGATATCTCTTGTTCTTTGCAGTTTTTTGAGCTTCATGGCCCACAGGAGATATTGATCTTTTGTAAGGACTTTGAAGATCAAGATTCCATTACTAACCAACAGCCACTTGCAATTCACTTGAATGTTATGATGCTTTGATAACCTTGTTATATACTTCCCTACAAGCTTTTACCGCACTCCCAAATATCCCTGTTTTGGAAGACCAATGCTTCTCAGACCTGCGAACAGTTGGGGCTTGCTGGAAAGTGGATGTGTCATGGCTGGGCAGGTTGAGCACTTGGCCTGAAACGTTGTAATGCTGGAAAGAATGCAAATGCAAGTCCTTTTGTTTTGATTCAGAGGCTCACTGCAGTCTCATTACATTCTATACTGGATACTGCTTCTCTCTAGAGACAATTTACCTTGGTGTACCACTTGTTTGGCTGGGTTACAGAGTCCAGTGGATACAGATGTAAAGTCAGGCTGATTCATTAGCAATCACACTGTTTCACTTGGTCACTTGTAGCAACAGCACAGTTCTTGTAATTTGCACCCAAATAAAAGTTAAAGCCCACCATTGTAATAGATCTGTGTGCATAATCTGGGTGTAACACACAGCATAATGGCATGTGGTCAAGACTTATGGAAAACACACAAATTTTGTGTTGGCATCCAAATACTGGGCACAATCTGAATCATTTGAGTATTTGGGTTTATGAAGGGGAAAATGAGTACTGTAGTCATTCACTAACCATATACATGGGCTAATGTAGGTATTAGAAGGAAAGATTTTGCCCCTATATGTAACTTTGCATTTGTATGTCATGGGCAGAAAATTTAACTATTTACAGAAACCATTTGGATTGTTTTCCTGGACTTTTCTTCCCTCTTGATATGTTTTATACATCTGTTGCTTTCCTGGACTGCTTCAGTAAGCTGGTTTGTTTCCTTTTTCTTTACAAAATATGCCATGGCACTAGGCATGCCAATCACATAAACATCATATTTTTATTTGTGAATGTTGGTTAATATTAAAATATCCACCTCCATCCACCATTAAAATAATCTTTCTTTTACTCTTTTTTAAGTTGTGGGGATGTTGTGCTTTAATAGCAGGCTTAGCTGTGGTCTGGGAAGTGATATTACATGTATCATTGCCATCAAGCCTTACATGCTTAGCTTTGGTATTGGTATGTGAGTGGTAGACACACTGTCTGTCTTTTAGTGGGATAATGTGGCTTAGCTTTCAAAGTGGAATCCTTCCCTAGAGCCTGGATACATATTCCATTCTTAATGCTGTGTGAAGTGGAGAGTACCCCTGGTACCATAACTACCACTGAGATTTATTACTTGTAAGTTCATTATGCGTTTATCTGTTTCTTTCCTTTAAAACCTCCTACAATTGTAAGGGGTTTTGATTTTCATTTGCCTTATAGGAACACCATTGTAAAATGCATTTTGCTCTTCTATGAAAGGGCACTCTGTTCTTAGAATTATAAGTAAGGTAAGATGCAGGCAGTTCTTTTTGATGTTGCACTTAACCAGTCAACCTTGTCTGCCATGGACTGGTGAGAACATATTAACAACATGAAAATTTGTTTCTTTCATTGAATGTTTCTGGTACATTGCTACTAACTCCCCAAAGGCTCACCCTACCTGCCAATGCCCACTTGTGCCATTGCCATGCAGTAACAATTTTATTTAGCAGAAAGTTGTCTCACAAGATAGTAACTAGCACCATAAATAGGGACAAGAGTCCCACTGAACTGAGTCCTTTAACCTAAGTTAACCTTAGTTCACTAAGAAATAGCACATGCAGTATATTAGAAGGTTCAATCATTTCAGAAAATAGCACATGCACACAAATAGACACATGCAAGCTGTTTCTTCAGTATACTATCATAATCCTTACATTCCCAGTTAAATTGCAGCTGTATCACACTATTTATTAATATTACAAATATTATTGCCATTTTAGCTTGTTTTATCTTGCTATATCATCAACATCATGCCCATGTCAAATCATAGACATGGCACAGTAAGGGGGGCTGCTGAATTTGTCACATCTCTGTGATGAGCTTGGGTTTCTGACTGAAGAAACATTTCTTGCACAACCTACCCTATGCAAATCTTCATCCCTAAGGGCAGAGACACACGTGGAGATTCAGGGAGATTCAGTCGCCCTATGACAAATTGATAGTGGCTTCTAAATCCATTAGACCACCACTTCAATTAAAGTGATACTGAGAGTTCAGTATCAAAATTGCAACTGATAGACTTACCACCCCCATGAAATTTTTTGAGCTATTTTGGCGCAAGATTACAGATCCAACTGCCCATGGGGCACTAAGTGAATACTGAGCAGCAACCTATTTCTTATCCTATATGGACAGACAGATCTGTTTTTTCTGGCTACAGTTGTAAATTCGATACTGCACTGTGGGTATTGCTTTAAAGGAAACTGCAAAATGTTCCAGAGGCTGAAGTCTTTCAAGACACTGTGGTCCATTCTTGAAAAGAGACCCCATGGCACCAATGATTTACTTCTTCAGCCAGGATTAAAGGTGTCACCTCAAACCTCTCTTATTTTCCTCCTAGTACTATTCCACTGAAAAACATAAGTGTGTCAGATTATCTGAATCTTTGAATCTTTGAAACCGAAAAGAAAAATACCGGCACTCAGGGCTCCATGCAAGCGGACAAGCTCTGCATGTTTATTTCAAAGACAAAGTGCCGGTATTATTCTTTTCTGTTGACTGTATTTTTGAGGTTGCCTATTCCTCTTACCGGACAATCTTTCCTGAGAGGCCAGGGTGTGCTGGTGGGTTACTCTTGGTCTTTGAACGAAAGACATTCTCAAACTATTCCGATGTCTATGTTTTGTAGATGAAAAATGTTTATGAGCTGTCAAGTCATAAAACAGCATAAATCATAAAATTATTTTCCTTTACAGATTTTTATGGTGGTTTCTAGCAGATGGTACATATGCAAGGAAATCAGTCGAATGTTTAAATTGTTTCAGCTGAACATTGCAATTTCATGGGCTTTTTGGTTGGAAAGAACTCTTGTTCTCTACTCGTGTAGAGAACATCTGGCTGGGGCTGGAGTTTTATATGTACAAATAGAGGAAAACTGATGTTCACTTTAGCTGGTAATTTGCCTGGGATGTGGTCAGATGTATGACAATGTGTAAAGAATATGTCTTATGCTACGCTGCCACAAGATGCTTGGGCTAACATGGAGCATCTTTTATTTCAGCCATAGTCACAGTTCCTCCCAAGTCTACCCAACTGATTAAAACATGCTAAATGCTTTAAGTCAATTATGAATCTGGCACACTTTTAGGGTAAGGCCACATGAGGAGATTCGGAGAGATTTTGTCGTCTGGCGACTAATCGCCTCATCTTTTGAGCGACTATCTCCCTGAACTGCCTCAGCGTTTTTCCCCATAGGCTACAATGAAAAGTCGCCTGCGCTAATGCATACGCAGCGATGCGTTTTCAATAGTTGCCCAAAGTTGCCTCAGTGAGGCAATTTCAGGCGACTATAGAAACACATCGCCGTGTGTGCATTAGCGCAGGCGACTTTTCATTGTAGCCACGCGTCCTGTGGCGGATTTAAGCTTGCAAGCGCCCTGTGAGAATTGCCATAGTGCGTTTTCCATTAGTTTCAGTGGTAGCGCAGTTTATGCGTATTTACGCCCGACTGAGCTTTTTTAAAAACGCCATGTCTGGCCATGCCCTAAGACTTTTAATGTAGTTTGTCTCATTAATGCTGGAAACTATAAAACCAAGTACATTTCTGCTTGAAAAAGTAAGTGTGTTTAGCATAATCCCATTACACAGGTTGTCTGTGGAAAATGTTATTTAATTTACGATGCTTCTGTAACACATCTTTCTGCTCAGCTAACACCATGGTTGGTATGATGGTCCATTGTAACTGCCTCATAAGGGGTGCCAGGTATTATTATATGTTGCACTGTGATGCTTTACAGAAACTTGCTAACTCTAACACTCTATAACACCATGCCTGCTCAGTTCCCGCATTTTGCACATCTAAGTTATTGCCTTCCCTTCCCACTTTTTATACCCTCAAACCTTCTCACCTGTATTGATTAAACTAAACCCACTTGAAATATACAGTACACATTTACTAAGGGTTGAAGTGAATATTCGAATTCAGAAACTTCGAATTTCAAACTAATTTTCGAGTACTTCGACCATCGAATAGGCCTAAATTCGACTTCGATTCGAAGTAAAAAAGTTGGACTTCGAAAATTGAAGTACTGTCTCTTTAAAAAAGTTTGACTTCACCACCTTAAACCTGCCGAATTGCTATGTTAGCCTATGGGGACCTCCTAGAACCTATAGCCAAGATTTGGTTAAGTTTTTTTAGAAGTCAAATTAAAATCATTCGATCGATTAAATCGTTCGATTCGAAGGATTTCATTGTACGATTTAACTTCGACCAAATATGGCCCAATTCAATAAAAAAAACTTAGGATATCGAAGTAATGCAATTCGATGGTCAAATTTCGAAGTTTTTTGAACTTCGAAATTCGACCCTTGATAAATCTGCCCCATAGAATATAAATGTCACAATATAAGGCTAATTAGTAATTAATACAGATAATTACTACATGGAAGCCCAGAAACCAGTGCAACTAGAATCAGAATTTATCAGCCTGGTAGCATCAGCTTATATTACACGCCCTTATTTTCTGCTTGAGAAAACCCCTAAGCCTTAGCTTCTCAACAGCTGCTCAGAGCCAACCAAGTGTTGCAGACACTTTCCAAGATGGTGACCCCATATGACAAGTTTGAAGTTCTGGATCATTGCTGCTATTGAAAATCTGAAAACCTTAGACTGGTGCAATAAGTTCAGTATATAAAATATGGCATTTTTAGCCATAATCATTTTTACGGTTTACAGTCCTACCAGCTTTTCAGCTCTTCTGCAACTCTTTTTAACTGGTATTCCTAGACAGACCGTTGCTTAGCCACATTGATGACTTGCATGCAGACTGAATGTAGCGTTGAACGCACTTCTATAAATGGACATGAAATACGGGTATGTGTTACGTTATTCGGAAACCTGTTATCCAGAAAGTTTTGAATTACTGAAAGGCCGTTTCCATCGACTCTATTATAATCAAATACACATTTTTAAAAATTATTTCCTTTTTCTCTTTAATAATAAAACAGTAGCTTGTACTTGATCCAAACTAAGATATAATTAATCCTTATTTGAAGCAAACCCAGCCTATTGGGTTATTTAATATTTACTTGATTTTCTAGTAGACTTAAGGTGTGAAGATCTAAATTACGGAAAGACCCGTTATCAAGAAAACCCCAGCATTCTGGGTTTGTCCCATCTCTGGGACAAAATGGGATTCCTTGTACTATCAGTATAAGCAAATGTAGGCTCTGATTTAAAATCTGGAACAAGGTACAGAGTGTAGGTCACACCAAAGTTGGTGCTGGTGCTCTCTAGTGTCATTGAGCATATTCCAGTTGACATCAATATGCTGCCCCTTAGAGTGCAATTGTTGCGCATCAGGAGGGCAAAGTGGCAAAAACATGAAACTTTGTGTCTGTTTTTTTACATTATGCATTTTGCTCCATTTTTCTTTTTGTAAATCAGCTTGATTATTTTACAGCAAGCCTGAAGAGAGCTTGATTTACTTGATGATTTCAGTTTACTTTTGTCTCTGTCATCTCTGGGCTAATAAGAAAACACACTTGCGCACACGCTAGTTACACAAACTCTTCACAAATATTTTTCTTAGGAACTTTCTTCAGCTCTGAGTTAAGCTTTCAGATGGTCATAGTGCCTAACTATTAGCATATGCTGTGTTGGGAGCAGGAAGTATGCACACATTGCTGGGGATTTCTCTCCCTGAAATAATACACTGCTCATCGGATTCTGAGTAGTATGGTATTTTGGCACTATATTCTGTCCCTATGTTATTTTTATAAATGTTTACTTCTAATGAGGCAGAAAGGGTTAACGCTAATAAGATCACATTCACTCTAATAATTAGATCAGGTGTCTCATGCTGAACATGATTTGTACATTACTTAATAGTATGGGGGTGACTTCTCCACAATTATGTTGCTGCTTGTTCATTTGTCTATTGCGCAAAGCCTTGTATAAAGGTGTTGCCTTTGCCCAAACAATATAAATAAACTGATGCGGCAGAACATTCGCTCGGCTTGTGCTTTCTTGCCCAGACATACATGTTGATGCAGCTGCAGACTTGAATACAAGATCATTTGTCTTGGAAAACATACTTGTATTGACATGAATTAACAAGAGATATTTAAAGAAAAAGCGAGGGCATGAAACACTACATTATGGCATTATGTCCGTAGGCAATAAGTATATAACAGTGCCATTCTCTTTCTTAAGTTGCTTGTTACTTGTTTAAATATATGAATCAGTAACAGAAATAAAGCAAACTTCAGTATAAAGTACTTGTTATAATACTCTTTTATTTTGTTCTGTTATAGAGATTTGTAGTCAATAGTCTCTCTCGCAGTGCACACTAACAGGCACATTTTTCTTACCCAATATCTTAGCAGGGACCTTGCTGCCTCCTTTTTTTTTTCCTTTTGGCTGTAAAAGGGAGCTTAATTTAAATCGAATATAACCCTCCTGGAGTCGATAGTAATCTAAGTTATCTGAATTGTTGATCTGGCATTCTATCTATCTGTTTGCTGGGGTCTTGCCCTGCATAGGACATTAACCTCAGACATATGTTGATGAAGGATCATTGCACGGCTTGGTTTTCAGTGGCCATTTAGTTCTGGTGTCCCCCCCCCCCCAATATGTATACACATACAGTTTTCCAATTCTTTAAATTTTCACTTTTACGAAGATGATGCCCTCTTCCCCAGTGCATTATGAGGTCCAAAGAATTAAATAATACCTACATTAGTACAGGGAACCCCAACCTTTTTAACCCGTGAGCCACATTCAAATGTACAAAGAGATGGCGAGCAACACAAGCATGAACAAGTCACTGAAGATGTCAAATATGGGCTGTAGACCCCATACGGACTGGCTGCCTGAAGATGGCTCTGTTTGGCAGTACATTTGGCTTTTATGCAACCAAACTTGGCTCCAAGCTAGAAATTAAAAAATGAGAACCTGCTTTGAGGCCAATGGGAGCAACATCTAAGGGGTTGGTAAGCAAAATATTGCTCACAAGCCACTGGTTGAGGATATCTGTTTGGGGGGTCATGCTCAAAGGCAATTTGACAAGTTCTAGTGACTGACATATTTTTGAAGACAAGACCTAGCTAACACCTACATATTATAAGGATATTCAACCCTATGCTTGATTCACAGCTGTATACATTAAATTGTTTTTGTAGATGATCAAGAGTTTGAAGAAAAACATTTGCCAGTAATTCCCTGTAAGCAGGGCTGGTGAAATAGGAGGGAATACCTCAGGAAAGGAGACACCTCTTTACTAGACAGAGAATTGAGGCCCATGTTTTCTTTGTATTTCTCATTTCCTAGAGATTTTCCAATCTGTATTTCCTGATGCTAGAATCTGAAGCAAAGCTTTGAAAACATCCCAGTGCACATTTTTCAACTGGCTTCTCCAGAGACTAAACTCTCACAGTCTCTGTGTATTGTAATATGATCTTGTCTGGATGTGATATGGGGTGCAAGCTCTTCATTTTTCAGCAGATAGAAACACCTGTTTCATATTAATGCGGATGCTCTAAAACAAAGTGAGCAGGATTGAATGAACTACATAGAACATTGTTGGTGCAGATACACAGCTTGGAAAGTCAGTATACAAATATGTTCCAATAATTGTTTATATGAGCTGATCAGTTTCTCTTCACATTGTTCAGGTGGCTTTATGATAGAACCACAATGTGGGGAAAATGAACATTAATACAGTAATCCTAGTATTGGCGTGTCCTTATCCTAATCTCTGTACCTCTCTTGCCTTCTTTAATTGGCTGCATCATGTAATTATTAGTGTACTGTAACGTCCTGTAGTATTTGTGTTACCTTTTCACCAGATCTATCCTGCAAACTGCTCAAAGCAGCATACAGTAATAGAAGTATACTTTTTGAAGTGGACACTCACGGAACATAGTTGTTATCTTCATTTAATGTTTAAATTCCAGCCAACTTACTTTATACATCCCATACTACAGAAACAATTCCAAAATTATTTATAGGAAGACTACCCTTCGAAAAAAAACAGAGGTGAGCAATTTGTCATCTCTTTAACGACACGTTTGCCATTTGCATGCAAACAATTAAGCCTGCTGCTTGTGGCTTTTGGGTGTAATTATAGTCCGACAATAATAGATGTGTAACATAAATATAATTCTACATTTTTTAGCAACCACAGAGAAATTTGAAAGAAGCCAATTTAAAATCTTTTTTTTTTTTTTCTTATAGTTCGTGAGCAGAAAATATACTTTAAAAGAGAGCTCAAAAAGCAGCTATGAGCCGGTGATTAGATACTGGGAAACAGATTCAGGGGCAGATTCACTAAAGGGCGAAGTGGCTAACGCTAGCGACTTTTCACCAGAAATCCATTCAGCAGGGACATCGCCAATTCACTTATAGGCGCAGACGACAATTCGCTAGTGAATGGAGCCGTGTCTAGCGTTCATTCACACTCTGACAGGCAACTTTTTGCTCAGGCGAATGGTCGTTGATCTGCAAATTTTACTGATCGTTACCTCTTTCGCCAGAGTTGACTTTGCCACCTCAGACCAGATGAAGTGCTAAAATTTAGCTAGATCTTCTTCAATCTTATGTCAATTACATCATATCCTGTCTGCCGAAAATGCATTAAAGTTTAAAAAAAAAAACCCTGAGCTTTTCCTGAAATGTAAAATTGTTGCACCATTTGCCTGCACTAATAGAACTACAGCATCCAACATATTATCAAGGCTTCAAGGCCTATTGGCAGCTGTAGTCCCACAACATAAGGCTTAGATTGTTAAGAAAATGGCACATGGTGCATTCAGTGCCATCATTTTTCAGCCTGTCATTTACTTGAATGGAATCTGCCTGTCACTGCTACTGCTGTCATCATGCTTGAACCTTTAGGGCACATTTAAATAAAACATTGTATTGTTCCACTCATACAAATGTGCTACTTTATACTGCTCCAAAGTATATTTCATACATGTTTAATTAGCTGATAACCGAATAAAAGGACAAATAAAATGTGCAGTACATTATTCATATATTAAACATTTCAACTTCCATTAGGTCCATGTGCAGCTGTTTGCTAGCAGTAAAATATTGGAACCATTTTAATTGTTGCTTTATATCTGTTTTGTTCCCATAGTAATGCTCAATTTCTTTTGTATTAAAGGTTGCCATAAAATCTATTCGTAAAGACAAAATCAGAGATGAGCAAGATATGGTTCACATCAGAAGAGAAATTGAGATCATGTCATCACTCAACCACCCGCATATCATAAGAATTTATGAAGGTAAATTTATGTGGATATCACTGAAAGCAATATTTGTGTGGTCCAGCATTTAAACTCCATATTGAAGTCTTTTCCAGCATTCTATATTTGTGTGGGATGGAACACAATGCATTATGACATTAAACAAATAAAGATGTTTATTCCTATGGAGTGCATCCAGACAACTTAAAAATGTGTTTTACTCTAGAGATGCAACATCTGAAAATTCATTCTGTTTTATTACTAACAGTTATAAGGCTTAGAAGCAGCCCTGCCTTATGCTTCATGAGACATTAAGTGCATTCATCTCCAACAGTTTTAAGCAGCCATTGTGTCAATGGTGGCCATATACCACACAAGATTGGACAGTTTTGCAGACTTTTTGGCTTTTTGTTCATCCATTGCTACATGTTGTAGGCCTAAATAATAGACAACTTTTATCAGCTTTACTGATTAGCAATTGGATGGCACTCCTACCTGTACCTGTGTATTTGGGATAGGCATTAGGAGATCCAAAAATGACAAATGCCACACCTCCCCTTGATTCCATTAAGATCCTCTGAAGAGTAATTTTAATTTAAAAGTGGGATACAATGTTATTTGCAGAAAATAAATATTGGGCATAAAACACAGTACTAAAGTAAAAATAAATTGGGTAAACTGGGATTTATCAAGTTTAATAAATGGTCCAGGTGCACCAACCCCAGACCCTCAGAAAAGGCTATGTAAAAGAACGGATAGCTCAACTACAAAGATGTAGATTCAAGCGGTCAAAAACCATGGATCTCACCAAAAAAATTTGTTAAAAACAAAGTTTGTTTTTAGTGCCTGCCCCATTTTGTGCTTGAGGTGCTAAGTTATTTAGGCAGAAAGGCACCATATGTTAGCATTGCTGTAAAGTAAATCGATTATGGCATAGGAACATAACTCCGCTTGTGAAGGAGAAAAGCATATATTAGTATAAGATGACAAATGAACATAGGATTTCTATTAACAAACCAATGTCCTGTAGGGGATGCTCCCAGGGCTTCCATAAAGAGGCTTCTGCAGTCAATGGCCCCATGGTAGAGGGGATTTCTTTAAAAATCGGTTGTCTAAAATAAAAAGGTACACATCTTCAAAATATAATACTTTATTTGCATTTTAACATCTGTCATATTAACTCCAGTATTCTGTATCTAATTTTATGTATAAATTGGGCAGTTTGGTTTATTCATTTTTGTATATTAAACTTGAAATTGTTTTGTTTTTGTAGTTATACAGTAAATATGAAGGCTTAAGCATTTAGTTTCATTAAATAGGGAATGGAGATAACATTGTAACCAATTGTCCCAAAGTAACCTGAAGCTATTCGGTCTGTTAGACTGCCAAGAAATTCAAACTACAGCACCAGATGGGAAGGGGAAACAAAGTCAGAGGAACTGCATAAGTATCATCAAGAGTTTTCCATTTAGTTTACATGAGACAACCCCCTACCCGCAGAGGATACTAAAAGCCAAGAAGAGGCAGGAGTGTGTAATAAGTGGTGTATTGTACAGTTTAGGCCAAGTTTACACAAAAAACTGAAAAAAGGGCCAGACAAGAAATCTGCAGAAGAATGCCTGGGCACAAAAATAAAAAGAAACATGCAGTGCTTACAATGATCACCAAAATACACACCCTAGCTCATAGGCAAAGCTGCCAAGTAGAAACACCAAGTGGGGATTTCCTTTTACTCTGGAGGGAAAATAAAAAAAGCTAAAATACTCTTTAGGCAGATTCTTAAAGAAATCTGAATAATTTGCATTTCTTCAAAATATTATGTCTCCATTTCAAGAGCATTATTATTGGTGCACCTGAAGAATAGTGGCACAAGCTGCGATCCCCTGAAAATTCTAGCTGACAGCCACTCCAATAAATGTTTAGGTTTTTGTGATGTTTTCTGTTCAAGCGCCCTTTTGAGGGCTAACATTTGGTTTGATCCACCCTAACTAACTGATGTATCAGTCATTAAGCCAAAGTTCCAAGAATACCGGGGTAGCAACTATTTTCACCTCAAATCTCACACTAATTGACCTTAATTTTTAAGTCTTCAGGATTTTGAAGAACAAATATTTAATTCTCTAAATATCACCCTAAATAGTCTTTAAGCTGGTCCTTCACAGCCCCTGCTCCAGGCAACCCAAGATGAGCCCCAAAATCTGGGAAGCTCTACTTTAAGGATTATGTCCTCATGCATGTTAATTAATTTAATCATGATGATGATGATGTTTGATGCCATCTTAAAGGGGATTTAAGCTCTTTTTCCCTATATGGTGCATGTTTCAGCATCTAAACAGCACAAAAAGAGACATGTTGTACATGACTGTAAGTCAATATACAAGTGTAAACATTTCTAGGAGAGCACAGCTTGTAGCTAGAATCCATGGGTTTAGCCTCCAAGCACATAAACTTGCACGCTTAATGGAATCTGAAGTGAGCTACTTTTAAATAGAGGTAATGAAAAAGAAATGTAAACAAAATGCCAGTTTTTGCTAATGATGCTTCATTGAACGAACATAGTTCCAGTCTTCCTCTGTGCAGGAAGGGGTAATTATGAATAGTCATTGCCATACAGAGGGAGCATAGCAGACTCGGCTCAGTATTCTGAAATGCTGTTTCTCCTTGCAGATGTGAAAAGTGGGATAGTTGTTACATTATTATCTTTACTGCATGTTTTATTAAAAAATTCATGAACATTATGTTATGGAGATGTTTCCAACTTTGATTAAATACAAAGGGGTATGTCCTTTAGCATGACCCACTGTTCCCTTTTACAGTGAGGCTTCCAAGATGATGGCAGTGCCATTCTTTCAGATTGTTTTCATTCTGTTGCATTTCCTTGCCTGCCTAAAGCCACATTACTTGGACATTCCTAACGGAATCAAATCAGGCAATTTGAAATGATGCTGATTATCTCTATCTAATCTATTTTCAGAATTGAAATAGTTTTTTGTTGGTGTTACGTAACCAGTATTTTGTACTTTAGACCTAAAGTAGCAGGAATACATATTGATTACAAAATAATTCTATATATATCCATGTTTAAATATTTATATATTGCCATAAGTGATGGTGCTGCATGGTACAAAATGGCTTTTAATGTACAAACCCTCTACAAACTTTTCTGTACAAGTGCCGATATAGAAAACATTGTTGCGTCAATCAACCTTCCTTGAAAAATGCCTCACTGTCATGTTGGATTCAATTGCCTGGGTATTCCTTGTGCCCACTAGTAATGTGATGCAACATGGTGGGACACTGGCCTAGACCACAAGGTTAGAGATAGGACCTTTTTAATTAATGTTTAATATACATAGGTGTAAAGCAAATGTCTCATCAGTGTTATCTATTTTGGAAAATAATCGATTGCTGATGGGTTACTATCCTACAGTACAGTGTACGGAGTAGTGATGGGTGAATCTGACCCATTTCACTCCGGCAAAAATTTGAGAAATGGCGAAAAATTTGCCAAATGCATTGAAGTCTATGGGTGACAATTTTTTCACTCATTGAAGTCTGTGTGTCTTTTTGATGTGAAACCTGGTAAAAAATGTCTCCCCTACATAGCCTGGTAATGGAGGCAGCAGGAAGTGGGACAAATGGGCAGTGCTATTTGTGTGTTTAAAGAAATTTTCAATAAATCAGCCTGTAACACTAAAGCACACATCATTTCTTTTGACACAGTATGTCTCCTTTAAAAAATTCGGACCCCAAACCCATTGGTCATATGTCTGTTTGTTTGCTTCTCACAGTAAAATTGATCTTTTTTATTATTTAATAAAATGATGGGCCACAGTGACAAAATGTCATGTCTAGTGCTCAGAAGACTCAATTTTCAGGTCATGTATTCCTTTTCAGTACCTACTGCTTTTAGTTTATAAAAAACATTAGATTGGTTTTACAAATTGTGCGAGTTATAATATATTCCCAGTGAGAATACTGTAATGAGGTGACCCTACATTGGAAATTGGATGTAAAAAAAATAATGAAATTCTAGAAGGGCTCTTAATTTAGATCAAGGATGAATAATTCTGGCATTGTTTGTACCTCTCAATTAAGACCATGTTTCTAATTAATTTCCTCTCTTGCTGAGCTGTGACGTCAAGAGCAGTAACACTTCTGCTTGTTTGCAAATGAGAGTCTTGTCAAGCCAGAAGCAGCAACTGGCATGGAGTCAAGAACAAAATGACCTGGGTTTTCCACTGTTACATTCCAGCCACCTTAGGTTTCCTCATATCATTATTTTGCACCTATCTAATTAGCTTATTAAAGCACATTAAGAAACATTCTGAAGCCTTGAATTCCAACAGTAAATCACTCTATTCATTGTGGATTGATTTAACAGCTAACATAAAAAATAGAAATGAGAACAGAGACCACTTTCCTATGCAGAGACAAAACATTGTGCTTAGTAAGCACATTAAGATTTGTTGTTTCAGGCTTCTAGATGTTAACCGAGTAGGTTGTTTCTCCACTTTCTTTTCTTGACTTGTAACTGCAAATCAACCAAATAATAAGTGGCACGTTTTCTCTAATTGCTTTATAATGCAGCCATCTTTGGAACATCCAACATAGGACAGGCCACATGATGGAAAGGCTGAGACCAATTTGCTTTTAAACTGTCTTAGGTTGCATTCAAAGAGGTTTCAACCAACCAACTTTTATTAATGATAGAACTGAGAAATGCAAAAAGATTTGGTGGTGTACCTAAATCAACCCCTAAATGTTTATTGCCAGCTTGGTTAAATGGTGAGATCTGATTTGTAGCCTTGCAGAGCATTTGTTTTTTTAAATGGGGACAGTGACTGCAAATTATTCAAAAACTATTAAAAAATAATAATCAATACTCAAAAGTTGCTTTGAATTAGCCATTCTATAACATACTAAAAGTTAACTTAAATGTGAACCACCCTTAAACATAATAACATAGCTGCTACGTGGCAGCCATCTTCCCATGTTAATGGGAAAATAATGTAACTTTAAGAATTGCTTGATTCTATAAAACAAAAAAATTATATACTCTGCTGCTTAAACACAATGCAATCCTGTACTCTTTTTTTTTTTTTTTTTTTTTTTTTTTTTTTTTTTTTTTTTTTTATGGACAGGAGAGTTTTCGCCTTGCTGTAATTTCCCATATTCTAACACAATAAAAATAGTTTCTCCTACGAACATTTCTGAAGTGGTCTATGTGGTTAATTTATTCTTGATACCACTTATAAATCACATTGCCACTTCAGACGATCAAGCCTACATCCAGTCAATGAGCCACCTAACATGAGAAAACAAGAATACAAACAGAACTGACCACTTATGGGGGAATATAATAAAAGTTTCTACCGAAAATCTACAGTATATATAATGTGTGCAGGGCAGCCATCAGAGGGGGACAGGGGGAGAGTTTTAGGGGGCCCCAAGGGTAAGGGGGGCCCCGGCCATGCCACACTTACTTGATTAGCCGTGCCCCCATCTTTCTGAGAGCTGCTGAAGGCATGGACGATTAATGGGCCTTAGCCACCAATTTTCTTATAATTTGGGGGGGGGGCTGGCCACCAATATTTTTTAATGGGGGGGCCCTGGCCACAAATGTTTTTTTTATGGGGGGGCCCTGACCACCAATATCTTTTTATTAACATGTGGGAACCCTAGCCACCAATATTTTTTGGTTTTTTTACTGTGTGGTGGGGAGGGTGGACCTGTAGGTGGGGCTTGCAGTGGGCGCAGCCCAGGGGGCCCAGGAAATTTTGTTGTATGGGGCCCTGCGATTTCTGATGGCTGTCCTGAATGTGTGTGTTTTAAACTGAGGGAATCACTCTAAGATTGCCATTTTAACTATGCTTAAAATATAGTGATTATCCAAAAGTACAGTTAAATAAAAGCTCCTTTAAGGGGCCATTTACTTTATAAAGATACTTGTTCCTGGGTTGCATCTGCAAATTTGAACCAGCCTTTTGAGTTGTAAAGAAGGCAGGCTCAAGTTTGCTGTTGGCTAAAGAATCCCTGACTAAAATTTGTTTCTCATTATGACCTGATAACCAAGTTTTGGAAATGGAATATATGGGTTTGTTGATAGTCTCTGATCTAGTGTACATAAAACTAATTGTAGCTTTGTCTTGATAGGTTGATCTTTTAAATAAAGAGGCACTTTGTCTCTGTGGAAAGGTAGTTCTGTCTGCAGTTGTTCATAGAGCAATAAAATACCAATACAGGGGGCATGGAAAGACAGCAGATGGAAGGAATGTCGGCACACTGGAACTAATTTATATGATTACTCAAACTGAGAGGGAAAGTATAGGGAATATTCCAGCTGGCCCAAAACTTTGCCCCTTTTAAACCTCCTATTTAGGACTTTCAAAAGCAGATAATGCAGTGTAGTTAAATTTGTTGCAGATATCTACATGTTATGGTCATATACATATCTGCCAACTATTTTGAAAGGGGTTGTTGTAAATGTAATAATAGAGTTATTAAGTGGCAGCCTTATGGACGCATATGGTTGTAGTGGTTTTGTTTGACCAAAAATGACAGCAGGTATGCCTATTTAAAGAGAAGCATGAGTGGTTTACGTGAGTTTAAAATAAATGAAGCCTGACCTGAATGTTTAAGCATACCCTCACTGAAAAGAGCTGGAAAATAAAGTCTCATCTGTCTTTTCTCTTTCCACTGCTGAGATGGAAACTCTTTCTTTGCTTTGTTGCGTCGAAATGTGAGCTGCACTACACCTTAGGGGAAATAAATATACATAGAGAAGGGCTTTGGCCCATTGTGTTAATGTTTGGTTATGGATTCTACCACAAAAATTTAATTGCTAGGTTTTATTGTTCACAAATATTTTACCCTGCATTATAGACTGTTATAACTGACAATTGCACTCCCAACCATAACTCTGTAATTGCATTTATAGAGATTGCTGCCATTCAGAGCAATAAAACCAGTATTTTTTCTGACATTTAATAATAACCTACTAAACAAAATTATTGCTGGAATATGATACAAACTGACCACCATCTTACACTGCAAAACCAAACTTCTTGTTGGCATCCTACCAACAGCAAACAAAAACTGAACACTTTCACCTGGGAAAGTCATCATCTTAAATCTTGAAGAAGAAAAAAAGATGAATGGCTATGAATGAAGTAATCCGCACAGAGACCTCTCAGCCACACTGAGAAGAACATTCTGGGTTATCTTTCTGCTTCCTTTCATTTTCTTGGCTTGGCTGCAAATCAAGGGTGGGAATGTAATGCTAAAGTTTGGCATGTTGGGCATGATAAATATTAACATGAAATATTACGTCTCCTGCTGGGAATTCTAAGATGTCCTTGTTTAATATTAAAACAAAATGTCAAAGACACAGTGACAGTTATTTCACCCTAATGTTTTACTGTATTGTTTTATTATTCTCACCATCACGGAGAAATGTTTTACCTTTTTGTCATAAGTATACATCAGTGCCTGACCTCTTACATATGAATAGGGGTGATATCAGCCAACAAAGCTCTAGCATCTAGTGAAAAGCCTTTCCAGAAGAGTAGACTGTTTTAGCAGCAAATAGAAAACCAACTTCATATTCAAACCCTTATCTCCAAAGGTAATAAAAGGCACTAAGTTTGCCCAGGTGCATTAACCATAGCAACCAAGATGAGGTGACAAATGTTTCTTGCTGATTGGTTGCCATAGGACACAATATTAGACCTGTAACACCTGTTATTCTATTTGGAAAGAGATAGTTACATAGTTAAATCAGGTTGAAAAAAAGACAGTCTATCAAGTTCAACCCCTCCAAATGAAAACCCAGCATCCATGCACACACCCCTCCCTACTTTCACACATAGACAAACAGAGATATTGGACAAATTGGTGCCATATAAAGATTATCCAGAATGCTCAGGACCTGGCGTTTTCTGGATAAGGGATCTTTACGTAATTTGGATCTCCATACCTTAAGTCTACTAAAAAATAATTGACACATGAATTAAACCCAATAGGATTGTTTTGACTACTATAAGGATTAATTATATTGTAGTTAGCATCATGTACAAGGCACTTTTTTTATTTTTACAGCGGAAACGTAAATAACTTTTAATTATTTGCTTAAAGCTGAGTCTTTGGGAAATGGCCATCCCGTAATTCAGAGCTTTCAATAACAGGTTTCCATATAATCCCATACCTGTAGTATATTTTAGAATAGGAATCCATTGTTTTTAGTGTTTGTGCAGAGAACTTCATTCAAATATAGATACATATGATAATTGGTATTATTATGGTCCTTTTAATGACTTTTGTGAAACACTGCATTCAAGAAAGGAATATTATCATTATTGGGATTTTGATGTTCAAGTGAGTTGTCTTATGTACTGTACTGTAAAGAATAGCATATTAGCTCAAGGCAGCATGAACTATCATGTTCTGTCATATACCGTGTATGTGTGCTCAGACATGGGGAAATTGAATTGATGTCAGAGCACAGGACTCGTGTCAGCTGATAAAGCTGTAGGGAATGTAGACAGCTCATATCCCTTCTTTTTCATCAGTCACAAAAAAAAATATTGCCTGTTCATTACCTTTTTTGTCTAGCACTGGCTGCTAAATATCCTGACCTACTGAGGAGTCTGCTAAATGCTTATAGTCTAAAGCTGGCCATAGACGCAAAGATCTGATCGTACGAATCGAGGATTCGTACGATTTTCGGAACGTGTGTGGAGAGTCCCGACATTTTTCGTCCGGCGGAGATCGGTCATTTCGTCGATCGGACAGGTTAGAAAATTTTTATCGGCTGCCGATAATATCTCTGCGTGTATTGCCGATCGTACGATTTTCAGTGGGAGACTGTCACTAGCTTTGGTTGGACATAGATATCGTACGATTGCTGTCAGGGGCAGAACATTGCTGATCTGTTCTTTAACTAATCTGACTGGTAAGACTTTGATCTGAATGGTTAGTGGCGGGTCGGGAGATGGGAAAGTCCGATCGTACGATGATTGGATCTTTGCATCTATGGCCAGCTTTAAACATGTGAGTGTGATATTCTGAGTCGGTATCCCAATGATGCAAACAAATATAACCGTACTTGGGAAATAAAGGTGCTTGTAATATTTAAAGGGTACTTCTCAGGCTCTTTTTATTTGTAATACACCAGAGTGAAGGAAATCGTGAAACCGTGATGTAGAGATGCAGTAAACATGTTTTTTTTTGGCAGTTTTTTTTTTATGATTAAAAACAAAAATTAATTTCTCAAATTGTCAATGTTTTTAATGAAAAGTGTTTGGACAGAAACAATAAAGTGAAGCTATGCATGGGTGTTTAAACAATTCTACCCACAATTTGAGTAGAATTATGGCTTCCAGCTTTTACACACTGCCCCCTGAACAACTACCTTCAGCCTCATCACAGGTACACCTAAGGCCAGGCATAGATCAACAAAAGTAACCTACCTCTCCTTCATATTGGCTAAAGAGAGAGTCTCCTGAAACCACATAAACTGAAGCTATGGCACAGGTAGCACTTTGTTAGGTGTTACATAGTTACATAGTTACATAGTTAAATTGGGTTGAAAAAAGACAAAGTCCATCAAGTTCAACCCCTCCAAATGAAAACCCAGCATCCATACACACACCCCTCCCTACTTTTAATTAAAATTCTATATACCCATACCTATATTAACTATAGAGTTTAGTATCACAATAGCCTTTAATATTATGTCTGTCCAAAAAATCATCCAAGCCATTCTTAAAGGCATTAACTGAATCAGCCATCACAACATCACCCGGCAGTGCATTCCACAACCTCACTGTCCTGACTGTGAAGAACCCTCTACGTTGCTTCAAATGAAAGTTCTTTTCTTCTAGTCTAAAGGGGTGGCCTCTGGTACGGTGATCCACTTTATGGGTAAAAAGGTCCCCTGCCATTTGTCTATAATGTCCTCTAATGTACTTGTAAAGTGTAATCATGTCCCCTCGCAAGCGCCTTTTTTCCAGAGAAAACAACCCCAACCTTGACAGTCTACCCTCATAATTTAAGTCTTCCGTCCCTCTAACCAATTTAGTTGCACGTCTCTGCACTCTCTCCAGCTCATTTATATCCCTCTTAAGGACTGGAGTCCAAAACTGAACTGCATACTCCAGATGAGGCCTTACCAGGGACCTATAAAGAGGCATAATTATGTTTTCATCCCTTGAGTTAATGCCCTTTTTTATGCAAGACAGAACTTTATTTGCTTTAGTAGCCACAGAATGACACTGCCCAGAATTAGACAACGTGTTATCTACAAAGACCCCTAGATCCTTTTCATTTAAGGAAACTCCCAACACATTGCCATTTAGTGTATAACTTGCATTTATATTATTTTTGCCAAAGTGCATAACCTTGCATTTATCAACATTGAACCTCATTTTCCAGTTTGCTGCCCAGTTTTCCAGTTTAGACAGATCACTTTGCAAAGTGGCAGCATCCTGCATGGAACCTATAGTTCTGCACAATTTAGTATCATCTGCAAAAATAGAAACAGTACTTTCAATGCCCACCTCCAGGTGTTGTGCTGTCAGGTAGAAGTAAAAACCCTCTACCCATTCCCATCACTTCCTGATTCAAAATAAAGTTTAAATATCTGCCTTTGACACCATCCCCTGCCACAAGAAAATAATTTGGCTTCTTTTTTTAATTGAAGTTGTATTCCGAGATGTTTGGCCATGGTATTAACACATGAGTTGATGAAAAGTATAGATTGAACCTTTGGAAAGTAATTCTAACTATATCTAATAATATTCCCTTTACATTAGTGGAAGCTAAAAAAAAATTAAAGGGACCTGTCAACCAAAAAAAAAAAATATTCCAAATCCTATTTTATAGGAAAATGAACTTTAATTACACTGTATAAATTATTTGAATCTTGCTTCCTTTGGTCTGCAAATTCACAATTATAGCGAGCAGGCAGGAGCCATGTTGTGGACACTGTTATTAAGGTGAGCCTTGCATAATTTCAGAATCTTGATTGTGCACCAGAATGGGGGGACCTGATGTCCATCACCATGCACTGATTACACAATTAAATGTTGTAGCGAATGGGGGGGGTGCAATATTTGTTCGACAGCTGAGATTTTTAAAGGGATACTGTCATGGGAAAGAATGTTTTTTTCAAAATGAATCAGTTAATAGTGCTGATCCGGCAGAATTCTGCACTGAAATTCATTTCTCAAAAGAGCAAACAGATTTTTTTATATTTAATTTTGAAATCTGACATGGGGCTAGACATTTTGTCAATTTCCCAGCTGCCCCTGGTCATGTGACTTGTGCCCTCACTTTAGGAGAGAAATGCTTTCTGGCACGCTGCTGTTTTTCCTTCTCAATGTAACTGAATGTGTCTCAGTGGGACATGGGTTTTTACTATTAAGTGCTGTTCTTAGATCTACCAGGCAGCTGTTATCTTTGTTAGGGAGCTGCTATCTGGTTACCTTCCCATCGTTCTTTTGTTTGGCTGCTGGGGGGAAAACGGAGGAGGGTGATATCACTCCAACTTGCAGTACAGCAGTAAAGAGTGATTGAAGTTTATCAGAGCACATGACTTGGGGCAGCTGGGAAATTGACAATATGTCTAGCCCCATGTCAGATTTCAAAATTGAATATAAAAAAATCTGTTTGCTCTTTTGAGAAATGGATTTCAGTGCAGAATTCTGCTGGAGCAGCACTATTAACTGATTCATATTGAGAAAAAATGTTTTTCCCCATGACCGTATCCCTTTAAATGTTTACATCAGCTATGAATACTTTCATTAAAAATAGAATTTGGATTTCATTTTTAATTTGGGTGACCGGTCCACTGTAAAGGATAATATTTCTCACAGTGATTTTTGCAGACTTGTCTTTACTCACTAATGCAACCACACATTTGTGCAGCTCACTCGAACCTTTACTAAAAGCCTTCTCTCTTTTTTTTTTTTTTTTTTTTTTGATGCAGTTTTTGAAAATAAGGACAAAATTGTGATCATAATGGAATATGCAAGCAAAGGCGAGCTGTATGATTATATCAGCGAGAGACGAAGACTGAGCGAAAGGGAAACCAGACACTTCTTTCGTCAGATTGTCTCTGCTGTGCACTACTGCCACAAGGTGAGAAGAATGATGGCTGCTTAAATGTTTTGCTTGAGTTCTCCGATTCCTGAGCTTTTTTTAACTGTAACACTTTTTCCCACTAGCTCATAGTTGTGTGTGCTCCTATCTTGTACATATTGAGGAATATGTATCTTGTGCTTTACCTTGCAGTTCATTTATACTGACCGGTTATGGATTCTAAAACAGCAGCAGTTTTGTGTGTAATTTTCTGCATCATATTAGCGATGTTTAGTTTGAAACTTTAGAATGTACTCAGGCCTCCTGTCTAACTTTAACTCTTGTCGGTTAAAATCCCACAAGTCTATCCCCCAGACCTGGATCCGAATGTGAAACGGCAATCGGTGGCTGCCATCTAAATGCTGTCACATCCAGTTTTAGGATCCTTGGAAGTCATCACTGTACAGAAGTATATGCACTGGAAATTGATCTGCTCCTAGCTTTTAACATGTATACTCCTGTTTGGTGATGACCACCAGAGATTCTAAGCCTTGCTGCATTGCTCTGCTTTTGAAGTCTAGTTATAGGGTGCCCATGGTTGTTATACCAATTGCCATGATGTAACGGGGCTGGGTATTGACTACAAGCACAAGAATTTGGAATGATTACTTTTCTCTATGAAGCACGCAGCAGCCCAACTTGCTAAAGCACTTTTAGTAAGTAATTAGTAGGACTCTTAATTCCTGTCTGCAAAAGCTTTGTAAGTAGGAATATTTGATATTTAGTCATAGGATTGACACGGCTGCAATTTTAGAAACGTTCAGTATACTTTAGTATTTCCAGCCATGTAGGTTTAGGGAAACAAAACCTTTAGCTGCTTTCAACTGCTAAATATTTGCTCACCCAATAAAAAGGAAAAGACAGGAGCTGAAATAGATAAGTTGTCTGGGCAAATTTTTAGTGTCTTGCCGCTATGGACAGTGGCACATGGAAAGATTTGTTGCCACAATGTTTTATATGCGGCTGCAATAAATCTCATAAAAATGCCTCTCCATTGCCTCTCAACTGAGCACTAATTCGCCCTAAAAAAACGTCCAGAGGAAACTTCGACAACTTAGCAATCAGTTGGACATACCGCCAGCAATTCCTATTACCGGCAATGGAGAGGCATTTTTTGGGAGATTTGTCGACTGTAGCCGAGTCTAAAAAATTGCGGGCGACAAATCATCACGTGTGCCACTGCCCTAAGAGCAGCCATTTATAATAAGTGCACAGAAAGACTCGTGTATGTTTTTATTGAACAGATATTTTTTTGCTGCTGACCTTTTGTACGAGAATGTTTTAGCCACCTTTCAAAAAGATAGTGGATTTTCTTCCAAAGAGGAATGAAAAATAAAATATTTGCTGCATCTAAAGATTCAGCTAAAATTAGGTCCATTACAGTATTGGTTGTCGGACAAGTATTTTCCTTTAGCTGTTAACACTCACATGCACATACACATAGCTGAATTGTGTCTCTGGAGTAAGGAGGAGGCCACTGAAAATATTCTATGTTATATAAACTAACCTCCCTAGTGAATGCTGTAGCACATGGAAATGATTAGTTGTGACTGGTTGATTAGAGAAGTGCCCCCTGCCAAGATATTTCACTTAACTGAGGCCACAAATAGAAGCACACTCGGTTTTAGCACTACATCTTTCTGGAGCACAAATCTTATTTAGTTGGTGGGTGGTAACGGATGAGTTAAAATCATAGACTACAATAAGACCAAAGAAATTGCAACTGTATTCTCAGAGGGAAAATATTTTGTTTAAAACACATGAAGCTGAGTTTAATAAAATTGAACAATCTTTCAGCCATCGAGCATACGTTTCTTAAAAGTTTATATCAAGCTAAAGAGGCACCAGAATGGTATTAATTTTGTTTTTAAAGCCCTTGGCGCTCAGCTCAGTAAAACCTTTTCAGCACAAAGCTGAGGAGGGGAGGTGAAACAAGGTACCCAAAGAATCCCCTCTTGTTTCCTATGTTTTGTAGGAGGATGGATTCCATTCATTTTTGTCCCAACCACATAGCTAGTGACTAATAGCCTTTTGCTATTCTTTAGCCTCGTAATGGTCTGGTGGATAAATAAAACCTAAAGTATAAAATCTATATATAGAACACTTTTTTTTTTTTTTACAATTTTTTTTTCTTTTTCTTTTTTAGAATGGTGTTGTACATAGAGATTTAAAACTGGAGAATATTCTTCTTGATGAAAACGGCAACATAAAGGTATGCTGTGTTTTCTATTTCTGTTTTGAATTTCCAAGCCTTTCCTGATTTAGACCTTAAATAAAAATATTAATTTATTGTTTTACTTGTCTCAGTTGCATGCCTAGTACTGGGCGCCACAGCAAATATAGGGTGCAATACACTTTGGGAATTCTTCATAATCATAAACTGCTCAATAGCCAGTGCCCTGCTGAGCCCCCTATACCCAATGGGACCCGGGCAATCCCTGTCTGCTGGACTCAAATATTGGGGTTTTCTGGTTGATTAAAGTGGAGTGGTGCTTCAAGCTTTTGTATTTCACAGGGGTAGGGCTAAATTGACTTCTGTGCCAACCATCATCCATTTAATATTACATGACCATGCGTTATAATCAGGCATATAATTTAAGAGATCAGGCTTATAGATAATATCTTTACTGAAGTTAGTTATATAATGGTAAGAGTTTTACTTACTGAAACATCCCACAGACATACACAGACCCTTCTCTATCTGCTAGAAATTTGCTTTGCTGCTATAAGTTACATAGTTACATATTTAAATCAGGTTGAGAAAAGACAGTCTATCAAGTTCAACCCCTCCAAATGAAAACCCAGCATCCATACACACACCCTTCCCTACTTCCACATAAATTCTATATACCCATATCTATACTAACTAAAAAGTGACACAGTGCTCCAGTGAGAAGCCCATGGTTCTAAAATATTATTTCCTTTAAGTGTATTTTTGTATAGGTACTGAATGTTGTCTTTCAGTCAGTGAAATCTAACATCTTCTGAGATGGACTGCAATTTTCTGGAAAATTATTTTTTTTTTTTCTTCATAAGTCCCTTTCAGTTAACTTTCTGCTGATATTTAGTTTTGACATGAGATGACCTTCGTTTTAAGTTCCAGACAGGCACATTCCAAAGTATTAACCATTGGAGTTTCATCCTGCTGAAAGGGTCAAAGGAGCTAAAAAAAACAAACGATAGGAAGCATAGTACTCCATATTGTTCTGGGAAGCCCATGTAAACAAAGAGCTGGCCACGTAAATATTGTCTAGTCATAATTCTGTGCATGAAACACAGCATTTTTGTCATTTTATAAGGCTAATAAAGCAAAGCAGTAAAATAACTGTTTCTTACAGTGGTCTTGTAAAGATTACATTGCTTAAATGGTTCAAGGTCAATCTTGCCACTGTTCTTGAATGCTGGTAAACAAATCCTGTTAAAACATTTTAGCAATGGTCTTTAAGGGTAACTATTGGCAAAATATATATTTAAACCCCCCCCCCCCCACCAGTGCTAGACAACCTCCACCAGGAGGGAGCTCCCGGTTCAAGCAGCCATGTTGAGGCACACATGAACATAATGAGCGAATGCTGCAACTTGCTCATTATGTGTAGGTACGTGACGTCAGAAGTGTGTTATGCGCAGACTCTCTGACTGACATGGCTCCCTCCCAGTGTGAGTGTCTTCGCGCTGGCGGGGGCAGTTTTTTTTATTTAAAAAAAAAACTGCTGTTTCCCCCAACTGGAGTGTGGGCTCTATTAGCCCGGGATTATTCCAGCGAGCATCACGGAGTGCTTCTCTTCCGACTTTTTCTTTCTTCAAATTTCCCGGGGCAGACGCATATGCAGTAGACTGAAAAAGCCGACTTTTTAGTTAAAGTTCGGCTTTTCACTCTAAGGCGTATGCGCAGCCGCAAGAAGAAGCCGCAAGAGAATCGATCCGTGGTGCTCGCTGGAATAATCCTGGGCCGGTGCAGTTTTCTGCTGATAGGTGCACCAGCCCAGGGTTTCAGGTAAGTAAATACATTCACTTGGGGGTGCCTAACATTTGGCACCCCCAAGTGGTAAACGACTTTCCTTCTCCCTTAAAGAGCTACTGCACATTTTTATTTGTCTACTGAAATATTAAGACACAGCTGCTTAAGAGTTTGTTTTCAAGCTGCCATGTTTCCCTGGTTTCTATAATGGTAACATGCACTTCTGAAGCCAGACATTGGTGTTCTTTGAGTATGCCAAAAATCCAAGAAAAAAATGAATGTTCTTAAATGATTTTAGACAAATGGCATTTGGGGGCGTTTTGACTGCTACTGCCTTCAGAAAGGAAAAAAGACAGTCAAAAGTCTCCTCTCTGTCTGTGACAGCTTTGCATAGAACACAATGGAAAATGTGTTGGATAAATCGCACGTGGCAACAGATGGAGCTCGACTCTGACAGACAAACCCATATCCACCAAGAAAATACAGATTTTTAATTCTAATTCACTTTTTATAATTATGTAAAGAATGAAATGTACATGTTATCCCACGGGGTAGTGGCACACTACCCTAAAATATTGCTACAAAGAGCCCTGAAACAGCCCCATAGACTGTAATAGAAGTTTCCTGATGAGCGTTATTGTCATTGCTTGTCATATAATTGTAGCCTTACTACACTTTAAGCTTCTGAAGAAGTCCTGTGTGCACCACTGTGTATCTTAGCATTGGTGTCAGTGTGAATTGCTGAAATTGTGCAACCGCCACAGAACGCATGAGAAAACAATTTATCCGATTCATATGTTTTACCACCAGCGATTTACATAGCACAGATTTCTCGCAAACTACAAATCTCCTTACGTGCCATCACCCTAATGGCTAGTCAATAAGCTGCACTATATCAAGTTAAGAAATGTTAATTTAGTCTAAAAGAAGAGCAAAATTGAAAGGTTTTGTTTCATAATGAAACCTAAATTTGCTGAAATAAACTAGATCAATTGCCTTTGTAAAGTTATTGTATTACTGTACTCAATGAATGACTTTAATCTGTGCTCCAATTGCATTTATTGCTTGGAAGAAGTATTTCAAATCTCACTTAATGTTGATATTTGAGCCCATTTGGATGGTATTATTAAATTAAATCTACATACAAAGCATTCATTATTTTGCAAAAAGTGTATAAAATATTTTATCCTTTACAATGCTAAATATGATGCTTTGTTTTTACATCACAGTTTTGTGCTTTTAAAGTGCCAAGAGTATGAAGTAATCTCAGTTTCAATGGGTCTGACAGCTTTAATGGGGAAAGCTGATAAACATCAGTGAGGATAGAAGGGGGCATTAATGTAAATGTTTTCCTGAATGGCTGCAATAAAAACATGGCTGCTAAATGTACTTACTCCTTCATAAGAAAACAAATATATCGTGCTTTTCCATGCACGATGATACATTCCATGCCATTAAAGGAATGTGTCCATTAAAGGCAGCATTATGTATAATTTTAGCCAAATCCACTGTAGAGCCACAGGAAAGTACAGGGACAAGCACAGAAATATTACAATTGGAAATGGTCCATTTTTCCCACTGTTGACTGACAAGGCACACTTCTCTAGACTTAACAGTAACTTCCTGTGAGCTAGCCAGGGTGAACTGATAAGAAAGAGGAATTTAGGCCAATTGAAGGCAATCTAAGCCTCGGAATAGAAGTTCGGGATATGCAGTTGTGATGTAGCCAGACTCTTCATTTGATCTAAATATATATATTCAAGTTGTGTTCATCAGACACAATGAGAAATTGACTATAAGTCCAGCTAGTGTTGCTTTAGTTTATCTGGTTTAAAGTGACTGTGCATACATGTACATATGATAATATGACAATAAAGTAAACAAATCATGCCGTTATATGTCAACCGTAATTCGCAAAACTGTGTTATCACTTGGACATACACAGTCCCTTAAAACTATTAGATTGATTGAGCAACCTTGGGTTCAATCATATCAAGGATGGTCAACTAAAATGGAAAACCATAGAGAGAACCCTATTCAGCCAGTGTATATGGTCAGGCCTGTGTTATGCATCAGTGTACTTGTGGGTCCAATTCCTTGCATCATTTTAATGATTATGGTGATGATGGGCCTTCTTAGGCCATGTAGGAGCCAGCTAAATGGCACCTTAGTTGTACTGAACTCTCAATAAATACATTATAAACTGAATACAATCAATTTTAATGTACTGTGGTTTCTGTAGCTGATGGAGTACATTGCATGCTTTCATACAGCAGCTCTTGTATCAAGGACACACAACTGATGAGCCAATATACCCTAATTAGACATATATAACAGATGCTAAAACAGAAGTAGTAGATTGTGGCATCCCCAAGCCCAAGACAGGTCAGTTTCTGCACTGCAATAGAAACAACAGGTAGCTAACTGCATTTAATATTAAATATTTGTTTCAGTGGGAAGCAATTTCAAATGTGATTGCTAAGTATATTGCAGGGCCTTCTCCATTTGTAGCAATGTCACTGTTTGTATTTCCCACTATTTATAACATTCCATAAATTGCTTGGAAGGTTTATGATTAATCTGTTATTACATTTTCAAGTGTACATTTCCACTTGTAGGATATTAATATGATTTAGTAGAAATTGTTTTGGTGAACGGACAGATAACTCTAATAATCTTTCTTGCAGATTGCTGACTTTGGCCTTTCAAACCTTTATCAAAAAGATAAATTTCTGCAAACATTCTGTGGAAGCCCTCTTTATGCTTCTCCGGAAATAGTAAATGGGAGACCATATCGAGGTCCTGAGGTATGTTGTCTCGATAAAGCTGTTTAAGTTAGCAAAAGTTTTTTTAATATGTAGTAATTTATGTAATCTATTCCTCAGAGGAAAGGATGTAATATAGACAGAAGTCTATACGTAAGAGCCTATGTAATGCTGTGTAGCTCTAATTAGAACACCATCCCCTAAATAATCAGCAGTACAAAAATTAGATATACCGTATATACTCGAGTATAAGCCGAATTTTTCAGCCCCCAAAATATGCTGAAAAACTCTACCTCGGCTTATACTCGGGTCAAGCGCAAAAACGGTCGCCGGTGTCTTAGAATAGTCGCCGGCATCCAAGAATAGTCACCGGCGTCCAAGAATAGTCTCCAAGATTATTCGACGGCGTCCAAGAATGGTCGCCCGCATCCATAAACAAGACGCCGGCACCTCCAATGGGAGCAGAAACCCTCAATTTTTTTGATTGAAACTTACCAGAAGCTGCTGCATTTCTCACCCTAGGCTTATACTCGAGTCAATAAGCTTTCCCAGTTTTTGGAGGTAAAATTAGGTAACTCGGCTTATACTCGGACGGCTTATACTCGAGTATATACGGTATATTAGAATTCAAATACCAGTATTTTAAAGACCCAGTAAATATTTTTGAAATCATAATTGTGACACTGCATAGAGCTGTATATTACCAATGTTGCCAAACTAGTCCAGCAATTCTGGCTCCCCTACCTTCTAGATCTTGTTGCCTATGCTCAGCCTCAGAATGGTTAGCCAATGGCTTCTTGGACTGAAAACAAAGACAGAAGGATTGTCTACTACTCTTACTCCCTTTGAGGTCCTTTCTAGTGAAGTGGCACCTATTCTACAAATCCCAGCAGCCATAGACAATCTGGGTTTCTTTCATTTTTACAGGAGTATAAATCCAGTCCCTTCTTCCTTATATAAATAAATGTGTCCTGTCGTGTGCTCTAATGATATTTACAGCATAATTTTTTCTATTTTAGGTTGACAGTTGGGCCCTTGGAGTACTTCTCTACACTCTAGTTTATGGAACAATGCCCTTTGACGGTTTTGATCACAAAAACCTAATCAGACAAATAAGCAGTGGAGAATACCGTGAGCCAACACAACCATCAGGTAACAGTATGATCTGAAACACATGCTGAGACAGGCTGAAGGTGAAACATGTGCCTGGTTTATTGGCTGACTAAGCTTGTTGCACGTGTGCAATTAAAACAGAACTTGTGAAATGACACTACACCCTAGCCAAAATGCAAGTTTGGATCTGCCAGTGCTCTTAGCCGTTTCTTATTCACAAGTAGATCATTTCTTTGTAAACTACCTCACCTTCATGGTGGGGAGGGGGGTATGTTATGTGTTAATTTTCCCTAAAAAATTCTTTTTTTTTCCTCAAGGTATTAGTCATGTTTACGTTAACTATTAGTATGTTACAGAATTACATATTCTTAGCAACTTTTCAAATTGTCTTAATTTTTAAATTGTTTTAATAGTATTTCAATTATTTGTAGTCTTCTGCCCTTTCCATCTGATAGAAAGGGATCACTGACTAAAAAACTATTGGTCCGGGAGGCTAAAATGTTGTTGTTTTTTATTATTTTTCTTTTTATTATCTAGACCTCTCATATTCGCATTTCAGTCTTTTATTTAAGCTACTGTCTGGTTCTATGATAAAATTTACCCTTGCTACCACATATAGCTGCTGAAATTCCACACTGGAGAGCTCCTCAACAAAAACCGAAATAATTCAATAACAGCAGAAAATAAAAAATGAAACCCAGTTGCAAATAATCTTGGAATATAAATGTCATACTAAAAGTTCATTTAAGGGTGAACCACATACAAAGCCATTCCAGTTACTTGCCTCATTTTCTAGTAGTCAAAATACGTGGAGGCTGGAATGCCGGAAAAATCCTTCATTTAAATGCTTGTTGTAAACCTGGACTGCTGCAATTTCAGGCAAGAATTTCCTGAAAAGTAAATGATTTATCACAATATTGGGTGGTTTGGGGCATTTTGGCCCCATCTCCTAGGAGATTAATTTAATTAATTTAAATGAGTAATGTACCTTCTAGCACAACATCCAAAAATCATATGAAATTTTTTTTACTTTCATTATGATTCACCTTGAAGTCACAGGGAAGGCAGATCCATTCTATGATCTCTGGTATTCAAAGCTTCAGAGTAGTATATTTTTTAGGGTTCAGAGGAATCTTTCATGGAAGAATCAGTGTAAAATATTGATTTTAAACAGATCAATTCCTTATTCAGTTTTACAAAAATGTAGTTTTCAAAACAAAAAAAATCACCATGTTTTTCTTACTTATACTGCAAAATGTTCCCACGGAATTCCACCTAATTTTCCATGATTTGTGCAGCATATAGATACAGCGTTGGGAGCATTTGTGCTCCCATTATTTATTTTTCCATGCTTTGTCCCAATTACTGTTTACAGAGAGCATTAGGTTTATTGTTGGATAGTTTGTATGTCTTCTATCCTAACTGCCATTATATACTGTATGTCACATGACTCCTAAAGGAATATTTGTTTCTTTTTCTTGGGGTGCCACATGATGAAAAAAAAAACAATCTTAAAGTTCTGAGAGTATTGTCATTGTGTGTTGTATTCACAGATGCTCGTGGGCTGATTAGGTGGATGCTTATGGTTAATCCTGAGCGCCGAGCAACAATTGAAGATATTGCAAACCACTGGTGGGTTAACTGGAGCTATAAAAGTAGTGTATGTGACTGTGATGTTTTAAGAGACTCTGAATCTCCACTACTTGCAAGGTTTATCGATTGGCATAATCGTTCTACCAGCAGACAGCTTGAGGCTGAAAACAAAAGCAAGTGCCTTTCAAAACCATCTGAAATTTCATTAGAACGGCAAAGATCTTTAAAGAAATCCAAGAAAGAGAATGACATTGCACAGTCTTTGCAAGATGGTGCTGATGAAACATCATCAGTGACAATATCAAAGAGACCCAAAGGAATATTAAAGAAAAGAAATGGTGATCATCGTTCACACAGTGATGGCTATATTGATGGTGTTGTTAGTCCTGTTTCGTCCCCAACATACAAGATCAATGATGAAAAAGGGCACATAGATACATCTCCCAACTCCACACAAGACCTCGAAGATCCAATTATATGTGATACCAAACAGGCCACACCAATGCCAAAAAAGGGCATTTTAAAAAAGACGCCACAAAGAGAGTCTGGCTATTACTCTTCTCCTGAACGGAGTGAGTCATCTGAACTGTTGCACAATGATGAAGAAGAAAGTATCAATCCTTCACATGTTATCAGTGAGACAAAGAGAACGCTTTCTCATAGTCTTTCATATAGGAGAAAGGGCATCTTAAAGCATAATAGCAAATATTCCAGCAACTGCACCGATTCCTCAGTAGCTGCTCTCACAGGAGCTTCACTGGAATCTATGAAAGAAGGGGTTATGCCTGGAGAAGGACTGTCTCGAAGCTACAGTCGTCCATCCAGCATCATTAGTGATGACAGCATTCTTTCAAATGACGCCTATGATTTGCTTGAATTAAAAGGTGGAAGATCAAACAAGCAGAGAATACGCAGTTGTGTTTCTGCTGAAAATATCCTGTATCTGCAGGATTTTGATGGACTTCAGAAAATTAGTCGTCCGCAAAACTTGAAACGCTACCGCAACCGTTTTGCAGACAACAGCTTTTCTTTGCTTTCAGATATGGATGATGTGACTCAGGTTTATAAAAAAGCATTGGAGATCTGTAACAATTTCACTTAAAGTTATTCATTTTAGATTTAGATACCTTTATGGGTGTACACAGGTACTTTGCTGACAGTGGTTGTATTTGAATCACACCAGTAATCTTTTTTGTGAAGCATATAAATGTTTTTATATCTGGCATTCAGTTATAAAATGAGCCAAGTCAGCACATACAATTTTACCTTTCTTAAATCCTTTTCCTATAGACGTAAAGTCATATTGTTTACAATTGTATGTGTATTTTCTAGAATTACTCTACAGTTTTGCTTTGCACTTGTCACTCTTGCACAGGATCTATAAATTTAACTCTAAAAGTAAAATTCAAAGTGGCTCGGGCCTATATACAAAAATACATTGTTCTTTGCCTGAGTGAATGTCTTATTGAGACATACTATGGAAGTCCCTAAACTAGGAAGATACATTAATTAACGTTTATTAGTCATGAGAACGTTATATGGCCCCAGTGTTGGATAATTGCGTGTAAACAATCTTTGACAACTCTGCCTTATATCAAAAGACATGAAACTTTGTAAAAAGCGAGAAATGCCTTTTCATTTAAGTCCCCCAACTGTGTTTTTAGCCTCCGCTGAAACAAAAATCTGAAATTATGGACATATAATGTATTATAATATAGGGCAGTGATAAACATGAATGCTTTGGTTTTATTTGCTTATTTTATTCATATTTTTCCTGGTCTTTTAATAATTATTTTATGAACTTAGAGCACGTTTGCTAAACATTTTGAGAGACAAACTGCTGTTATGTCCGAACTATTTTCTACCTAGATTCCTTTACAACTGATGTCATTTGTAATTTTAGTATGTTTTGCATTTTTTACTTCACTGTCAGCAAATACTATCTGAAATAATAACTGGCAGGCAGTACCAAATGGACCTTGAATGTAGTTGGTTTTTAGGATGTTAGCTGAAGTGCTTTTGGCAAGTAGAAAAAGTAAAGGTTGAGTCTCAATGTGATTTGGAAGTTGTTGGTATAGAAAGAAATCTGGAAGTGTAGGGATATATTTTTTTACAATGCAAAAATATTGCAATAATATATACCAGTAGCCATCCCAATGGTATAACAGAGTTAAATTATGAGAAATGTTTCTAGAATGTTGTAGAAAGAAAAATAGGTGGTTGTTAGGAAGTACAGTAAGAAAAATAGCATTTTTTTTTTTTTTTACCATAAAGGTATTTCAGGGGTCAGCTGGATTGTGTGAATGAATACGAATATTCACAAATACTACATAGGAAGATGGTCCTGGGCAAACAAATAAGGATTTGTGTGTGGTTTTTTTTTTGTTGTTTTTTTTTACATCTCAAGTGGCATTTTTTTCTGTGTGACCAAAAAAAATATTTTACAGAAAGCTCATATGAATTTAGCTTAAAGTTAAGTCGATCATAGTGAGTTTTATTGTTGAACTGCCTTCAAGAATCTGCTCAGTGCTTTATTGAAATTTGCCTATATTATTTTCATTATGTATTAAATGTCAGGCAGAATTAGACACTGGATCTCATTGAGTCCTTTTATATGAGTCACATTAGATTAATCAAGGGTCAAAGTGAAAATTCAAATTCGCATTTCGAATTAAAAACTTCATGTTTTCGAATTTTTTTAGTGTTATTCGACTAGGGAATAGTTAAAATTCAATTTGAGTTTTTAAAAAATATTAAATTCGAATTTGAAATTTGTCATGTACTGGCCCTTTAAGAATTCGACTAGTCACCACCTTAAACCTGCGGAATTGCTGTTTTCGCCTATGGGGGACATTCTCAAATACATTTGGAGTTGTTTCGAAACATCCTGAAAATCAAGTTTTTTTTGGTCAAATCGAATTCGATTCGAGTTTGTAGGTTGAACCCATTCATCTGAATTTGAAAAAATTTGATTTTTTTTTTTAAAAAAATGCAATTTTTTTTTTCAAGTTTATGGGAGTTTTTACAAACTCCCATGAACTCGAAATTCGACCCTTGATAAATCTGCCCCTAAGACTAGGCCAATCATTTTGTAAGTAGACACATGAATGCTAACAAATTTTTAAATATTCTTCTTATTTAAGTCAGTTTGTAATAGCAGCCATATTGCCAAGTTCCACATGCACATAACAATGTATTTAGCCACTTATTACATTTTTTGTGTGTATTTTCTATCAGTATTTATCATTTTGGAAAATGTTATATGTTTGTTTTTTTTTAATATTTTATTTACCTATTGTTGGTATTTTTAAAACCAGTCCGCAGAGGCTGAACATTATTCTTTATTTCAGGATTCAATACACTGTTCTGCCTGACAGTTTAAAGAGAAGTATATAGCAATGATGCATCTGTTTTTACATTATTATAGCAGCGCCTCCACTGCCCCCGTCTTCTCCCTAAGACAACTGTACTTATTCTCTAAAGACGTATCTGTTCTACTATGTGCTGGAAACATTACAAAGTAACTCACACACTCATATATGTAGCACAGAGTACAGTAATTAAAGATTTTTTTATGTAGTCTACATACTCTACAAACTACATATATAATAGGAAATCTTTATTTTCCCAAGCATTGCTATTGTTCCTTTTTGAAATGGTTATGTCAGACCTTTCCTGTACAATGGTCTTATTATCCAGAAAAAGAAATGTTTGTGAGTTGTATTGTGAAATCTCAATGCAAAGAAGCCTATGGAACCTTTAGGTTGGCTGGAGGCTATAAAAATCTTTGGAGAGATTCCAACCTGGGGCCTCCCAGTTTAAAAAGCCCTGTCTTAAAAGATTACAGTGTACGTTATTTATGTCCAACAGTTTGGAGAAAGCTCTGGATGCTCAGAAAAAAAGACCTTGTTTATTTTGAATGTATCTCACTAATTTTGCTTTAAAAGCAAAAAGGGGGAAGTTACATTTTACCAAAGAAACCAGTATTTAGTGCAGACTATGTTTGCCCAGGTCATACTTTTTGTTTCAGCAAAAGATATTTTAAAGAAAATAATTATGTCAATGAATAATTGACTGTTTATTGCCAACTGGAAACATTATATAGGGATTTACTGGCATGTTCTCATTTGTAGACGAAAAACTTGACTGCACATTATTAGTATTGTGATTTTATTTAATAATTTTTTTGTAATGCTATGACAGTTTTTTTAATTTGTCTATGCCTTTTTTATTTATTGTTCTAAATTCAGTTTTTAAAAGGTATAATATATTTGTTGTAATTTAATCAGTGCAACATTTGAAGCTCCTGCCAAAATGTTATTGATGATGGGTGTGTTTGGGCTCCATAATGCTCATGTAGAAGTGAGGAGCTCTTGACAACCACCCAAAAATGTGTTGTTTTTTTTAACTGTTTTTTTTTTATTAAATAAAATTCTGTGATTACAGTCGTTATATGTATTGGTGTTATTTTTGTGCTTGTGGATGGGAGGTAGTGATAACTATGTTTTCACCACTGACATAATGAATTTGCAGTAAAAGAGCACAACTCTTAACAGAGATTATACAGAGACTTTTACATCAGTCCCCGTCCCATTGGCGTTTACAATTTTAAGTCCCTATCACATTCACACTAGGGTCACACTATACTCATCCCTGTTATACAAGTCTGGAAGTGATCGTTCCAAAGCAATCTTATGTATTATTGGTGCGGAAAAGATGGAGAGGAACCCATGACTACAAATTTCATGCTATGCACTTTCCATATTATATATGTATGTACCAAAGTTCATGTTCTCTATTACAAGAATCTGTTAAATATTTAGACAAATTGTAGGAGTAAGACTACAGGTAATTTTTCAAATTATAGACCAAAAACTCAATGAATATTTACTAGAGTTAAGAGACTACAGGATGAAAGAGATGAACACATGTAAAACATCTGCTGGAATGTCCTTGTAATATGTAGTGAGAACCACTAGGAATTTAGAGTAAAGGTGGCCATAGACGCGACAATTACGAACTTTCTTGGAAAAGCTGTTTCCAAGAAAGATCGTTTGTTTCAATACACGTGTAGAGCTGAATCTCAGATATACAGGTAGAAACAATATAATTCTACCTGAATCTGACGATTCATCACTAACAATGACCAATGTTTGGGTGCCTTCAAAGGCACCAAATAAAAACTTTCCATCCAGCCTGATCAACAAGCCGACCAATATCCAAGTCTTGAGCCGATATCGGTCGCTTCTTTTCCCACCATACACGCACTGAATATCGTAAGAAAATAGTTTTGTACTATATCTGTCTATGCTCACTTTTAGGATTAGCAAACGTGAGAAGTATACAAAATGGTCTAATAAGCAATGGCATTTTGTGAAGGGTCATAAATGTGATCCACATTTCTTCAATTCAGGGTGATTATACAGTGGTGCTAAGGGAGCAATTCCAAGATTATTTCTATATCTATATAAACTTAAAAATATACATATAGGTCTGGTTTGTTTTAATACATTATATTGGTTCATGATAACAGTATGAATAATCATTTACTGTATATTGTTTCTTTGTTGGTAGCTGTGCTATTATATGACTCTGTTATTGCAGAATGACACTTATATGGCATCCCTTATCCAGAAAGCTCAGAATTATGGGAACAACATCTCCCATAGAGTTCATTTCAAGCAAATAGTAATCCATTTTTTAAAATGATTCCTCTTTCTCTGTAATAATAAAACAGTACCATTTATTTGATGGTAACTAAGCTGCATGTGTATATATATATATATATATATATATATATATATATATATATATATATATATATATATATATATATATATATATATATTTTTTACCGGTATATGTTTTTTAGTAGACTTAAGGTATTGTGACCCAAATTACAGAAAAAAAACTTATTGTGAAAAAGCCTAGGTCCCCAGATCTCTCCATCACAGAAATAACGAGTATGTAGCCTGGATAATACCTTGTACCTTGGTTTAGAAGTCCTTTACATACAGTTCTGGGTTCTTATGTACCCACTATGGTGTATGTAATAACCTTTTATGCAAGTGAACCCAACAAAATACTAGGAACAAAGTAGCTGATATACAATTGAAGGAGGGCTAGCACTTGAGTCTTTGTTCCACTGTTATTTATTCTATATCATGTTGCATCCAGCATTATAAATTAGTTTAGTGGCTCAGCTATGCTAAAACTAAGCTATGATCCATTGACCACAAGCCCCATGCCATTTGTGACCCATGAATTGCTGTAATTTACTTTGGGACCCCCTTATGTACCCTGTAGTTCCACTTGTGCCTCACTGATGGAGAATCTGGGAGTCATGGAGGATGGTTTAAAAAGTGGTACCCCTACCCAACCACTTTTCCATTAAACTGTAAGCATGGGTTTTATGAAATTTAATAAAAGTTTACAATCGAGATTGTATGCCCTATGCAGTTTCTGCAAGGATGGACACATTACAAGCCAACTCTGTTGACCCACAGGGCCACCACTTTAAGACCTGCAGCAATACATCTTTTGCCAGATACAGGCAGGAGAGGGTGTTACCGGTGGAAACAAGGCTGGATTATACAAAGATATACAGAGCTGGATTTGCACCACCCTTGAATACTCAGGTGTACTTCCTCCCTTCATGGTACCAATAGACCTGCAGACTTAATTCTTCCGACACACTTGTTACCCTACATGGGTCCCCAAACTTTTTTACTTGTGAGCCACATTTAAGTGTAAAAAAGAGTTGGAGAGCAACACAAACATGATAAAGTCCATGGGGGTGTCAAATAAGAGCTGTGATTGGCTCCTTGGTAGCCCTTATATGGACTGGTATCCGACAGGAGTCTGTTTGGCAGTAGATCTGTTTTTTATGCGACCAAAACCTGCCATAAAGCCATGAATTCAAAAATAATAACCTGCTTTGAGACCACTGGGAGCAACATCCAAGGTGTTGGTGAGCAACATGTTGCTCGCGAGCTACTGGTTGGGGAACACTGCCCTACAGTAATAATTGAATCAACATAAAATATTTTGTGTCCTGGGCATATGAGAGCATCATACTTCACCCACACACTTTATGTGTAATGTCACACACAGACCATATCATCTATTGAAGAATAGATTTGTTTGTATTATAACCCTATTCACATGTAACACATATCCATCAATGAAGGCACCAAGCTCAGGCCAGTGTAATGCTGTATTGTCTCAGACTGGCTGACAACAATATCCTTTAGCCTCATAGTATTATATAATACTTTTACAAAAAACAATTGGGCATTTGGTGATGTGAGTAGGTGCATTCCCTGTCTGAAACTGAACTATACAAGAATTGCATAAGCAGGAACCATTTCCGGTAATATCAAAAGGTCTCTTCAATCTTTCATACAAAATGTAGCCTTTTGGGACATACTGTATGTTACAAATACATACATTTACTACACTGCAGACATAGTCCAGTGGAAGTAGAAACACTGCAGAGAGCAAATGCCGTATTCATAAACATGTACACTTACAATGCAATAATAAGTATTTTATTAAAGACAGTCTGAAAAGACCCTGGTATTTCCATCGAAAGATATATATACAGTTGTGTTCAGAATAATAGCAGTCTGACATCACTAAACTTATCAACCACTGTTTTTGGGGATCATGGATTAGGTTCAATACATCAAAATACTTGAAGAGATCATGTTGCCTTATGCCAAAGAGGAAATGCCCTTGAAATGGGTGTTTCAACAAAAGAAGACCCCAAACACACCAGTAAACGAGCAACATCTTGATTCCAGACCAACAAGATTGATGTTATGGAGTGACCAGCCCAATCCCCAGACCTTAATCCAACAGAAAACTTGGGGGGTGACATAAAAAATGCTGTTTCTGAGGCAAAACCAAGAAATGCAGAAGAATTGTGGAATGTAACAGGTGCCAGATTTTGGTCGCCTCCATGCAATACAGATGTGCAGCAGTTCTCCGAAACAGTGTCCGTACCTGGAGTAAAAAACAGCCCTGACAAAAACTCTACAACCGTCTTTTTACTTCGGGAGGGGCCCTCCGCTACTTGGATGCCGCCAGGATTTAAAATGAGAGGACCAAGGGGGAAGTTCTGAGCAGGCAAGGGTCGGTTTAGGCAGCTATACAGCAAGGTGAAAAACAGGTTCAGGAACAGAAAATCAGACAAAAATCACACCCAGGAACTATAGAACATAGACCTAGGTTGGGCAATGAGTCAGTGCAGTGTAGGGGGTTTTATAGGCATCTTAATGGCTTACACAGATCCCCTGTGGCCAGATTACCAACAGGTGAAACAAGCCAAGCCTACTTAGTTATATGTCTGCTCACATAGCACAGTGGAAATGTAGACAGCACAGAAAAACCAGGTCCCCAGCTCAACTCCACGCAGGCTGCCTTTACAACGTCAGTCAAACCAATGCATGAAACTACACAACAAAATCCATGGTTAATTCATCATTACCCTTGTAATTTTAAGGATGTGCACCAAAATAGACATATGCAGGCATGGGACCTGTTATCCAGAATGCTCAGGACCTTGAGGAAATCCAGGTACTATTTGTCTTCTAAAGAGGAGTGCTGCTCCAAAAAAGAATTACTATTGCAGGAAGACACCTCACACTGGTAAAAGAAAATTGATGCAAGACTTGTTTAAGCCATTGTTTTTCCCATGTATGGGGCCATCCAAGAATTAACCAAGGAAAAGTCAAACTAACTTCGCTGTCACAGGCAAGGTAAACAAAATGGCATAATAAACATTGAACGCAAAAATAATTACACTAGCCATGAAAATGCAATAAAACACAACAAAAGAGTGAGCTCTTTATTATAGTCAGACACATATAGTATTCATGGAACTAAGTTTATGATTAAAGGCAATAATAATGCATGCTAAGCCAAGCTAAAGATAGAGAAGGGTTTATGTTGCATTTGTTTCACGTAATACAGTAATACATGTGTGCATTCTAGTCTACATTTGGCATGAGCTGAAGTTTTAGGACTGGAACTAATGGCAGTAAGCGAAGGAAGGAGCCTAGGGTGCACTGTCATAGGGGGCACCAAATTATAAATTGATACAGAAATACCCCAGCTCCTATCTATCCTTTGCTGTTTGATTCCAACTGCTTTCTCTCCACCGAAATCAGTATTCCTACACTTAGGGGCAGATTTATAAAAAGGTTGAAGTGAAAATTTGAATGAAACAAAATTTGAATTTCTAGCTAATTTTTGTTTACTTTGACTAGGGAATAGTCCAAATTCGATTCAGATTTGAAAAGAAATGTGAAAATTCAAATTTCGAAATTTATCATGTACTGTCTCTTGAAAAATTCGACTTCGACCATTCGCCATCTAAAACCTGCCAGATTGCTGTTTTAGCCTATGGGGGACCTCCTAGAATTTATTTGGAATCAACTGATGGACTTTAAAAAATCTACCTTTTTTTCGGAAAAAAATGCATTTGTACGATTAGAATTCGATCAAAAACAGACCTATTCGGCAAAAAAATGGTGATTTAATTTGGTTGGTCTTTTTGAATTAGAATTTCGACGTTTTTTTCGAATTCGAAATTTGACCCTTGATAAAGCTGCCCCTTACATTGGGTGGCAGGGTGTTCAGTGCTGGGACAAATGAGGAGGGCTGTAAAGAAGATAATGGAAGCATGACCCAAATTTGTGGGGGGAGGAGAAGAGAGAAATTGGTGCATAGTGAGAGAGGCAGGAAAGAGACAATGGTAGATAAGGAGAAGCGAGTAGCAGATAGGCACCAGGAAGAAAGGAGACAAAGGCACATGGGGAGGTGGTAAAAAAGAAGAATGGTAGAAGGGTAAATGAAGATGGCATGGTAACTTTTCTAGAGGAAACAAGGAAAGACACACAAGAAATAAGAAAATGGCACACTGGAATTAGAGGATCAAGAGGAGAAAAGAGGCAGCAAGAAACTATCATAAGTTACAAGGAAAAAATAGAAACAGAGGAAAATATTAACATTTCCAGGGAACCTTGATAAAGACAAGACAGTTAAAATAATGCCCTACACATGAGCCCATTGTAAAATTAATGCTCCATATGTTAAAATGTGTGGAGAAAACCGGTTACCCAAAAAAAGTTAGGACTTTTGCAGCCAATCCCGCTTCAAAAAATTAAAAGTCGCCTGTGTTTTTTGAACTTTAATGCATTTTCGGCACACAAGATATGATGCGAGTGACAAAAGATTGAGGAAGATCTGGCTGCTTAATAGAACTTCACCTGGTCTGAGGTGGCAAAGTCAACTCAAAAATCCACACTTTAGTGAATTTGGTAGCGCCTGTTCGCCGGAGCGAAAATACACCTGGCGATAGGGTCCATAACTGCGCTAGCTATGGTTTGATAGCGAATTTGTGCTTGTGCCTGTTAGTGAATTGGCGATGTCCCTGCGGGTGGCAACGCTAGCGTTAGCCACTTCGCTCTTTAGTAAATGTGCCCCATTATATTTTAGTTAATTTTAAAAGATTCCCAGCATTTTAATGACAACTTTTAAATGAAGTATGTAACAACTGAAAGTTCTGTTAAAAGCAAACTCTGTGTCATAAGAATGGTTTAACTGAATATCTAAAAATATAAAAATGACATTTTGGTTTGTAATGTGAACAGATGTGCCTTAATTGTTAACATACTGTACCTCCATGGTCTTTAATTATGAATTTTAGTTTGCATGCATTCACCATTAAATATTCCTTTCCCTTCTTTTTGATCCTGCTTTCTTCAAAGAATTATAAGTCTGAAGATTTTGAGAGGCTATAAAACCATTCTGTTTTACGACCAGAAATTGTTTTTTTTTATGCTGTAGAATGATTTACACCTTATATGATTAATTTTCAAAACCAAAAATCCTGTGAAAATAAGACTTTCTATCAATCATTTTAATGTTGCAAACTAGGTGTGTATTCCATTCTTGAAATAAGTAAGACTTTTAGTTTGACCACTGTGTAAATCAAAAGAAGCTGACCGCACAGAGAGGGAGCAGGTTATCCAATTCCCATAATCCTTTGCAATCTTCAAACTGATGTGATTTCTTAAAGGGTTCTATTTTCATGTCTACAAGTCTATGAGATGCTCCTTCAGGTGATTTGGCCCTCCTTTCTGGCCTAATTAAACAGTAATGCCTAAAGTGCCTTTCATAGCCCTTTTTAATGTTATTGTTCTGAATCCAAAGTCTGGTGCCTTGATCTTTTCTATGGGATAAAAGATCGCATCTTAAAAGCAGCTTACAAAATTGTATTTGATATTGCTTTGTTTTTATGCCTCTTTTAGCACTGCTTTTACTGTTTCTTTCTGGAATTTTCTGGTTGCTAGGTTAACTGAGATCCAAGGTGGTATAGGATTCAGGTGGTGTAGAGACAATGCCCTCCTTAATAAATATTGTGACTTCTATAGTTCACTTGAGATGTGTTCTGTAAAGCTTATTACTGGAACCCAAGTGTGACTATTGCAACCCAAAGACTGCAGTAATGTGAGTAATGTGATACTTCTGAACTATTATTATTATTGATAGATCATCCTCCAATACATGTGAGGGCTCACCTTTGAGTGTGAAGGGTCAGGAAAGTAACCTGTGATCTAGGTGGATTAAACCATAGGGGAATTTGGCTACCAAAGAAAGCATCTAATTTCTATTTTCCACAATCACTCCATTAAAGAAATAATCGTGCCAGTTTGACTGGTTAAGTCATACAAGCAGGTGGCTTCTAGAAAGGGGAGGTCAGAAGAGTGGTCCTGTAAATAGTGTATAACTTCAGCTTTGTACTCAGTTCAGTGTTGCTGAACCCACCTGCTGTGTAGTCACGATCACAATTGAAAACAGATGCACCTGGTGAATTTAAAAAATGAACTGTTTTTAAAGAGAACGGAATATTGTAATCTGTTCTGACAGCAGATGAGTTAAATAACTCTGAATAAATAGGAATGCTTTGAAATTAGATGGTCTACAAAACTGGCTTCTGTTACTTTTTATTTTTGCTGTGTTTCCAGAATGGATGTGCTCAGCTCGGTTAAAGATAAAAAGATACAAATATTTTTAGTGTAAATGGATAACTCTTGCACTGACCAGTTAAAAGGAGCTTTACGTTCAGCCCAAACATCTGAGCAACTTTGAGTCCTCAGTACAATTTTGAAAAATAAATATCATCTGGTCATAGAGCTACCAAAAAACAAATATTTCAATTTCTTCATTTCCTGCCATGTTTTTTAGTGACCTGTACCCATATCTTTTTATTTATGTTTTTATAAAGGATACAGTGTAGGCCAGAAGTGATTTTGGGCTAAGATTCCTTATCATTTATGACGCGATAAGCAGAATTTTGTGCCCCTGTTTGTGGAAGCCCTGCCCTGCCATGACAGGTTTGGAATTTGATAGGATCTTTTCATTCTTGATGTAGATCAAGAATTTGGACATTAATTACCTCACTGACAAGATGGAGACCACTTGCATGTCTTTGAAATTTTAGCATGAAACAGGTGATTGTGCTTGTACTAATATATGCAATAAGCATATGGATTCTGCAAAATACAAGGACCTTTCTGAAAGGATTCATTTTCAGTTGGTCCTTCCTACATACTGTATTGCTTATGATTAGTATATCTTCTCAGTTATTTACTAGTAGTGTTCTTTCTTAAAAATATAGTTAATCAACTTACCTGTCCATTTAATGTAAACGATTATGATGAACCTGTGCTGAACTATTTCAGAAGATTGATTTTGCCTTTATAAGGAGAATATTTATTAGGAAATACCCAAGGAGCAGAAGATACTTTGGTAATCAGCCAAGGAAGTTACATTGTTGAGTAAAATGAGTAAGATATAAAAGCCATGGAATGTAATAAATGTAAATAAATTCTCTCTGAACTCCTTCTGTCAAAAACAAGGGGAATTTCACATTAGTTTCCACTTTATGAGTAATGGTAGATCCTAGAGCCCTTGGGGCAGATTCACTAAAGGGCAAAGTGGCCAACGCTAGCATCTATTCACCAGAAATCCCATCCGCAGGGACATCGGCAATTCACTAACAGGCTTAAAGGACCGTCGCTAGCGTTCATTCGCACTCTATCGCCAGGGGACTTTTCGCTCTGTTCATTACTCCACAAATTCAGTAAAGTGCAAATTTTACTGAATGTTACCTCTTTCAACAGAGTTTACTTCGCCACCTCAGACCAGGCGAACTGCTAAAATGAACCTATATCATATCCCGTCTGCCAGAAATGCAGTTGATGACTTGTCCTAAATATTTAACTTTTTTTGTGTTAACATTTTTCCCCAGACATTTGAGGCAGGGCATGGAACATTTGTTTTAGGGTGAGCTCATGTGTAGGGCATTATAGGATCTCTTTTGTCTTTATTCAGATTCCTTGGACATTTGTAATAAAAAGTGGCCACTTCAAGCATTTGCACCAACATCTCTAATAAAGACGTCCATACGACCTTCATGTACCCGCCATATTCAAATTGACCTAAGCGTAAGAAGACTAACAAAGTTTCGATAGGCAGAAATGATCGCTAGTGTAATTTTGCTTTTAAACGCTCACACTGCTGAAATAACGCTAGTGAAAAGTTACCCACGTCCAGCGCCCAGGACGCAACTTTGCATTTTTGTGAATTACTAGTAACTCATTTTCGCCTGGCGAAGTGGAGTGAAGTGTGGCAAAGCGTTCACTGGCGACAATTCGCCCTTTAGTGAATTTGCCCCATGTGCCTTACCCCTCATGCACCAGTAGTGTATGACATTTTAATGAGTGCAATCGTTGAGTGCAATTCTGTGCCCATTTTAGTGTAAAGTCTCCCCTCTTCTGTGTTAACCAAAATTGTATTCATTTCTCAGCCTTCAAGTCCAGTTTTTGAATGAATTTAATGTGCAAAATATTATCAAAAGCCTTGGTAAAATCTAACAACATAATAACAGGCAATAAGTTAACCATTAAAACACTTCATTTAAAAAATCTGGAGTATAATGACTAACTATTGTTGTGCAATTCAATTATGTTTCTGTTATTTGTCACACTGTAGAAATTCTCGAATGCCAATAAATATAATTGGAAAAGAAAGAAAAAAATATGTACGCACTTCTTGTAAAGAGGTACTGTATTAGCTGGTCTCCAGGAATGACTCTTATCTTATGTTACTACAGTAAGTATCGTGACACTGCTTGCTACATACATTTTTTTAATACAATTGTACATTCTTAAAAAGATCAAATATAAATAATGTTTTTTAGTCACCTGTTTTTCACCAAATATTAGAACTACATGGAGTGGGAATGTTAAACTAAACTTATTATTACTGTTATTTATATAGTGCCATTGTCTCGTGCTCACATTGTTAGGAGACAATATCTCATACAACTTTACAAATGTAGAGGAAGTGCGACGTAAGGTGGGGGCGACCAGTGTAGTTGTAGAGGTCCTATGGCAATAGTGGTAAGCGTGCAGCAAAAAAAGCTTAATAAGGCTAATTATATAATATAGATGAGTCCCTGTAGCCCATTGGCAGTTAGAGGGCATTAAAAATCTCTTGGAGGTCTGCACTTTGTCCAATCCTATCGAATGACTCTTTTACAGACAGTAATAGACAATAATAAAGTGAAGTATATTAATGTTATACTCAGAATGATTTAACAAATCATATAAGGACCATTATGTCTTCATATGCCAGCTTTTGGTTACTCTTAACTATCTACTAACTATCTACTCATCTACTAACTATACTGCATCCTTCTAAGTTTTTTGAAGAAAAGGGTGATGGAAACAATAAGGGCATTAATCAATAGTATTAGTAAACATGCAATTTTAAGGGCTCCCTGTGGCATGTATGAATACTTAGGGTAAACAAGATAACAATTATTTTCTTTTCAAAATCATTCTTCATTTTATCTGTCTTGTTCCTATGCTTCTGATAATATGAAGATTTTGCTTGTCAGTAACTTTCCTTATGGTAAAGTCTCTGGTTTGGAATTTGGGTCTGTTTGCACCTGAACCTATTAAAGGGATACTGTCATGGGAAAAAAAAAATATTTCAAAATGAATCAGTTAATAGTGCTGCTCCAGCAGAATTCTGCACTGAAATCCGTTTCTCAAAAGAGCAAACAGATTTTTTTATATTCAATTTTGAAATCTGGCATGGGGCTAGACATTTTGTCAATTTCCCAGCTGCCCCTGGTCATGTGACTTGTGCCTGCACTTTAGGAGAGAAATGCTTTCTGGCAGGCTGCTGTTTTTCCTTCTCAATGTAACTGAATGTGTCTCAGTGGGACATGGGTTTTTACTATTGAGTGCTGTTCTTAGATCTACCAGGCAGCTGTTATCTTGTGTTAGGGAGCTGCTATCTGGTTACCTTCTCATTGTTCTTTTGTTTGGCTGCTGGGGGGAAAAGGGAGGGGGTGATATCAGTCCAACTTGCAGTACAGCAGTAAAGAGTGATTGAAGTTTATCAGAGCACAAGTCACATGACTTGGAGCAGCTGGGAAATTGACAATATGTCTAGCCCCATGCCAGATTTCAAAATTGAATATAAAAAAATCTGTTTGCTCTTTTGAAAATGGATTTCAGTGCAGAATTCTACTGGAGCAGCACTATTAACTGATTCATTTTGAAAAAAATGTTTTTTCCCATGACAGTATCCCTTTAAATTTCTTTTCAGCCATTTTAATACCAAGGGGCTAATTTACTAAACTAGTGCAAAGTGATTAAAACAGTTTTAGCTAATGTTTGCACTATCCACATAATAAAATCATGGTTGTATTAATTCATATGTTAATAGTTAAATCCTACTACCAAGCTTTATACAAAAAAAAAAAAAAGAATAAGCTAAAGGATTCTAATTATCGTTACAAAATGCAGAATACTATCAAAGCTGGGAACTCTTCAGCAACTGCTAAGCATATGTGCAAGTACATCTTCTGTTAATATTTTCTAATGTGCTTTTAAATGGTTGCTAATCTGTCCAAATGACCAAACAACATCACAAAGACGACAATTCTCTTTAAACCACATTACCAGTTTGTCTGTTAACTTTGATGGCCATGTGTGATTTGTTTAGTCAAATCTTCCCTCCCTCCCTCTAAAGGAAGGAAAGCTTTAATTTTATTTATACTAGTACAAGAAACAAACCATAAAATAAGGTCATTAGAAACATAGCACAAAGAATGAAATGCAACAATGAACACATGACAGTTTAACTAAAATTGCAGCTTTAATTTTACACACAATACAATTGTAGTTCAAAGATCTAAAGTTTAAAGGAAACAAATACTGCAAGTCCATTCTTAGATTTCACTTATACAAGTTTTTTTCTGGCCAGTTTTATTATATAGGGTCAATACTTACATTTAACTCTATATCTATGATTATATGCAAATGTGACCAAAAAAGGAAATTTGTGTGGACGGTCACCAGACAGCCCACTAGCTACAAAATATTCAGAGTGTTCTAAATTCATAAGTATTTTCTGCTCAGGTCCATAATAAGACAGATATCATTGGTCACAGAATTAAGGAACATTTATTCAGGAAAATAGTTTTATTCCATTGCAGTTAAGTGAAAAGAAACGTAAACATAAAACATAAGGCTGTATTGCTGTAAGAATAACATTATAGCCTACTTATATTTAGGATATATATTTACTACATTGACTCAATGTCACGAGTGAGATAATGATCCAGTCCTGACATTTATTAAAATGGCTTTCATATCACTTTAAAAACTCAATTAAAGGGTGAACAAAACCAGCACTTTATTATTAGATTATTGATTATGTGTATTACTTGATTCTTGTAATGGTTTAAAAATGCCCTTGTGAGGTCAGAGGGCAACAGCTTTCCATATATATTATGGGCTGGAATCTCTAATCTGAAAACCTGTTATCCAGATAGCTCCAGATTACAGGAAGGCCATCTCCCATAGAGTAAATTTTAAGAGAAAACGTCTAACTTTAAAAAAAAAAAAAAATCTCTGTAATAATAAGCCACCCTGAATGGTGAGAACCCCAGAATGGGGAAACGTTGTGAATGCCTGCTGTTAAAATGTTAATGAACTGTGTTCCTGTATGCCAGTCGGGAAGAATTTCCCAAAATAAACCTGTGTTCTTTCCTGAAGACCCGATGTCCCTGTCTTAATACTCCTGATCCTATGCTTACCTGCCTCCCATTGCTAATTTCCCCCAAAACTACGCGTACATAAAATATACTATAAACTTTTTTAATATCTATCATAACATTATCTTTGAATGCTATTTATAATTTTGCCATAAAAGTATCTGCCTGATGCTTTTACATTACCTTTCTTACCCCCTATTTTCCCTATGAGGGGGCTGCCATATTTGTGCAGCAGGAGTCCGTTAGCATTAGAAACTCTAACTGACAAGTTTAGAAGGGACAGTCAGGTTGACAAAACAGTCAGGTTTAGGAACTTCAAGTAACAATTACTTACAGAAGTAGAAATATCAGCGAAAAACAATCAACATGATCTATAGTTAACTTTTCATGTAGATTAATATTTTGAAATAACATTTTTAGCGTCAGTATAACTTAAAACATCTGCAAAAAAACAAATCCCTTTGTATAATAAAAAACAATAATAACAACAGGATAAACAAAGGAATTCTTATTTAACTTAGAGAGGCAAAGCATGTCTGCAGATTAGGAATGTCAACTCAGTGGTAACTGATCCAGTCAAAGTGAAAATATAATACTTGTTCCATTTCCAAATTTATGAAATAAAAACATTTGGATTGCCAATAAAAAAAGAATCCAAAATAACAAATGATAAATGAATAGCAGACAATATATGAAAGAGTATATAAAACATGATATGTGTATGTTTTCAGATCCGATTTATTCCCTAAAATGTTTAAACAAAGAAAATTCCTTTTCATTTTTTGATAGAATTCCAGTTTGAACAACAGTTTCTATTTTGATGGTTTCAAAACATGACTAAGACTCATAAAACATGTATTTCAAGATAAGATTGGGGATCATTAATTATCAAATCAATTGTCCTCATTGATGTCAGCCCAGCCCAATACTCTCTTGCTGCTTTAGGCCACTAAACCACTTATTGATAAAGCTATGTCATTATTCTTGACCAGTGTTACATGGGTGTAAAATATAGTCCATAAGAAGGTACAGAATGAAAGTTCTTTTAAAAGTCATATAAAACATCTTTTTACACCAGACAAGAAATTGTGAGTAAAACATTGTTGCCTGAATTTGACTTTGATAAACTACTTCAGAGCTAGAGTAGTGTAAAATAATTGCATCATTTTAGCCTTAATCACTCATAAAATAAATTTCACACACAAATATAGGATTCGTTCTTTGTAATGGATAATTTCAGCAAGTGTGACGGGCCGCTTTATTTCGAGGATGGAGAACAATGCAGCTTTATAAAAAACACATTTATATTTCACCACTTTTTATTTTACTTTTTTGGTATAAAACACTTTACACAGCTTTATACTGTATATGGCATTACACTATTCTTTTAACTGAACTGAAAACTTAATTAAAAAAAAAAGGAAAGAGAGAAAGGGAAGGGGAAGACACAGTCCATAAATAATAATTATTTTATTATATTATTTATTATAAAAATATGCCTAGAAAAAACAAAACCAATCTAACTGAAAAAAAAAAATATTTTCTGTTTGTGCATATTAGTTAAGCAATAAGAAAAAGGGTACTAATTAAAGTCATTAAAAGGTTTAAATTAAGATTTATAGCTGTGTACCAGAAAACATAAAACCAAAGGGAATCTGTACATCAGAGGTAAGTAAATCCTAGTACTGTGTAGGATCCTGAAGTATGGCCAGTTGTCGGGTTGAATGTTAAATGTTCTGATTAAATAAGTTCATGGTTTTTAGTGACTTTCACTCGATAATAAAAAAATCAGTTAAGCACATTACTCAGAATATCCATTTTAAACAGTATTTCCATTTATTTCAAATAAAAGCAGTTATGCTAGAGATTGTGAAGCTTTGGTGAAGCAGCTGAAGAAAGTTTTTAAATTCAATTTGACCATCATTTCTCAATGGATACCTTTCAAACATCTGTGTTGATGTTGTTTTACAAATGGAACCATTGGCCTTGATGCTTTAGAATTTTGGGATCTGGTCCTTTCTCTTCTGCTATATAAACAAAATGATGATGAGGGCTGCCATTAGAAATCCACTTGGTTCTTTGAGGCCCAATATAAAGAGATCTTGGGGTACCATATGATTACTAATCAGAAATTCATTTTGGTTCATTTCTTCAACCTTTTTTGATGATGTCCAGTAGAACAAAGTAAAAATCATGAAATCTTAGGCGCCCAGTATCACAAATCTTTTGTCTTTATTTTTATATAATTCATAAAATTAAAGCATAGCAGGCAGAGAAACACTTCTTCCGCTTATTATATGTTTTACTCTGTGCTGTGCTAGTGGTTGTCAGTCTTGGGTCAGGGCCGTTGGTGTATTAGCCATCCACCAAATTTCCAAACATATATTGAACATTAAACACAGCTAACTTTCAAGCTGGTCTTTTTGGGTGTGTCTAGGTGAACAATTAGGAAATTCTCCCAAATCTCCCCATAACTGTCTTCCAGGCTGATCCCTGCACTCAGGCCCTACCAGGGGGGCAGTCTTAGAACAGTCTTGACAACCAAGCTCTGTTCATGTAAAGCCTCTGTCACACAGTGTTTCTCCTACAGCTGGTGCAGACCATAAGATTCAGACACTGTTTTCCTAGGGGCACATTTATTAAAGGTCAACGTTTTCTGGTCAAGCTTTTTGTCTCAAAAGATCAGAATTCTGGGAAAAAAACAACAAAACTGGGAACAAAATGAATCTGAAAATTCTCCAGCTAAAACAAAGTCATGTCGAAGTCATGTAGAAGTCATTGACAGATGTCCCTTTTACAATTGGAAGATGTTTCTTGCCTTTAAATCTTCAAGGGTTTTAGCCATTTTGATGCTGGTTTTTCAAGTGACAAATTAAAAAAATTATTTTGACGTGACTTTTCCCGCACATGCTTTTTTTTCATTCATTTGGTCTAATTCTTTTTAATAAAAATGAAAAAAAAAAGTTTTACTAAATACCCCCCCCGCAAATGTCTACAGTAATGTGACTTGCATGCAGTCTACTCAGCACTAATACAAATTACTAATACAAAACTTTACCAAATAAAAGTAGTCATGGTCCTATAGAAGTCAATGGGAGCTGAGCTGATTCTATTAGACTTTTATCTTTGAACTAGTTTTAAAGGTTTTCAGATTCATACTTTTTGCTAGTAATTGTCCCAAAAACACGCATTTTAGAGGTTTTAGATTGTGGGTATTCGTGTTTTTTGAGCATTGTTGGGCTTTGTACAATTGTGCATCACACTAAATTCTTATCTTTTAATAACTTTCATAGCATTCGTGGTTTTAGAGTTTGTACGTTTAATCGTGGTTTCAAAAACCTCTAAAATTCAACCTTTATTATGTATGCCTCCACATGTTTAATGGCAAATACTAGAAAGGGGAATTGATATATATTGATATTATACCATGTGATAAATTCCTTCATTTTCATTTTTTTTCTTTATATTTAGCAGTAGGCAAATTAATTTAAACAGCACATTTTCATGTCACCAGAATTTCTGATTATGCAGTTCCAATGCACAGGGCATATCTGCAAATATAAAGGATTATCTGAACCCTTTTGTATAACGTTTTACTTGGTATATAATCCAGCTACTATCCCACTAGATTGTAATTTGGTTATTACTTCAGGGAATATCTGCAAGGCTTGCATGAGCTTGTTGTGATTATATCCCTGTGAATTGGATTGGGAATGATAGGAAAGCTGAACTTCTATACTTTTATTTCGCCCTCAAAAGCACATATATTCTCCCTAAATAAGTAAATAAGGAATATTTTGTCTTGTGCCTAATTTCATTCTCCATGCTTGTCAATCATTATGAGCTAGATATTTTAATCAAATCAGTTCTGCAATAGGGCTTGTTTTTCTGAAGTTTAACTGCTTTTTTTGTTTGTAACTGTAGACATTTACAGAAAACATAATTTACAAAGACTCTAGCAAATGATGGCAGCAGTCTGGGTGACACTAATTAAAACAGAGAGGCAGGCAGTTTCTTTATTCCCTTTTGTGGTTTGTTTTCAAGACTAAGGCTAATGTCACACATGGCATTTGGATTACTACTACAGGTATCAGCAGTTAAATCTCCCATGACTTGCTAACATTCCCCCAAACCAGCATATCACACAAAGACTACACACCTGCATTCAGTAAAAGAAATGTTCTGGTACACTATGGTGGCAATTAAAGGAAAACCCCTGTGCTTTATTAATCACACCCCACCCCAAATCATGGCATGTTGTATGGCACATAATATTTGTCTACAATGCACCTTCTTCACCCCTTTATATTGCCTAGAGCTGTTAGGCACAATTCTTTGCTCCTCAAGTATGGAATGCAAAGAGTTTTGTCTGGTGTTGAATGGCACACTAGCAGACTTGACTTTTAGAAAATGAATCCAGTCTCTGCTTGCTGGGGTTAAATGCCATGGTAGCCAAGAGTATCATATGTATAACAACGTTTTTGAATGTTAGATAAAAATAGATGTAGATATTAAAATGTTTTACATCAATATACACATGTACATTTGCTCCTAATTTGCTCCTAATTTTACCTACTGTTCATTCTACCACTGTGATTATTTTTCATAGGATAGTTCTCTTCCATATGAGTAATTCATAACTTTAGGAGCACATTTAAATTTCATTAAATGGATAAAAAAAAGTGCCAGAAATGATCCTTGTGGCTGTATGTAGAGGCAAATAAATAAAAAGACTAATCTTCCAGGTACTCTGACTGCAAGACCCTCAAACCTGAGCTCCCAGTACAACAAAAGTGATGCATATTGCCAGATGTACATCACAAGCACATTCTGCTCCTGCGTTTATCTGGGGGAAATCCTCTGGAAATCTGTTGTGGCAGAGATTTTACCATTCATTAGGCGAATGTACAGTTCAAACAGATGTTACGCCGCCGTGCATTCCTCTGTGACAGGCAATGAAATTTCACAAACAATTTGTCTCTAAAATTGTATTTGGGCATGCTCCTTTGTGTTACTCTGTCATCACAACTACAATCCTGTTTTACTAGTAGTGGTTCATGGTTGTTGACAAAACATACATTCATAGGGGCATATTTTATCAGTTCCCTAGCTGATTTAAAAAAAAAATTAGCAAGTTACACTAACTTCCCATTTACATGTAAGCAGTCATTTACAAAGTGCAAGGTAGGGGGAAGGTGCAAAAAATGGGAGTCATATTTTTTGGACTTTTATCCCCTGCCCTGCTCCAAAATGTAGCACATATACCTGTATATGTCCCATGAATATACAGTATCACTTTCTGCATTCAGCAGAACTGTAATCATTAGGGGCAGTGGAGGGAGGCATATAGATTCACACCACAGTGCCACCTATTCTTCTCATAACATGTACATCCACACTAGGGAATAGTGATCACAACATGGTCTCCTTTGAGATTCTGTTGCAGAAGCAATTCTATAAGGGAGTAACTAAAACACTAAATTTCAGACGTGCAAACTTTGACAGTATAAGGGCATCTCTGCAACATATTAAGTGGGAAATGCTTTTCACAGGGTTAAACACAGAAGAAAAATCGGAAGTCTTTCAAATGCTGAGCAAAACAAGCAAAACCTTTTTGGTTCAATAGAAGCGTTGGTGTTGAGGTGGGTAAGAAAAGACGTGCTTTTAAGGCTTTCAAGTTAGCTGGTACAGCCGAAATATTTATAAGGTACAAGGAGGCCAATAAATCATGCAAAGAAGCTATAAGGAAAGCTAAAATTGATTGGTTTTGAATTGATTAATTTTTAAATATGTTAATAGTAAAAAAATTAAGCAGGAAGGGGTGGGACCCTTACTATCAGAGGGGGGTCAGCTGGTTGATGAAAACAAAATAAAAGCGCAGATTCTGAACTCATATTTTTCATCTGTCTACACAAATGAGGAATCAGTAAGTGAAGGTTTCCTTCTTAACAGTCCCAATTCTAGTAATACAACTAATGATGCATGGTTCACACATGAAGAAATTCAAAAGAGACTAGAACATGTTAAGATTAACAAAGGTCCAGGGCCAGATGGTATTCATCCCAGGGTAATTAGCGAGCTTAGATCTGTGATTGCCAAACCTCTTTACTTAATTTTTCAGGATTCATTGAGATCTGGCATAGTGCCGAGAGACTGGCGAATTGCTAATGTGGTGCCTCTATTCAAAAAAGGATCCTGTTTTCAGCCTCAAAACTATAGGCTAGTTAGTCTGACGTCAGTGGTAGGAAAGCTTTTCGAAGGGTTAATAAAGGATAAGATACTGGACTTCATAGCAAATCATAATACTATGAGTTTGTGCCAGCATGGTTTTATGCGTAATAGATCTTGCCAGACTAACTTAATTTCTTTTTATGAGACTGTAAGTAGAGACCTCGATTCTGGGATGGCAGTGGATGTGATTTACTTAGACTTTGCTAAAGCATTTGATACAGTGCCACACAAAAGGTTACTGGTTAAATTAAGGAATGTTGGCCTGGAACATAATATTTGTACCTGGATAGAGAACTGGCTAAAATATAGACTACAAAGAGTGGTGGTAAATGGAACATTTTCTAATTGGACCAGTGTTGTTAGTGGAGTACCGCAGGGCTCTGTACTAGGTCCCTTGCTTTTCAACTTGTTTATTAATGACCTGGAGGTGGGCATTGAAAGTACTGTTTCTATTTTTGCAGATGATACTAAATTGTGCAGAACTATAGGTTCCATGCAGGATGCTGCCACTTTGCAGAGTGATTTGTCTAAACTGGAAAACTGGCCAGCAAACTGGAAAATGAGGTTCAATGTTGATAAATGCAAGGTTATGCACTTTGGCAAAAATAATATAAATGCAAGTTATACACTAAATGGCAGTGTGTTGGGAGTTTCCTTAAATGAGAAGGATCTAGGGGTCTTTGTAGATAACATGTTGTCTAATTCTGGGCAGTGTCATTCTGTGGCTACTAAAGCAAATAAAGTTCTGTCTTGCATAAAAAAGGGCATTAACTCAAGGGATGAAAACATAATTATGCCTCTTTATAGGACCCTGGTAAGGCCTCATCTGGAGTATGCAGTGCAGTTTTGGACTCCAGTCCTTAAGAGGGATATAAATGAGCTGGAGAGAGTGCAGAGACTAAGTGCAACTAAATTGGTTAGAGGGTTGGAAGACTTAAATTATGAGAGTAGACTGTCAAGGTTGGGGTTTTTTTTCTCTGGAAAAAAGGCGCTTGCGAGGGGACATGATTACACTTTACAAGTACATTAGAGGACATTATAGACAAATAGCAGGGGACCTTTTTACCCATAAAGAGGATCACCGTACCAGAAGTCACCCCTTTAGACTAGAAGAAAAGAACTTTCATTTGAAGCAATGTAGGGGGTTCTTCACAGTCAGGACAGTGAGGTTGTGGAATGCACTGCCGGTTGATGTTGTGATGGCTGATTCAGTTAATGCCTTTAAGAATGGCTTGGATGATTTTTTGGACAGACATAATATCAAAGGCTATTGTGATACTAAGCTCTATAGTTAGTATAGGTATGGGTATATATAATTTAATTAAAAGTAGGGAGGGGTGTGTGTATGGATGCTGGGTTTTCATTCGGAGGGGTTGAACTTGATGGACTTTGTCTTTTTTCAACCCAATTTAACTATGTAACTATGTAACTAGTTAGGGAATGCAGCAACAGAGGACAGGGCTACCTTTTACAATCCGGCACGTTGTGCAACCAGACCCCAGATGCAAGTGCTTTTTAAATGAGCACCCCTCTAGTGCTCAAGAACTTCTGGCATCTGGGAAAAATTACCCATCAACTGGTTTCCCTAAGTTTTCAGTTGACAGAAATTATTTTTGAACTGCACAAAAGTGGAGAACACCTTCTGGAGGAAAAGGAATGGGTAAAGTGGGGAAATGCTTTGGTATTTGAAAGTCAAGAAAAGATTCAGAATATCAAGAAATGTTTTTAGAATATCAGATAAATTGTTCATACATGTGACAAGTAGTTGAACAGTGAGAAACCACAACATTTCATCAGGGACATAATTACATTTGATAAATCTGCTACATGGTTTAAAATGAAGGAATGGATATATTCAATGGAGGGAAACTGTTTAATTACAAGTCAAAATGCAAACAGAGAACAGTAACCTTAATATGCCAAGTAATGCGGGCACCTAGGTACTAGACAGAATTTCTGGCACCAAAATTTACTTCCAGACCCTTGGCCTGATAACAACGGAAAGCTTGCCAACAAAAAGAATTTTTAATGTGGCTCTTAGTTAATGAACCTCTTATGATTCCCAAGTTAAAAAGTCCATGTTAGATTGCAAATAATATAAACGTATATGGAAGATAAAGTCTTACAGCTCATGGGTATCATTCTGTATTCAATGTTTGCTGTATGTAATGGAACCCTTTTCCTTTGATTCAAACGTATGTATATATAACTTTATTTATATAGGGCAAGGATACACAGCACTGTAAGTTTTTACAATGCAGAAAAGTACAAACAGGAGGGAGGCAAACATTGTAATAAATGTAATATACAGAGATTTGGACAAAAGTACGGGCTCTTAAGTATCAAAATATTGTTCTTGTGTGCCAAAACATAGGATCTGAGTTCCTTTTTAAAGAGGTTGAACATATTAAAGGTGGAGTTTGATCATGCTGAATCAGGTCCAAGAGCCAATGTGCTCACTTCCTAGGGCAGTGATCCCTAATCATTGGCTTGCGAGCAACATGTTGCTCTCCACTCCTATTGATGTTGCTTTCAGTGGCCCCAAAGTAAGTGCCCATTTTGAAGTTCCTGGCTTTACCCCACATTTAGAGGCATAAAGACACAGGTTTACTCCAATAGAGCCACCTTTAGGCTAGAGGTCCACATGAGCCTATAAAAGAACTTATTTATAATCCGCAAGGAATATTTGCTTGCTTGTGTAGCTCGCCAATGGTCTTTTCATTTAAGTGTGGCTCACGGGTAAAAAGGTTGGATACCCCTGTTCTAGGGGGTGATGCATAAAGAAAATGCACTTGTGCAGTGACTAGAGCCAAAGCCATTGTATGTTACTGGTGGGCCCAAAGCAAAGATCTAAGATGCCTTAAGAAATTGCGGCAAAACTATGTAACTATGTATTTCTTAAAATGGTTCTGGTTGCGCTTTGAATATTTTGCAGTCATACACTGTGGTCTCAACTATTTTGCCGCTCTCCTGAGTTGCATATAAGATAATATAAAAAATGTAATAATTTAAAGCAAAGGGAAATAAGGGAAAAAAGTCTAGAAAACTAAATAGTATAATAGATGTTACAGAAACTATAAGTAACATGCAGCCTTCAATGTTACTTAGAATAAATATACAAAATCTAAACATTAAGATCACATTTCCCTGTACTAAAAGGAAGAGAAAGTGGGACGGAAATGTTTCCTTGAAACAGAATCCTTTGTATGCATTCTTATTTTCTAGCTTGCTTATCTCTATAATTTAGCCTAACAAACATTTTGGTGTGATTATTGGCACAAACTATTCTTGCTAATTAAAGTTTAGATTTTTGATTGTTTTAGAAGCTTTTCAGATGCCTGCAGATACACATGTCTGACAGCAATCACATGAAATTGATGGAAATACTAATCCCAGAATTATGCACCAGGAAATGCCATGTCTAACAGGGATGTTGCTAAATTTAAGGAAGTAGATAATTTGCGATATCAATCTACTTTTTTTGTGACTGTTGATTAAACTTTATTAGTTTATAAAATGTATGTGTATACTGCCAGGTCTTACATGTGGCATGATAGCTCTACAAGAAAATAAACTGAGTAACGGACATTATCATTATGTGTTTGTAGCTGTTCTGCACTGGTAAGGTAAATGTTTTAAATTTACACTGTGTATTATATCTTTGTCATTTGAAAATATGGGACATCATAATAATAATAATAAGGCATAGTCAGCAGCCCTTACACTTGAAGGTAACCTACCAGTTTGTGGATCTTTATTTTACTTAAATATGGGGATCACTGGATGGTCAGGTTTCCATTTCTCTCTGGTGCAGCCACAGCATAAAAATACCCAAAACCCAAGTTGATGGTCATCTAGTTCAGCTGAAAATAAACAAAATGGCATCACTTTGTTGCCACATATTTGGACTTTAGGGTAAGGCCAGACGAGGAGATTCAGGGAGATTTTGTCGCCTGGCGACTTATCGACACGTCTTTTGCGCGACTATCTCCCCGAACTGCCTCAGCGTCTTTTCCCCATAGGCTACAGCGCAAAATCGCCTGCGCTAATGCACACGCGGTGATGCGTTTTCAATAGTCGCCCAAAGTTGCCTCAGTGAGACCAGGCGACAAAATCTCTCCGAATCTCCTCGTCTGGCCTTACCCTTAAACTTTTTTTTGCTGGCGGGGTCTTTGATCTGTTTTTCCCTGTGTTATCATGTAAATATCATAAGGGCAAGAAACTCACTCAAAAATGTGAGTTATTTTCACTAGAATCCAAAAAACCTGTTGAATTCATGTAAAAGTCAATGGCAGCTGTCCCTTTAACCATTTAAAGATATTTGAGTTTGTTTCTGGTAAAATATGAGGAAAAAAACGAGTTTTAGTAAATAACCCCCCCATAGAGGCCTATTTCTTAAAGGTTGGATTTTAGTAGTTATAGAGGTTTTGGAAAGCAGATTTAAACTCTGTTTCTCTAAAACTGTGAATGCCATGACATTTTTTAATAGTTCCGAATATAAAAAGTATGAATGGGAAAAAAACTGAACAATGGGCTAAAAAATATGAAAACCTCTAAGAAATTAAACAATTGCAATCTAAAAAAATGTATGAAAACCTGAAAACCTCTAAAAGTCTGAATGGCTAAAAAAAAGTTTGATAGGATCAGCATAGCTCCCATTGATTTCTATGGGACTTCAACTGATTTTACTTGGTGTTTTTCAATTTTTTACAATTATATTTTTATAGAAAAACCCACAAATTTTTAAGCTTAGGTTTAGTAAAATGAAAATACCCATCAAGTTCTAACTCAGAAGTAAAACCTAGAGATCTAGGGAAAGGTGAAAATCCCCACATGAAGCCCTTTTCAAATTCCAGGGCAAAACAATCTTTTTATGACTCCAAAAAGGACAAACAGACCAGTCCCTGGTTCAACATTATAATAAGAGAATGTAATAAATTGAAGTTTCTCCTAAAGCTTCACAATTCAAATGTATAATTATAATATAAACCGTGTAAATAAATTTATTACCTTAAAATTAGTTTTACATACTTATTTTTGGAAATTTTTATTCTATTCCTTTTATTAAATATGTCACTTGGTGGTTGTAGCTTTCTTATTGGTCAAAAAGGCATCAGACCCTTGAAATGAATCAAATGTATCTGTCAGTATATTTGCTTGAATTGAAAGGGCATGCAACTAAAAACTGCCAATAAAGCTTGTGAGAGCTTGAAATTAAAGGCAAACGTCACAGGAAAATGTTGTCTTGCATAATTAAAGAAAATCTTAGAGACATGAATGAATTATGCATTGCTATTCCAAACATTACCTAAAAATATGCTTATTAATATAAGGAAACCATTGGAAATGTGATGCAAATGTTATTCAGCCTTATAAATTATGTTCAGGTTGAACTTTCCGTGACTTCCTAATCGAGAGTCATCAACTAAGCAGAACTAAAACAACAAATAAAAATCTCAGTTTCTGCCTCATACTACAAGTAAAATTTAATTAGAATTTCTGTTGGAAAAGGACATCATTTAACGCCTAAGATTAAGGACCTAGAGCCAACGCTATACCTGACTTTAATTTCTTTCTTTTAATAGCCAGGAATAAAAGATGGATTTTTAACTACAATTTCCAGATGCATTGTTTAATCTTTGAATTATAATATGCCTGCTTCAGTATTTCCAAGATACCTATACAGGTATGGTATCTGTTATCCAAAAACCCGTTATACATAAAGCTCCAAATTACGGAAGGTTCCTTACCATCTAAGATATAATTAGTCCTTATTGGAGGCAAAATTATTTTTATTGGGTTTATTTAAAGTTGAAATGATTTTTTTAGCAGACATAAAGTATGGGATCCGAATTACAGAAAGACCCCTTTAACCGCAAAATCTTAGGTCCTGAACATTCTGGGTAACTCATTCCAGACCAGTTCTTCTTGGTTCCTTTTCACTTCACTGAAAAATGTTCCTGTTTACAGAACCTTTTCCCTTTTACCAGATAGGGGTATATTTATCAAAGAGTGAAGTTCCGCCACTATGAAATTCTGCAGCTCTCCATTCATTTCTATGGGATTTTTATAGGCGTATTTATCAAAGGGTGAACTTTCACTTTCACCCATTGATAAATACACCTTTCAAAATCCCATAGAAATGAATTGAGAGCTGCGGAATTTCACTCTAGTGGCGGAACTTCACTCTTTGATAAATTTACCCCTTAGTGAGAGAAGACGAAAAAATGTCATATCTGTTCCAATGTTCTGCCCATGTATACTGTAAACAACTAAAACTGAAAAATAGTATGTAAAATAAAGTTTAGTGAAAAAGATTGAAGAATACTTTACCTGCTTTACCTGTTTCAGAATTACACCTTTCAGCATCTGCTGTGCCCCTCTGCTGAGTGCTTCAGTTTTGCTACAGCTGGAGAACAGAAGGGTGTCTTTATACATATCAATGGCAATTTATTTGAAATACCAGCAAAAAGGAAGAGTAAACCAATGATCTGTCTAAGTAGAAGTTGGTATATATGTCTTCCAAAGTCAATATATGGCATCATTAACTATGTTTTCATCAATGTAAAAAATGTGATTAAAAGGAATTGCTGAAGTTTGAAAGCAGACTGGACATGTTCAGTGCAGGAGCATTCCTTTGATCAATAAAATGTCTGGTTATTATACAGAGCTAGTTAAGGAAAAATATAGTGGGTAATGCATTCTTTCAATGTTCATGGTACATTTTTCTTCTTGTTTGAATTTCAGCCATGGTATAAATGTAGTCTTTTTTTCTATTCCGACATCTGCAGTTTGATTATTTGACTATTCCTTGGCTTGCAGTCAAGCCTCAGCAGAACACCCTATCCTGTGATTAGCGAACCCAACTGTGATTGAAAGGGCTTTTATTTTAAGTTTATCTCCATTTATAGACTCATTTGCATAAGTACATGGTGTTACAGCTATAATTTGAGGTTCTTATAGAAACAGGTACAAACCGTGTTATGCCATAGTCACTAAATTATTATAAGGTTAAAAATGTGTATTTCTATATTATCATTTTGTGCTTATTTTCTAAAATGTGAGATTGAAAAAAACTATTGACTGGCAAGGGAACTAACAGTTTGTCATTTTACTTTATATAAATATAACCCCTCTATTACTCGGCATGCACCAAATATCAAAAAACTTGGAGGAGGATCAGTGACTAAGTTAAGCCCAAACATGTTTATATAGCAGACTCCTTATAAAGTACTTGATCCCTAAGGTTACCATTATAGGTTTGTTATTCTTAATACTCTTAAAGGTACACATTCTTTAAGTACAACCTTTTCTCTGGGTAAGTTCTACCTAACGTTTAGCTGAGTTTAATTCTAATAGACTCCATACTTCTCCATCATTCATTTACTTATCTTAGTCACATTAAATAACAAATGCATAACCTTTTCTTTTTACATTAAATCTCATCTGCCATGTCTCTGCCAAGACATCCAGCTTGTCAAGATCCCTTTGCAAATCATCCATGGATTTAATTGTCTGTATAGTTTTGTGTCATCAGAAACTCAAATGCATTGCTTTACCTGCCCTCTATGTTAATTCAGCATAAGTTCAATCAACAGGGCTAGTGCTGAACATACTTTTTGCCTATTGTAACTAAGAAAACTATATGGTTTTTGTTATAACTTTATCTAAACAAAGAAAAGTAAAATAGTGTAGACTGAAACTGAAAATAGTTTCAACTTCACGTAGTTCTTCTGTGGGAGGCGGAGAAAGTTTAATCAAATTAACAGCCCACAGATAAGCCAGTTGTAAAATAAAAAGCCTGACACTGGTAGATGGATGTGGTTTGTTTATACAGAGCTCACTCTGAGCTTGCCAGCAGAAGCCAGCAGATTGGCTGATTCTCAGCCTGCATTTAACGTTGCTAGTTGTTTATACATATCAATTTCAATTTACTTGAAGAACCAGCAAAAAATAGAAGTTCTGTCTTAGTAGAATCAGCCAGTCCTCTAGACATTCTCTGGCTCCTATGCCACAGCCACTTCATTTTGCTGAGTGCAGACACCTGGATCGGATTTCTGTGCGAAAATTCATAGTCGCGCATTTCTGCAACTAAATCTGCTCTGTGTGTTTGCTCCGAGGCCATGGCTGTTCCTGTGGGAGCAGATGAAGGAGTCAGCAGAGGGTTGGCTGATACTTGGCCTGTGTTTATACATAGGCCAAGAATTAGGCCTATGTGGCAATGGCCTTACTCTTATTGCTAAACCAACCACAGGAATTCCAAGCACCAGTGCATTCAGTAAGTGTTTGTGAGCTCAGATAAATGGTAATTGATTGTTTTGTCCCATGGGAGACAGGCTATGATCTTGAGTGGATATCTAAAGTCCCCACCATAAAGCAAGAAAGGCTTCTCTTTGTCAGCAAGGAAATATATTAGTTAAATATGTACATGAAAAGAGGATCCCAGGTCTGCAATATCTTTATGTACAAATGTAAATTTACTCATTTTGAATTTTTTTTCATATACATATATGGTTACTTGCCTGGTACAACCTCAAGCCACCAGCCCAAAACTGGATATAACTTCACATCATGAATTTCCACATGAATAATAACAACCCTCAGGAATGCTAGTTGCCACAATAACACCATGAACAGATTTACCTGCAGTTCCAGCCACCTTCAGCAGCTGTCTCAGAAGGGCACATGTTACTCTATTCATCTCCCGGGAAAAAAGTTCAAGTACCAGTCACCACTGGATTGCAGCCATGTTAGGATTGGGCCCTGGGACCTCCTTTGCAAGTATCCCTCTGCCAAGCTGTGACAAAAAAGATTACCTGGAACCAGGTCCGGACTGAGAATGAAAATAGGCCCTTGCATTTGAGGTACACAGAGGCCCAATCAGCCCACATAGAGGCCCAAACAGCCCCCACCAGCCCACTAATTACTGACTTTCTATGGCACCTTATAGCAGCCCCTCTGGCATTTGCCAGAACCCACAGATTGCCAGTCCGGGCCTGCCTGGAACAGACAAACCAATATACAAGAAAATTAATTTGCACTTTTTATATTTTGGGGTCTCTCTGTGATACTTTATTACCTTATGTACATATGAGATATCAAACTATTCAGAAGGTTTGCGGAATTCGTATTTATGTAGAAAATTGCACATTCTTCAGTAAGTGTTTGGAAATGTTTTGGAAATGGCTAACTATTAGCTAACTAAGCTATTTTGTGTTTTGAATCAGCATGTGGGATTATCTTACTATTATGAACTTTTGCAACACATAAACCTTATAGAGTGAGTTTAGTTTGCAGGAACCAAAGTCTCAGCCATAAAAAATCAGGATGTACTAATTACTATTACATACCAATACCAGAATATGTACTATCAATTTTCTTTGCTTTTTGTCATTGTACCCACAGACATGAGGGAGATATAGTGCAGTGCATCTAATGTTTATGTTGATAGGTGGATTTTTAAGGAATTTGTTCAATTCCATTACAAATTAAAAAGCTCAAATTCACTCAATCGCACACCATCTCCTATTCCTCTAGTTACTCTGAATTGATAGTAACAAAGAAGAAAAATATTTTGTAAATTAAAACTCTTTATTATGTTTTTAAAACAGACTAATAAATCTGCCCCGTATGTTTATATTTCTATTTATTATGAAAAAATGTATTTCCATGTGTTTAACTAGAATCTATCTTGTCACACACCAATTTAATGTATATTTGAATTGTCCTGAGGCAAATAATATTTATTTGGCAGCCGCAGGTTTGAGGAACATCAACTGGCGTTGAAAGGGCAAAAGCCTTTACTGATGCCCATAAGGGAGAAAATAAGTAGCTTTTGCTTTCTTATAGTTGTGACAAAAGTGATTCATCCATGGCTACGATTTAACCTTAAATGACTGGGCAACTTCAGAGCTCTTCAACCTCAGTCTCTAGAGTGAAAGCTCTGTGATCCACAATCCCAGCAGTGCCACAGACAGAGAAGGATCTCAGCTGTTCACAAAAGCCTTTTTGTGTTTAGTTAACCTTTAAATTAAGCTAAGTCAGTTTTAATATGGCCTATAAGTATTTTTCTTGTGACTGTGTGTGAAAATAGCTTTTAGTACTTTTCCTACATAAACATATCTTGGATTTTCTGTTATATTTTGCTGTTCTCACTTTCAAAGAATATAGTAGTTGAATGATAGAACCCGAAAGGGAAAATCAGCTGTGATGACATGTTACACAGTTATGTTACTGCAATCTTATAAAACATGTAACGCATCATTGTAATGTGTTACTGCAAGAACTCTGTCCTAAAATATCCTGTGCTAAAACCACATGACATTTTGATGCCTACCTCATTCTCTATACTTAACTGGGTGTTGACTTACTTTCCTGCTACAACACTGTGTTCTCCTTGCAGTTTATAATTCAGCTGCCTGGGGAAATAGTTTTCTTTCATTTCAGCTTTTCAGTGAAACACTAATGTTTTAAAGTATTTCTTTAGCAAAATGCTATCTTGCTATGACATTAACAATAACCAGTTAACTTTTTTCAAAATGTAACTTAAAATGTGTTTTGAAAAAAAAACACAACTTTTGGAACTATCTTGAAAAAAATGGTTGTAAATCCCACTGCATTTTGTCCAGCACTGCGATTGCAATGGTAAATGTAGCATTGAAAAGTATCAACCAAAACAAAACCCTTGATACTTTTTTGAAATGGATGTTTTTCAAATGAAACAGTAAAAGGGCCCCTCCGGTGCCAATGCAGGACAACTTATATCACTTATTCTTTATGGAAGATCACTTACAATGCCATTTGTTTCAAGAATATATTCGCATATCAATATAATTATTCAGAAGCAACTGAAACACTAAACTGTAATGATTAATAATATTTGTATTTGTGTTCTGTTCTTTTCTAGATTATACACCATCCCCTATTCCTCTTCCATCCCTCTCCCTCATCCTTCAAATGCTTCAGTGCTTCCATTGCTTTCCCAATGTATTTTGTTCTTTCCATTTCTCATGTACCTTGTTATCTACGTTGCAACCATTTTCGGTGAATAAGGAATCATCAAATTAGAGCACAATTTCCATGGATAAGCCTGTACAACAACCAGACCTTACTGACTTAATTGTATTCCTCATCTTGCTTTATCTTCTTCCCTCTTCTTGTCTTTTAAATCTATATTTGTATTTATGTTTGCCTTTCATATTTCTTTGCCTTTATTTCATTCTCTATGAATTGTAAACTAAATAAGTTGTGATAGATGCAGGTAGCTGCAGCAACCTGGTATAGGCTTGTGACATGTTGCATGAAACACTTTAGAGCAATTAGCCTTTAAGTAATCAAGCATGATGTGTACAGCGTATGGTTTGCATTAGAAAAGCAATGGCAAGTAGGAAATTAGTAATTTTTTGGTCAGGCAGCCACTTAAGTTCATTTCCACGGTCATTTGTGACAATGATCTATACCTACCCCCTTGCTGGGTCGTCTTAACAAGGAATTAAAGCCATGCTGTCCAGGGTAAGATGCTACTCATTTTCCCGTACAGGATAGGGTTACAGTCTATGCTTCATTGTGCCACACACTAAAATGCTTTTAACTGGTTCAGGCGGCCACTCTGTAACATTTCAGATAAATTAGCTCAATCAAGTCAATGGTCGACGCAGGATATGGTACTTAAATGTTTACTCAGTGTGAACAAAGCATCAGGGCCTGATGAAATATACCCTTAGGAAGGAGATCTCAAATGCCAGAGGCACTGCTGTAAATTGCCATAGAAAATTACTATTTATTGGGCTGGTGAGGGTCTGTTTGGGCCTCTGTGTGGGCTGTTTGGGCCTCTCTGTACCTAAAATGCAAGGGCTTATTTTGATTCTCAGTTCAGGTCTGCCCTTAGGCAAGGGCCAGAAGGGACCAAAATCAGCCTGCTGAAATGTGCAGGACTATTTCAGCCCCTGTCTCTAGCTGAATCCTCTTCTGCGTTTGCTTCTGGAAGCCTAAAGTTGTAACCAGTGTAAACACATTCTGAGGATAGAGGCAAAGAAAACACAGAAAATGATTCTGCTAGCAGTCGGGGGGCTGAAATTGGCCTGCAGATTTCCGCAAGCTGATTTTGGCTCCATCTGGCCCTAGCCCCAAGTACTTAGTGAGCTAGGCTAGGCTTGTTTTTTAGATATTGGAAGAATCCATTTCATTAGGTATGGTGCATTAGATTGGAGGTAAACTAAGGTAATTCCAATACTGAAGGGATAACAATCTCAGCCTAACAATTATAGGCCTGTAAATTTCATGTCTTTGGTGGGAAATGTATCTAAAATTTTGTTAAGAGATCATATGCCAGATGGTGAATGGCATTATGAGCAGTATCAGCATGGCTTTATGATGGATAGGTCATGTCAGACAAATATAATTGGTTTTTATGATGAGGCTAGTAAGAGGCTGGACAGCGGGGGGAGGGCAGTAGATGTGATCTAAATGGACATCCAAATTGAATCATTTGACAACTAGACTTGGTGAGCTTCTTATTTTAGGTTATTTTCAAATTTGAATTTCAGGAAAACAAATTATAATTTTGCATTGAAAATGAATAGTAAAATGCAATTTTAGCATGATCAAGTTTGTGCAATTTAACATGATTGCATTTTATTGATTCAAGTACAGGTATGTGATCCATAATTCGCATAATTCTTATTACCTGGAATTTTCTGGATAATTGATCTTTATGTACTTTGGACCACCATACCTTAAGTCTGCTAAAAAAAAAAAAAAATTTAAGCATCAAATAACGCCAATAGGTTTATTTTGCCATCGTTATAGATTCATACAACTTAGGATGAAATACAAGCTACTGTTTGATTATTACAAAGAAAAAGGAAATCATTATTATAAATGTGAATTATTTGAGTTAAATAAATTATATGGGAGATGGCCTTCCTAGAAATGTTAGTAATTCCAAAATTAAGCTAATTAATAAGGTTCATGGGGGACTGCATACCATTTAGCCTATAAAAACCACAGATTTGTTTATATTATGTACTACGTCTTAAACCTTCTAAGTCCTTAAGAAAAGGAAATTCAATATAACCTGAATCCGCAGATCTAAAATGGATAACCTGGAAACTAAAATCCAATCCAATAGAATTTCCCCCCTTGTTGTGGGACCACCTAGTAATATCAAAAGAGTTCATATGGAAATGCTTTCCTTTCATTATTTGGTATGACTATACATTTCAAATGGCTTAGCAAATCTCATTACATGAACATTTTTAAATATTAAGAACCCTAAACTGAAATGTCTAAATATTTAAAAAGGGGTTACACTGCTGAATTATGCTTCTCCTCAGCATTTATTATCTTGGCTAATGCATTTCAATTACAATGCACGTATTAAAGATGTATAGATGTGCAGTATATTCCAGAAATAATAATAAATACAAAAAATATTGGCGTTGTTCCAAAATACTTATACACAGTACACTACACACTTTAAATTTACACAATAAAACAAACACAATCATTTCTGTTCTAGGTGTAGCAAAAGAGCAATTTACTTTATTAGATATAAATCAGTTCCTTAATTCATGTCTGTTTCTGCTTTACATTATCCCTGCTGTCATAAGTCTTAGGCTTAAGGCTATCCCACCCATGTTGTGGTTGCACTCACACAGAAAGACTACTGTTATAATGGACCACTGGATGTAAATCAGTGTATTTTAAAGGGAATGAAACATCAAATACATGAATTATATATATTTTTCTCCAGTAAACATCTGTATGAATATCTATATTAGGCATGCTACAAAATCAGAAGCAAGCATGAGTAACAGTTAGATTAAAAAAACTTGCTTTATGAAGATAAATATATGAGCCATCCTATATGCAGAATATGTGTGTGCCTTTACTTCTTTTACTATAACTAGAGGGTTTCTTGAACTTTGCTTTAAATCTGTGATGTACGAGTCCAGTTAATAATTCTTTCATTAAGGAGTTTCAATGGAGAAATTTAAACTGCTGCCAATGTTAGAGCTTTGAGGCCACACTCAAAAAACTTGAATCACATAGTTATGGGGTGAACCCAAATAAAAAGGTGATATTGGTTGGCGATATTGCCATTCTCACAGTAATGCCAGGGTGCCCAAACTCTTCACAGTTGGTCACTATATCAATGTAATGATCATTGGTGCTGTAAATATAACCTTACATATAAAACTAAAGAAACTCTAGAACTGTAGAAATGCAATCACGTTTTTTAAGTAAACTCAGGCACAGTTAAGCGAAACATTGGTTTAACATTATACTACAGAAATGACTCTCAGATTATAAAAAATACTTTTCCTAAAAGTGAATACCTGTTCATATAGCTTGAGTCTAAGAGCCATGAATTATTTCTTGTGCACTTCTGTTAATTTTTTTTTTAATTATTATTATTATTATTATTATTAATGTAGAAATTATTAATTTGCTGGTGGCTCAACATTTTTTTCCAGACTACTCAGATTTTATCATTTTAAGCATATCTTTTATCCTCTTCCATGGTGCTCTTTCCCTTAATCTTGTCATTACTACTGATCCAGGTGGAAATATATCATCTGATGCACAATCTTTTGTATTTGCGGTGCTTCTGGATTTAAAGCTTTGGGATGCAGCCTAGGTCCTATGCCCAGTCTTAGCCTGAAATGCTTGGGGTTCCATAAAGCTACATCTTCAGGGTTGGTGTCCAGGAATTGTGTTCCTAAATAGAGGTGAACCTTCATATACTGAAAATGGTGACTGTCTCACATGTTCCATTTGCTGCTGTAGAGCCATCTGCTGTTCCATGTCATATTCATGTATTCCCCTGGTTGTAGTAGAAGGATTCTGAGGGACTATGTCACAGGGCCGGGCCAAGGGGTAGGCAGAGTAGGCACGTGCCTAGAGCACAAAGCTGGCGGGGGGGCGCCAGGCATGTACCTGCTCTGTTGCCTACCCCCAGTCTGGTCCCCGCTGTGCCAGACTCTCTTCTTCTTGCGCTCCTGCACATGCGTGCGAACGCAGGCTCGCTCCAATTCACGCGTGCGCAGGAGCGCAAAAAGAAGTAAAAACCTTGCTCATGCGCACTCGCGCTAAGCTGGTGCTGCATCCGCCGCCATCCTTGGGCGCCTGTGAGGCGCGGCACAGCCCTGCCATGTCATTGTATTGAACATTGTACTGAGTAGGTTTCATAACATGATGTTGTTGCTGTTGTGCAGAATTGTCTTTCTGGGCAATGGTATAACTCATTTTATGCATTATTTTGGTATCAGTTTCTGTTAATGAAATTACAGCAAGATTCCCAGTGTTATTGTTCTGCTGTTCAGATACTAGTGTTTGCTCCACTTGTAGATATTCCAAGAGCTTTGGCAATTGCATCCTGGAATACTTTGAAATCACTAGCCTGCTGCTGGCTAGACAAACTGGGCTGTGATTTTTTCGTACACTTTATCGATTTTTTTGCAAGTTTTTTATATGGGATCCCTTATCAGGAAGCCCGTTATTCAGAAAGCTCCGAATTTCAGGAAGGCCACCTCACATAGACACCATTTTAAACAAATAATTTTTTTTTTTTAAATAAATTCTGTTTTCTCTGTTTTAATCAAACAGTACCTTGTTCCAATTCTATTGGGTTTAATTTAATGTTTAAATTATTTCCTCCCATCAAACATTTCTTATTTATACAGTAAACTTAGAAATTTCTATACCATTTGGCACTACCTACATCTAAATGCTATGAGAGTGGGCTTAAGGTATAAGGTTCTAGGACCTATGAGACCCACTGTGAAACAGTGAAATAAAAAGGCACAGGTAAATATTTTTGCCTATGTGCTTACTGTGCACTTCAAAGACTTGTAGTGTGAATCAACATGCCATGACACACCAAGACATGTTGGTGTTTTGAAACCAATCTTTGTAGTGGAAAAAAAAGTGCTATCTCCAAAAGTGATCTGCAAAAAGAAATATTAAATCACCCTAATGGAACAAAAAACCCTAATGACAGACAATCAGAACAAGAAGCTTTGAAGTTCCTAAAACATTTTCAAATTTGTTCAGATCTTTAATCAAAGTGTATCTTGGGGATGCAACATTTTTAGGGTAGGCCATTAATCATGGCAATTTATCAAAGCAATGATCTGAGTTTATTTCACACTGAAAATAAATAGTACATATTTTTAACAGAAATGTAATGCATACTTCACTTATCAGCAAACACATTTCAAGATAACAAATTCTGCTCCTGTCTACATAACTCCATGTGAGAAATTTTGAGAATGTGTCTGATGAATGTTTTATTTTGGGGAAGGCCTTCGTGTAATCTTTATGTTTTATAGATTTGCTTTATGGATTAAAGCATATTTATGGGCACTTTATTTTTATAGCACTTGATGGAAGTCTACCATTAATCATTAGTAATACTAAATGGAGCACATTCCAAATCTAATAATTGCAAATGTTTTGGAACTTAGATCTTCAGTTTTCTGAATATATAAAAAGACTTATATATTTAATAAGACTGGGTCATTTATGTAAGATGGGACAACGTGCATGGGCATATAGCCTAATTTTTGCAGGGTGCAATAACTCCAGGGTTCTCTAGTTCCAATAGGTGCATCAGAGCAGACTGGGCAAACACATTAATATATTTGGACACAAGAACATTTGATGAATTTTATCAATATGTGCAACAATTGCATTCACTTTATCACAAACAAAAAGCGTTAAGCCCCCTTCGCTATTCTAAACTTGCCTTTCTGTTAATGTATTCTGCCCTTCTGCAATGCCTTTTACTTTCTGCAGTTATACACTGCCAGCATATGACTGACATGATTAATCTTTCCTTTGTTTTGCTAAGAATCTTCCTTCAGAATTAATGGGATATGATTAGTACTATTTTTATACATAAGACAACCCAACAAAAACAAAAATAGATCCAACACAATGGTCTGTTCAACATTAATTCAAATCTGTTAAGCAGTGCTTCCTGGTTATACTTAGTATGATGCCTCTTTTAAAATGTTTCTACCTCGGATAAACTTGAATTCCGAATGTTTGGGTATATATGAAAAAATCTGAATGTCAAAAACTCTAATGATCGTGTTCATGTCCCGAAAAAAGTTAAATTGCTCAAATTGATTGGGTTTATGACCCAAAAACTTGAATTGATCGAGTGGCCAGATGAAAACCCTCAAATCAATCAAAAAAACTTGAGTTTTTCCTAGGACAACTCGCATTGACTACATGATCTGGTCATCTTTTAGATGGCGAATTTTACATTCAAATTTTCAAGACATTCAAGTTTTCGAAAATTTAACTGGAATGTGTAAGTTTGATGCATAAATCAACTCTTGTTTATTTTTCTACTGCCATACATTTTTCCTTCCAAGCCATACGTTAGATTACTAAGGGCCAAAAGCGAGCAATGCTGCCCAGAGGAATGTCTGCAATGTACACCTTTCATAGGGCCACAGTCTTGCCCTGTCTTTACCTTATGCCTTAGCCATATATTGCTGTATTATTTATTCAGCCAAACATCTAAGTATATTTAGGAAAAAGTAATCTCTCAATATCTCCTTCTAAATGGCCTTCAAGATGAACTTGCAGAAGTATCCAGGAGAACAAAGAGACATTCTGTCCAAAAGTGTAGCTAACTGGCATACACTCTGTCCCAGTCAACCAAGACACTGGATACACCTTGGGGTTTCGCTCTGACTAAATCTCATTTGCATGTTATATATATATATATAACATGCAATATATATATATAAGCCTTATATATAATAATCATGGGGCATACCTTTCCCAGTTCCAGGACACCCATCCATACTCTTCAGGATGTAAGGAAATGATGTAGAATACACTGGGTGGAGAGGTGGAGAATCACACGGTCTTTGATTCATGAATACTCCTAAAAATAACACTGCATCGCTAGCTGAGCTACATAGACATTCCCACAAAGGGTATATCATCACTAGAGGTGCTGCCCTGAGGTATCCCACAACTCCAGGGAATCATTAATCCCAAATGCAGGTTCCTAACAAACAGAAGCACTGTAGTGGTAGAGGGTTTACTTAATCCCTACTCTAACTTTCAGTCTGCTATCATACCCATTAAATTAAATTAAACAACTCCTTTTATTTCCTTTGTAAAAACATGGTGACAGAATTCTGGGAACTTTGTTGACATTACGGATCATAGAATTGCTACATTTAAAATATAAGAAAATGTTAGTTAAAAAACAAATAATTCTAATATATCCAGTTAGGCCTAGAATAATTTAAAATGAGAATTGATTTAAATCAGTTCCTGGTATTGTGTTGGCTTATTTTCTTCTTAAAAAAAAAAAAGATTTCAAAATGCAATGAGAATAAGGACAATGCCAGAATGCCCATAATATATATTGATTACTGCAAAGCAATGCCTAATTTGTTGTTTTTCTATTGACAACAAGTATGCAAGGTTGCTAAAACTGGAAATCTACATGCCCGCAAATTGCATTAGTCAAACCGCAAATGCCAGAAGCATGTTCTTGGCAAGCTTCTGAATTTAAATAATTCACCCGTAGGGGATATTAATGTAGGCAACTTTTTATAAGAGGAAGTAGTGTTTGTTTAAACATGGATCAAGAATGTCATACTTACTCAGCATATCAAAAGATATGAAATATGTGTTTTGGCAAGGAAGTGCCTTATAAATCATCCAAATGCTATACATAGAAATGTCAGAGTACATGGTAAGATATTGTAATTTATCACTTAAATAGTATAATTCAATAATTAGTAAGCTGATTATGAAGCTTAAGGGATATATGTTAGTGGCCCAAGTGCAATGTGATGGAGACCTTCCTGTGTTTAGACTATAGGCATCGCTTACTACAGTTCTGGGGACCCAGCTTGCCACCAAATATAAAGAGTTTAGTTTGGGGCCCATGGTCACCAGATCTGTAACCTAATCTGCAGATTAGCCAGAAAAATGTATAACTTGATTTTTTTTGATTTGGTTTGGTGAAGTTAGGCAGACCCTGATTGTAGTTAATCTGCACAAGGGGAAAAGGGGCTCAGTGGGACAAGGCTCTTAATCAGTGTTTATGGAAAATGTTTTATCAACAAGGTGTAGGTGTTCGTGATTTTGCTCTAGATCCTTGTGAATTCTATTTCTATCTCCTCTGTCTAGTGGAGTGTCTGCTGAGACAGTTACATGTTATCATGAATGGTACAGTATTCTCTTTGTTCTGAGCCTGTGGGAATTGAGAAGTTTCCAGCCAGCTTTGAACCACTTTAATTTGATCCTGGCCAGCTTGTAAACCATCATACACTCCCCATCTCAATCCAAATGACAGGCAGTGGGCAAATACCGCAATGCTTTGGAGGGTTTTTTGGAATACCAGACCACATTAAATTGCACTGTGCATTGGCCATCAATAAAAGACAAAAATTTTATTGAAGCAATATTTTCTTGGTGATATGTACCACGTCACAAAAATGGGAAAAAAATTAAAACCCAATGGCGACCCAGACCCACTCTGTGAGCTCCACTTGAACTCTCCCATTGCGCAGCAAAGGAAAGAAGTATAGGGGAATGGCCATGGCAGAAGGGGGGAAGGGTACAGTCGGGTGGGGGGGGGACTGAGGTGGCAGCACTGGTGGATCAAAATTACACTCTTGGTAAACGGTATTGGCTAGGGATCAGAAAAATTTCCCATACTAGTATGAAACTGTGATATCAGCAGCATTTTTTTCTCTTTATTTATTGTGTTTTACAACAAATACATACAGTGTATCTTCATATACTTCTCTAAGGAGTAAGATCTAAAATTAACTATAACCCTAACAACAAAAAACCCCACACAAAAAAATAAATAAAAAAATAAAGATTTTATACCTCCCAGGTAATTACTACTAAAGATAGTCCTTTATAGGCTTTATGTTTTGGTCTGAGATAGCCAAAGTTTATATGCTCCCTGTATTATTCTTTTCTCTCTCAGACCTCTTGGCACAGCTTTTACATATTCTAAGTTATTAGTTACTTCTTGTTGATCAGCAGCATTTTTAACAATAGAATCAAAAGTATCAAACTACTAGTGTATCTTAGGGGGCCTGGGGACACATATGAGTTGGGGATATCATTTCCTTCCCTGACTCCCAGATACCTCTATTCAGCATGCTTTGTTAGAGGCAGTTGGTACGGAATGTTTACTAGAAAAGTGTATTTTAAATATAGAATATTATTTACCGTATATACTCGAGTATAAGCCGAGTTTTTCAGCCCCCACAATATTCTGAAAAACTCTACCTCGGCTTATACTCGGGTCAAGCACAAAAACGGTCGCCGGTGTCTAATAATAGTCGCCGGCGTCTAAGAATAGTCGCGGCACCTAAGAATAGTCGCGGCACCTAAGAATAGTCGCGGCACCTAAGAATAGTCGCGGCACCTAAGAATAGTCGCTGGCGTCTAAGAATAGTCTCCAAGAATATTCGCCGGCATCCAAGAATATTCGCCCGCATCCAAGAATGGTCGCCGGCATCCAAAAACAAGACGCCGGCACCTCCAATGGGAGCAGAAACCCTCAATTTTTTGATTGAAACTTACCAGAAGCTGCTGAATTTCTCACCCTAGGCTTATACTCGAGTTATTAAGCTTTCCCAGTTTTTGGATGTCAAATTAGGTACCTCGGTTTATACTCGGGACGGCTTATACTCGAGTATATACGGTAAGTCCTGCCACATTGCCACACCCAGACATAAAAAGCTGTATACTAAAAGTCGTTTTCAAACTAAACATGACATCCAAATTCTTTTTTTTATTAAAGCATTCATAGCTGTTGTAATTTAAATAGCTCAGCTGTCAATCAAATATTGGCTGCCCCTCCTCTATGCCTTAGACATAGAGGCGGGGCAAGCAATTACTTTCACTTTCCATTCAGCACTTCCTAGATGTCACTGATCTCCCCACATTTCCCCAGTTCTTTTAACCATTTAATTGTGAAACCAGGGCATGGGGATGGACATCAGGTCCCCCATTCTGGTGCACAAACAAGACTTTGAGCTGATACAAAGCTTGTCTTAATAACAGTGTTCACAAAATGGCTCCTGCCTGCTTGCTATAATTATGAATTCCCAGACTGATGGAAACAAGATTCAAATAATTTATACAGTGTAATTAAAGTTCATTTTGCTTGACTAACATGATAAAATAGGACTTGGAATAATTTTTTTGGGTGACACGTCCCCTTTAAGTCAATTCAATGATTATTTTTACAGGCAGGTTATCTATTGTTTCCAAGTACCCAATTCTTACTTGTTCTGCTCATGTACTGTACACATCATCTGCAGTGTGCCAGCTAATGCCCGTAGGGAGAAACCAAAGTATGCCAACAGAAAACAAATGTTCATGTCGTATCTTGAACAGACATTCTTGGTTAAAGACAAAATTCATTATTCACCTTTTAGATATTCCTGCTGTAACTGAATAACTTGCTACATTTTTGTAAAATATGTTTAATCTAGAAATAGTCAGTTGCAAGTTGCTTAGTACTTTTTGGGTCAAAACTGAATTCACCTACTTGCCTACACAAAGAATGGTTGAATAAACCATTCAAAGATATTTAGATGTGGCCCTATTTTATTTTTTACGTACAATTTTATGCTATTCAAACTCAATCCCTAAGTTTTCAGTTGGTCTTTTTCAATTGGTTTCTTTTTTAATACTTTTTGAATTATTTCTTCTGACTCTTTCCAGCTTTCAAATGGGGGCCACTGGCCCTATGTAAAAACAAATGCTCTGTAAGGCTACATTATATTGACATTGCTTCTTTTTATTTCTCATCTTTCTATTCGAGCCCTCTCCTATTCATATTCTAGTCTCTTATTCAATCAATCCATGGTTGCTAAGGTAATTTGGTCCCTAGCAACCAGATTACTAAAATTGAAGAACTCCAGAATAAAAAGACAATTAACTTAAAGGAACCGTAACACCAAAAAATTAAAGTGTTTTAAAGTAATGAAAATAGCATATACTGTTAAAATTGTTTTAAAGTAATACAAATATAATGCAGTGTTGCCCTGCACTGGTAAAACTGCTGTGTTTGCTTCAGAAACACTACGATTGTTTATATAAATAAACTGCTGTATAGCAATGGGGGCAGCTATTCAAAGGAGAAAAAGCTCAGGTTACACAGCAGATAGCAGATAAGCTCCTGTAGCACATAATGTAATCTGTTATCCACAATTTAACCTGTGCCATATAGCCTTTTTTCAATTTCCACCATTGCTACTCAGCAGCTTGTTTATATGAACTATAGTAGTGTTTCTGAAGCAAACACATCAGTTTTACCAGTATTGTATTACTTTAAAAAAATTGTATATTGATGTTACTGCTCCTTTATAAACCAAAATTAATAAAAAAATGAAAACCAATTGCAAATTGTCTCAGCACATCACTCTCTACATCATACTAAAAGTTAGTTTAAAGGCGAACAACCCCATTAAAATAAAACTTTTGATTGGTAGATAAATAAGTACATTTTTTGATAGCTTCCTATATACCTAAACCTTTCTTATTTTTTTTTTTTTTTTTTAAAAAACTCAGAAACTCAGTTTTGAAATGTTGGTGCCATTCTTATAGTCTTGTATTTTATTTATGAATTTTTATCAATCATTTTATTAATGACTTGAAATAGTACATACAGTTAGGCCCATAAATCTTTGGACAGAGACAACTTTTTTCTAATTTTGGTTCTGTACATTACCACAATGAATTTTAAAAGAAACAACTCAGATGCAGTTGAACTGCAGACTTTCAGCTTTAATTCAGTGGGTTGAACAAAAAGATTGCATAAAAATGTGAGGAACTAAAGCCTTTTTTAACACAATCACTTCATTTCAGGGGCTCAAAAGTAATTGGACAATTAACTCAAATGCTATTTCATGGGCAGGTGTGGGCAATTCCTTTGTTATGTCATTATCAATGAAGCAGATAAAAGCCCTGGAGTTGATTTATGGTGGGGTGCTTGTATGTGGAAGATTTTGCTGTGAACAAACAACATGCAGTCAAAGGAGCTCTCCATGCAGGTGAAACAAGCCATCCTTAAGCTGCAAAAACAGGAAAAACCCATCAGAGAAATTGCTACAATATCTACAGTTTGGTACATCTGGAGAAAGAAAAAAAGCACTGGTGAACTCAGCAACGCAAAAAGACCTGGATGTCCACGGAAGACAACAGTGGTGGATGATCACAGAATCATTTCCATGGTGAAGAGTAATCCCTTCACAACAGCCAAACAAGTGAACACCACTCTCCAGGAGGTAGGCATATCGATATCCAAGTCTACCCTAAAGAGAAGACTGCATGAAAGTAAATATAGAGGGTGCACTGCAAGGTGCAAGCCACTGATAAGCATCAATAATAGAAAGGCTAGAATCGAGTTTGCCTAAAAAAAAACATCTAAAAAAAACCAGCACAGTTCTGAAAAGGCATGGAACAGCTCATGATCTAAAGCATACCACATCATCTGTAAAACATGGCGGAGGCAGTGTGATGGCTTGGGTGTGCATGACTGGGACACTAGTGTTTATCCATCATGTGACACAGGACAGAAGCAGCCGCATGAATTCTGAGGTGTTCAGAGACACTGTCTGCTCAAATCCAGCTAAATGCAGTCAAAACATACAGACAAAGCAACCCAGGAGTTTATTAAAGCAAAGAAGTGGAATATTCTTGAATGGCCAAGTCAGTCACCTGATCTGAACCCAATTGAGCAGCATTTCACTTGTTGAAGACTAAACTTTGGACAGAAAGGCCCACAAACAAACAGCAACTGAAAGCCGCTGCAGTAAAGGCCTGGCAGAGCATTAAAAAGGAGGAAACCCATAATCTGGTGATGTCCATGAGTTCAAGACTTCAGGCTGTCAGACTGTACTTTTGAGCCCCTGAAATGAAGTGATTGTGTTAAAAAAAAGGCTTTAGTTCCTCACATTTTTATGCAATCTTTTTGTTCATCCCACTGAAAGTCTGCAGTTCAATTCTGAGTTGTTTTATTTAAATTAATTGTGGTAATATGGGCTGTTACCTATAGCAACCAATCAGTGATTAGCTTTTGAAGCCAGCTGCAAGAAGAACAATGAATGCAGCAATCTGATTGGTTGCTATAGGTAACAATATAGGTAACAACCCATGGGCAAATTTGCCCAGCATTGATAAATGTATCCCACTGAGTCCTTAATGATGTCTAGAGCTTATAGTCTCAATTTAATGCTGGAGGCAAAGGAAAATTGATTTGCTCAAGGAGCTGACACACCAGAATCCAGCCAGAATCCACTGGTATAACCAGTGCTTGAATTGGGTTGTAAAAGGTGGATGGATGGCAAATGAGCCGCGCGCACAATTATTGGCCACACCCCTTTTAGTAAGCCTCGCCCACCAATAGTTTTTTGCCATTTCCTAGTTTATTAAAAAGATTTTTTTTAAAAATATTGCAAGAAATATAGAATCCACTATTCTGTTTTAGGACTAAACAAAAGTATGACCCTTTAGCTACAGTCTGCAAGGATGTTTTTAATTGTAAACTGTCTAGTTTTTTAGAATAAACACACTGGAAACAGAAATTTTTTTGCGTTTTACTTTAATAAAAAGTAATTTTGCTGCAGCTCTATATGTATCATTACATATACATAGATAATTAAGACAAACAAAGGAATAGTTCAGTGTAAAAATTAAAACTGGGTTGTGTAAAATAAAAAAATGTTTTCAATAGTCATAAATGTAATGTATAAAGGCTGGAGTGATTCAATGTCTAATAGCCAGAACACTTCTTCCTGCTTTCTAGCTCTTGGTTTCCACTGATTGGTTACCAGGTAGTAACCAGTGACTTGAAGGGGAGGCACATGGGACATAACTTGCTTTTGAATGTAAGCTGAATGCCGAGGATCAATATCATTTGTGCGGTATAGGGTTGAGGTTTGCGCGGTCACTCAAATCTGTATGATAAAAGCTGCACTGCTGGTTTTTGTGGATCCACCTGGAGACAATATATAGAGTAGTATGTCCAGAAGAGAACCTTTACAGATTTTCTATGGAACTACTCACAGATTTGATGTTTTGAATGAACGTATATCGTCTCCGATGTGTTCCTGCAATACAGAGGCTTCAAATGGTGTTATATCGTAAGGGCTGCCGGTATCACCCTGCGAGATGTTTTCCACTTACCGGATCGTGGTGAGAAGGGGACTTAGAGTGTAGCGTGTGTTCCTCAAGGTGCCCTGTCGTCCAGGGTTGCGCTTCCTTGTTGGCGAACAGAAAGTATTATCGCCTATTCAGAGCGACTGCTAGACCGGATATTTGCGGCGTCTCTCCACGTATGTTGGCGTTCGTGCCGTTCTTGGATTTCTCCGCTTTGCAGGTTCAGTGGTCCAGAATGTTTGGGGACAAATTTGGAAGCAGCAGGTGAATAAGAAAATAGTGTTCCTTGCTGCTGTCAGCTGATTCCTTTCCTCTCTGTTTAGCTGTGTGTTCTGTGCAGGGGGGGGGGGAATCAGGAGACACAGACAGGAGCCAGCAGAAGAGACACAGAACACACAGCTAAACAGAGAGGATCAATATCAAACTCACTGAACAGTTATGTACCATGTGGCCCCCTTAAATGAGCTACATTTAGAGTCTACAAACTTTAGCCACAATGTTTGATATTAGAAGATACAGGTTTTCATCATGAGGAATTGTATTTGAAATCTTAAATTAAAATGAACCATTAGACTGAGTCCATAAACTTTAACCACAATGCCTGATATTAGACGATACAGGGTGTAGTCATAAGGAGTTCTATAATAAGGAAACCTAAATGAACACACTAGTCTAAAACCTGTATTAGAAATCTTAAAATGAACCTTTAGACAGAGTCCAAAAATGTAACAGCCTATTTATTTAGTACTAGATAGATAAATAGATAGACTAGATAGAAATAGATAGATGATGGATAGATAACAGACAGATAGATAGAAAGAGATGATAGATAAGATAGATAATTGACAGATAAATTGATAGAAAGAAAGATGATAGATAGAGATGATAAATAGACAGATAGATAATAGACAGATAGATAAATAGATACTAGATAGAAACAGATAGATGATAGATGGATAATAGACAGATAGATAGAAAGAGATGATAGATAAAATAGATAATTGACAGATAAATTGATAGAAAGAAAAAGATGATAGATAAGACATGATAAATAGACAGATAGATAACAGACAGATAGATATATAGATAGATAATAGACAGATAGAAAGAGATAGATAGATAGATAATAGACAGATAGATAGAAAGATGATAAATAATAGATAGACAATAGACAGATAAATAGAAAGATAATAGAGATGAATGATAGATTATAGATAATAGATAAAGAGACAGATAAAGAGATAGATGACAGATTGAAAGAGGATTATTAGATGATAGATAGAAAGAGAGATAGTGATAGATAAAGGGGCTTGAGGGTTTGCAATCGTAACTAGACAAGCATTGGCATTAACAACAGTATTAGTAAATTACACTGTGTCACCGAGAGGAGCAGTTGTGTTTGGCAGAGCACCAGATCCCACTGCAGCACTGGGAGAAGCAGCTCTCAGATGCCCCAACCAACCTCTAAATAAATCTCATCATTTTCCCCATCACAGACTGTCACACAAAAGGGGAGGTCGGAGTCACAGCAGCAGAGACTGTGCATAGGAGACATGAAGCAGGGAATCCGGATTGTACAACATCGGTGCAAAAGAAGGGCAAACTGAAGTTCCCTGTTATCACAGACTTAAAAGTGCAGTCCAATTATTTCATACATAAATATTTTAAACAGGACCCAGCCATCAATTAAATATAAAGTGCTATTTAGTGCATATATCAAATGAATGTTATCAAGCTAATCACTAATATTTAAATTCATTCCAATCCAAGTTCATAATTAGACTCACTCAGGTGCAATTAATAGGATCCACAATCAATATAAAGTGCTACTTAAAAGTAGCAATGAATAAAGTGCATTCACAGAATTAATGGATCATTTAATTAATATTTCATAGGTCAGATAAGGACCTATTTAAAAAGTGCAGTGCAATAAATAAATTGATTTTCTAGTTATAAGAATTAATTCATTATAAGGAAATAAAAACAATCCACAGTATTCCACTCAATTCAAATCAATGCATCGTTGCTAGGGTAATTGTATCCTAGCAAACAGATTGTTGAAATTGCAAGCTGCTGAATAAAAAAGAAAATAACTCAAAAACCACAAATAAAAAATTAAAAAACAATTGTCTCAGAATATCGCTCTAAATCATACTAAAATTAAACTCCCATATTTATGGGTTTCAAATTAATTGGCACATTAAAAAATACAATTTAAACATTGTTGTAGCCAGGTGTCTGTGTTAAAATTCAAATCAATGCATGGTTGCTAGGGTAACTTGGAACCTAGCAACCAGGTGGCAGAAACTGCAAACTGGACAGCTGAATGAAAAAGCAAATAATTTAATAATAAAAAATCCACAAAATAAAAAATAAATAATAAATCGCAATGGAAATAATGGAAATATATAAATAATCATGAGTTGCCACGTGCATGAGTGCCAGAATAAAGATGTCCTAAAAATCAGCAGGAGGCAGGGGAGGTAAATAGAATGGCAACAGCAGGGCAAAGAGTTTGCTGCGCAGTGGGACACAGAGGTGCTGTGCACCATTGTTGCTCACTTGACCCCCGTTCAAATGTACCTGCGGCGGCCACGGCGGCAAAACATGGCCAGGCCCAGCCAGTAAGGGCCGGGTAAAAATTAATGGGCTGGTGGCCAGATGCGGAGGGTCGGGTAGCGCGGGGCCCGGTGCGGGGCCCGGCAATTAGCAGTGCTATGCAATTTGCCAGCCAGCCAGGTCGTGATTTGGCCAAAATCCCCCCACCCTTGACTTAGCAGGAGATTGTGCGCAGTAAAGTAATAGTAAACCGTTTACTTACAGCCAGGCCCAGCCCTCACACTCCGGCAGCAGCAGCAGCAGCACCCCTCCACACCCTCCTCACGCTGCGTGTCTGGTGCGTCTCCAGTGCGCATCTATTTATGAGCATTTAGGGCCCGCCCAGCCAATAGGGTGTCAAAGATTTGGCGCGTCTAATATAATTGGACAGATCCACCTGTCAGTCTTCAAAAACAGCGCCAAAACAAACAAACAAAAAAAAAAAAAGATAGCTCCGGTATTAACAATCACTCCATCCCGCCTGGCGGGATGGAGAACGGTCATTTTAAAAAAGTAACGGCATGCCATCCCGCCCCATCCCGCCCCAATTCAAGCACTGGTATAACAAACAGCCTTAACAAATGAAGCACTTCCTGACAGTCTGATTCATAATCAGAATAGGCATCAACATGTCTGCATGAGTAAGGTGCTGTGAAGCAATGACCCATGGATTGTCTGCAATAATCCAGAACTACCAAAAGTGTGAAGGGAAAGGCCTTGTGTAAGTTGTGTAATGGCAAATGCTCCGTTTAAAGGGACACAAACATCAAATATAAATATTTTTGCTTGCTTGTTTTAGTAAATGAGAGTGGCTTTCAAAAACAAAAAAAGTTTTATCCAATTTCCTGCTAATGTATTTTGGGATGTACAGTATGTCAGTCATGCCATTGTAACTCAATCAGTAAAATCCCCTGTATTCCCTTAGGGCTATGACACACATAACCACCATAGTAGGCTTCAGTAACGGCTAACTTAAGCCTAAATATGAATTGTGAATTTTATCGAGTGTTGCCGCTGAAGTTTGTTTTCAGTTTGAATTGGGTAATCCATTTGTTTTCATCACTGGAACAAGAACTCCACCACCTGCCTCCCGCACCTTTTCCCATCTGATCTATTCTGCTCCCCCTATAGGCAGCACATGTATACTGCAACGTGATATGACCATCCTTGTACCTGGACTTTCCTTTATAGACTTTACATGATGAAACTTTTTCCAACATCCTAGAGTAGGTTGATATTTGCATTCAGGTGATTTACTTGCATGTAGAATAAATGCACAAACATCACATTTGAGAACTATGCAAGTTCATCTATAGTCCTTGTTTGGATATTCTTTCCTATCAGCCTTGCAGGCCACCATCATTTTAGCCACTTTTCCCATGAATTGTAAGCAATATTATCTTACCAAATAAGAGCCAAAAGCAACTCTTTAGCTCAAATACAATGCTGTCTTTTCATTTACACAACGCAGCAAAAATATTTGGTAACTGTGGTTTGACATGTTATTCAAGAGCCTATGCATGATGGGATGTTATTATAGGTTTTAACAGCAGAACCACACCTTGGGGAAGCGCCTGCTATCTATATGTTATTCATCATTCATTTGCCCATGTGTTTCCTTCCATTTGGGAATAACCTGTATAGAGAACAAAAAGTAAATATCTGAAGGCAACAAAAGATTCCATACATTTTAAACATGTTTAATTTAATTTAATATAATTTAATATTTGTGCAACCTGCTTGAGTCAGAAGAATCTTAGGTTATTCATACTGAGAAGGCATTATTAATTAATCCCAGTGCCTGAGGTATTTTTACCAAGAAATATAAAGAGCAATTATATTTTTGGTAGTATTCTTTGTACATGCTGGGGATGAAGACCAGTTCTGGTGTATGCATATCTATTGATAATGGATAGGTTTTCATTCTAACAAGTTACAGTGAATTAATGTAATCATAGTTGAAACAGAACATACAGTATATGTAAACATAATAATTTCCATGCACCCCCATGAATACAGTGCCACCAAACACAGACAGAGCTGTATTTATGGGGGAGGCTGCAGATCTGTGTGCTCTGAAAGTAGTGCAGAAATTCAAAGAAAGTGGAAGGCAGTGTTCAAAGTGCAGTAAAATGTCAATTGCACAAATTCTTGCACTTTGCAAACTGTCTTACACTGGTAATTGACCCCTTATCCATTTTATAAGCCAGACCCTCATGTATGTATCATAAAGTGATATCACAGATAAATATGCATTTTAGCTATACATTTCAGCAGCATTACTGGGAAGCTTTATAACAAAGATTTTGCATACACTGTACACTGTATATATCTCTCCTGTTATTCTATATTATACTTCCCCCTGCTGGCAATAACTGCTATATTTATCCTTATGATCAGAGAGTTTGTTGAATCAGGGGGTCTGCATTTTCTTAAGTTTAAAAACATACACGTACAGTAAATATACTTTCTGTTTCTTATTTGTTCAATGATGAATTTGAACTATAGCTAATCTCCACTGGTAGATTGCTTTTCAGGGAGGTTTTAGTCATGAATACCTTTGCAGAAGGCGCAGCCTTATTCTGCATTCCTCTTCATTCTACATTTAACAAGGCATTCTACAAGACAAGTTACTTGTCTTATAATTAATGTATAAGATGAAGATGCTTTTTACAATTTGTAAAGGGAATATTTCTTTGTATTGTATCCTGTATCCTCAGTGAAAAATAAAAATATTAGCTTGTACTTGATGGTAACTAAGTTGCATGAAGGCGTAAGGTATTGTGATCCAAATTACAGAAAGATCCATTATTGGGAAAACCCCTAGTCCGAAGCATTACCTGTATAAGCTATAGATACTGTATATCAGCTATAATATATAGGCTATACAAATAAAAGCTATAGTAATATAAAGCTATGGAGACTGCTTATTTATATTGGTAGTAACACAAAAAAGTAGTGCAAAAATGAAAACTTAGGGAGCTATTTATTAACGCACGTTTATATCATGGTGTGTGTTTCGAAGTTAAAAACCCAAAAAAGTAGAGGTAAAACAGGACCCGATTTTTTCACGATTTATTTTGCCCCAAAGCTGTTCCAAATCCGAATCCGAAAATACATCATCTAAAACCTGCCGAATTCATGTAAAGTCAATGGCAGATGTCTCCTTAACCATTTGAAGATGTTTTAACCATCATGATTACAAGATTAAACACCTTAGGGGCCCCTAACAATAATTTTCAAATGCTAACAAACCCCCAGAACAAATACCAGGCTTATGTTCCACAGGCAGAGCAGGGCACACACAGGCAGAGTATGGAACACTCAGGGAGCATAGGGCAGGCAGAGTATGGAACACAATGCAGGGGGATTATATGTGTGAACAATACAGGGGATTACAGTGTGAATTTGAGGTTTAAACAATGCAGGGGCCAGTTAATCTCTGTAGTAATGCTTTCACAAGGTAAGCAGACAGCAGGCAGACGTTCATGTAGGGAGCCAAACAAGGGGGGTCCCATTTGGACAGCCTTGTAATAAGCTATACAGATGTCAGTACAGTATCACTATGAAAATAATCCGCCATATGTAATATGTAACCATTTGGCTAGGTGCAGTAACTTATAAGAACCAATAAGTTGTTTGATTTTAAATAGATGATCAGTAAATGCTTATTGCTGAATGGTTTCTATAGGTTATTAAATCTGGGCAAACACACTCGAGATATGCATATCAATCTGCCCCAAAAAGCATATATGGATATTCTTCTGGTAACACTAGTGATTAGTAAAGGGTGAATCTGAAACTGCAGAAAAAATTGCGGTGAAAATTATTTTGACACAGCAACAATTTTTATACTGCGACTGTTTTTTTCCAAATGCATTAAAGTCAATGGGCATGCAAATAATTTTATGTTTGTGACAATTTTGACGCAGTTAAAATTCATTTGTGGGCAGTGAACCGCAGAAATTCGTCTTGAATCCATGCCTGCCGAATTTATTCGCCCATAACTACTGGTGATGCTGTAACCAACACACACATTTTACTTGCATTGCTGCTATAAAGTAGAATCCTAGGGAAACTGTCAAGCACATAATTCTACTTTTATCATGTAAAATTTTTAAATAGTTTCCCTTCAAATCTTTTTATATTGTGGTGTATCAGTATATACATTCATTTCCAGCAAGTCTTTGTTTCCCGCTCTCTCTTCTATTTTTAAGTCTATTTCTGGTATAGATCAACAAATAAGAAGAAATGGATGTGTTCACCTGCTCTTGCTCGCCCTGCAACATAATGGGAATGTAAAGCCTAGAAGTACAGTCATTTTTTTTTATATTATAAATATATATTTTTTATATTTTATAATATAAGGAAGCACAGCTGCATTTAGGTCAATTTACTGTATTTGGATAAAAGCTTAAACCTAAACAGATGCTTAAGGAATGTCTGTATTTGAAAGAACTGGATTTTTTTTTGTGTAAAGTTCCAAACAATATTCTTATTGATGTTAATGTCACTTTCTGTTTTACCAAAAGGACTCCTAAAATCTTAAGTCTTTTATCTTCTTCGTTCTGCCTGCTTTCAATTACAGCACTGCAACGCAGCTCATTTTTCCAGTGTATACACAGTAACATTCAAATTAAAGTAGATCAGTAGATTAGCTTGGGGCTTCCATTTTTCATTGATTTTGTCCATAGATAGGAATTCTCTTTTCCACTGGACTGTATAGCATAATTATATAACTTACTGCACCGGCAAAAAAAAAGCTACATGTTATTTATTTCATGTACTGGTGGGTTTTTGGTTTTCCTAGGCCTATGCAGAAACAAACACATGACAAATTTCTACATGCACACAGCAACATAAGTAATGACCCTCATGCTTATTTACATTATCTCTTACACACGTCTAGGCACAGGAAAAGGAGTCCCACTTATCCCCCAGTTGGGTGTAGGTAGTCCTTAGGGATCCCTGCACAATAGCCTCTAACTCACTGTCCATTAGAGGGGAAGGCTAACAGCATTACAGCAGTACCAGCATATCTTAATATATTTAAATGGTGCAGAGCAAACAAATAATAAACCTATATGCAGTAACTATTAAAGGAACAGTTCAGTGTGAAAATAAAAAAACTGGGTAAATAAATAGGCTGTGCAATATAAAAAATGTTTCTAATATGGCATCTATAAAGGCTGGAGTGAGCAGAAGCAGATGTGTAACGGAACAGAACACAACACAACTTCCTGCTTTTCAGCTCTCTAACTCCGAGTAAATCAGCGATTTAAGGGGGGCCACATAGGACATAATTGTTCAGTGAGTTTGCAATTGATCCTTAGCATGCAGTTCAGATTCAAAAGCAGTTATGACCCATGTGGCCCCTCCCTCAATTCTCTGATTGGTTACTGCCTGGTAACCAATCAGTGAAAACCAAGGGAGCTGCAAAGCAGGAAGTAGCATTCTGTTCTGTTAGAGATCCGGGTCAGATCTCAATCGGGCAGGTTAAAAAATCCCGTTGGATTGCGGTCACATCTGTGCATTTATGCGGTCCCGAGATTTGACCACCCGTATCGGATGCATTATAATCCAATCGTTGTGGCACTGTGGGCATTTCAGGGAGAGATACGCTTGTTTGGCAGAATCGCCAAACAACCAAATCTCTATGTCTATGGCCACTATAAGTCTACTAAAAAATTATGTATACATAAAATAAACCCAACAGGCTGGTTTTGCATCCAATAAGGATTAATTGTATATTTATTTGTATCAAGGTCAAGGTACTATTTTATTATTAAAGGAAAACTATACCCCCCAAACAATGTAGGTCTCTATTAAAAGATACTGAGTAAAACAGCTCATATGTAAAACCCTGCTTCATGTAAAGGAACCATTATCATAATAATATACTTTTTTAGTAGTATGTGCCATTGGGTAATCATAAATAGAAAATTGCCATTTTAAAAAATAAGGGCCGCCCCCTGAGATCGTACTATTCACTGTGCACACATACAAACCACATGTAAGGTCACATGAGCCAATTAACAGACAGAGTTCTGCCTTTTGCTTCCTCACTTCTTCCTGTTACAGTTAGTGTTGTAGTATTTCTGGTCAGGTGATCTCTGAGGCAGCACAGATAGAGTCACGAAATGGTGGTTCAAGGCAAGAGATGTAAAAGGGCAATATTTATGTAAATATATATTCCAGTTTGGTAAGATTCTTTAATATGCCATTCAATTTGATATAAACTATCTGTTGCTTAAGTATTCATTTTGGGGGTATAGTTTTCCTTTAAGGAAATCATTTTTAAACATTTGGATTTGGATAAATGAAGTTCCATAATTCTGAGCTTTCTGGGGTTCTGGGTAATGGATTCCATACCTATACAAGCAAGCATTAATATTTTATATTATACGTATTGCCCATAGTGTACAATCTGTGCAAAGCCATTCACAACCCTCTGCTCCAGTGTTTATTCAGACTTTTACTCCAGCAGTCCTGCACTTAAAAGCTGAGAAAAACAATTTGCTCTTAATGAAGGATTCTGTTTTTTCTGCCAATATACAAAAATACATCTGTGAACTTGAACAAGGTCATGGAAGGGGAACTTGGTTATAAAGGCAGGCTTTATAGTACTGGCTTCTCAAAATTAGAAATAAGGTTTCTTACAGGTAATATAGTTCATCTGTATAAAACCATCCAAGGTCAACACCAGCGTATTTACCAAGGAACTCTTATTTCAAAACTATGCACATAACACAAGATCATCTGTTATGTCTGGAAGGTATTTAAGTTTAATTGTTGGGTTAGTTCCTGAAGTTTTTCAAGGTTAGTGAAGCAGGAAATCCCTATTTCCCTACTTCTTGACCATAATGAATTAGAGCCATTTAAAATTGAACTGGTGAGACCCACATCCTTTTTTCAAACGCAACAACTCAATGCATAGAACTTGCAATTCATAGCAGAGGTTTCACTAAACACTGGTTTCAAATTCCTCTACAGAACTAAGCCAATATTTGTATGCACACGTGTACCTCTGCTTAGTTACAGTATATAAAACAGCACAAAAGCATTGTGCTGAGGGCATATTTTCATATTGTATAATGTCCATGAAAAACAACAAAAAACAACAACATTGAAACATGTTATTGATATCACACGGGAGCTCTTGTGTATTAAAACCTTTTGTAACACCCTTTTCAAGTGACATCTGTCTATCTGAATGACTAGGATTCTTTCCAGGGTTATAACCTTTCTTTTTGTATGATGTTGCTTTGTTATTCCAAATATTTAAAAACATGTGATGAAATTCATACTAACACCGCCTATGTATAAACATGTGCAGCAGTCTGAAAGAATGTAAACTTTATTTATTTATCAGTTGAAGAGAAATAAAGGTACGGCATTGTGTTTCAGGGCCAGATTAAAGGGCCGCATACACAAGCCAATAGAAGCTGCCGACAGACCAAGTCTGCAGCTTATTGGCCCGTGTGTAGGGCCCTCTGACTGGCTTTCCTGATCAATATCTGGCCAAAAGTCGGCAAGATGTTGATCGGGAAGGGTAAAAAATCCTGTTGGATCGCGGCTGCATCTGTTCATTGATGCGGTTCTGCTATTCGACCAGCCATATTGCCTCTATTCTGAACCATTCGGATCAGCCACCTCAATGTGGACATATCGGGGAGAGATCCCCTCATTTGGCAACATTGCCAAATGAGCAGATCTCCCTGTGTATAGCCACCTTAACACTAAGGTATTTAAAATGACCCATTGTTCTCTTTCTTGTCTTTTTTAACCTTTTTCCTGATAATTGGCATTTTAGATAAATGTAAAATTTGAAGGCAGAAGGAGAAATTTTACATTTTATTTTCAGTTGAAAAAATGACTGAACTATATTTGAATCTCTTTTGATTGATTTTGCACAAGGAGGAACATAAAATCTTCATTAAGAACTCATAATTGTGTATACTAGTTTAGACTTATTAGACGTATTAGTCGTTTTAGGCTTCTGTGAGCATTTTATTTTAATGCTTAATAACTAGAAAGTAAGTAACCACCTAGTAGCATGTGTTGCCTGCTTTAATTAAACATAATTTAGTAGCATACAGTATATGCAATATACACAATATATATATATATTGACAATATATTATATATATATATTTATTGCATATACTGTATGCAACTAAATTACGTTTAATTATATAGCCGTATATGTCTTGGCACTTGTGTGTGTGTGTGTATGTGTGAGGAGACACCAGTCTAACAATTTTCAAAAACATAGTATATTTTTTCTATTATATGATAATGTTTCTAATAAAATCACATACATACAATATAGACTAGCACATTTCTGATATTAAGCTATGATTAGCTATGGTATCAATCAATTGTATCTGTTACAGGTTTACTGCTACCACCTCACAATTTTATAAAACTGGACACTTGAAATCCATATGTTAAATTCTTTAATTCTCACTTACATTGGACACATTCTGCAGAGTGCACTAGATTTTATGCAGCATGTGGATAATATATGTTATATAGTTATAGTATATGTTCATTTTATACATAGAGCAGCCATGTTCAAGGAAATCAAGTACCAGTATGGGATCCGTTATCCGGAAAACCATTATCCAGAAAGATCCAAATTACAGAAAAACCATCTCCCATAGATTCCATTATGTCCAAATAATCCATATTTTTCTCTGTAATAATAAAACATTACCTTGTACTTGATCCCAACTAAGATATAGTTAATCCTTATTGGAAGCAAAACCAGCCTATTGTGTTTATTTAATGTTTAAATGATTTTCTAGTAACGTTAAGGCCTGAAGATCTAAATTACAGAAATATCTGTTATCTGGAAAATACCAGGTCCCGAGCATTCTGGATAACAGGTTCCATATCTGTATTTGAATTTGTTCTGCAAAAGGTTCTTTTGATATCATAATCATTTTAAAATAATGTAGTTTATGAGTGTGTGATGTGTCTGATATTCAGCCTACTACGTGGAAACATTAGATGGCAAAATCCACCACTGACACAAGAAAACAGGTCAGGTCAATCTAGAATGAACTGATATTAGAATAACATTAATAGTTATGAGGGGAAAGAGTAGGACACTAGAAGAACTCTCCAAAGCATTTTTTTAAAATGATGTACAATAAAAAAATGGAAAGGTTTGATCTCAGTATTTAGCTTCTTTTTCCAGCCATGTCTATTAACATTTACACTCACTGTCAGTATAAATAAGATAGACATCTAGCTCTGTAAATAAGGTTGATTAAACCACAAATTGGCTGAATTAATTCCGCCTTCTCAATTTCTCGTGAACAAAGGGGAAAAAAAATCATGAGAATTCGATCTGATCACAGACTTGAGGATACACATGATGTATTGTTAAAATTCATTAGCCACTTCCTCATAAAAGAATGCCAGCAAACATGTAAGGGATACAGAGGTCTGTAAACGGCCTTTATACAGAGCATATGTCACGGCTAACATAGGTCAAAATCTGGAAAAGCTGAATAAAAACGTTAGTTGTATGTGCCAGAGATGAATTTCATTTTCTGTAGGCATGTTTTATGAATTCCAGCTTTGAAATCTATTCCAGGTGGTTTAACAATACTGTACAAACAATGCTAATGTACTGCATTGCCAGAGGAGGGATTTCAGTTTCCGAAATCTGGTTGATATTACTATATTAGAAAGACTAAGATCACTGCAGATTGATCTAAAGAAGAGAGAGGACTAGAGAGGAACAGGGCAAAATGCTATACAATGTATACAAATTACCATGATAAACTTGTACACAATAAACACAAACTCCATACTTTTAGCAAGACAGTATTTCAAGCAGACATCTCCCAAATACATCTGATGGGAATTTAATATTGTAAGCTTATTACATGGTGATCTTTATCCTCTTAGCCAATGCTGTCCAACTTCTATGGTACCAAGGACCGGAATTTTTCTGTTCTACATGGTGGAGGGCTGATAATGGAAGCCAGTGTTAGCCACTCCCTGTTTTTAGACCACACCCACTTTAAACCACACCCATGTTACCACAATACCATGTCCACATTAATAGCACACCAAAAAACCAAATGGTTGGTGCTCACTGCAGGGATGTCACTCATATGTGAAAAAAGTTATATACCTCCTCCCCTGTGGATAACACAGTACCCCCAGCATATCATTAAATACCTTAGGGGCTCCTAACAACAATTTTCAAATGCTAACAAACCCTAGAACAAATGCCAGGCTTATGTTCCACAGGCAGACCAGGGCACACACAGGCAGAGTTTGACATACCCAGGGAGCATAGGGCAGGCATAGTATGGCACACACATGTAGTATGGGACAGACAGAGTATGGCACACACAGGGAGCATAGAGCAGGCAAAGTAGGGCACACACAGGGAGCATAGGGAAGGCAGAGTATGGTACACACAGGGTGGAAAGAGCAGGCAAAGTATGACACACACAGGGAGCATAGGGCAGGCAGAGTATGACACACAAAAGGAGCATAGGGCAGCAAAACTGAGCAGGAGACAGGGAAACCTATCAGGACCACTCTAAGATATACTACATACAGTGACACAGTGCTGGTCCTCCATTAGCATTTTGAATAAGGTATCAACAATGCAGGCGGGATTATATGTGTGAACAATACAGGGGATTACAGTCTGGCAGGGGCCAGTTAATCTCAGTACGGATACCTTTTAAATCTTACACATAGTAAGCAGACACAGCAGGCAGACTTTCATGTGAAGGGGGGCAGCCCTGCTCTTAGTCATTTTAGTACTTGTACCACAGTAATCTACATAAAGGAACTTTTCACAACTTAATACTATAATAAACAAGAGGTTCACACAATATCGCAAATTAACTCAGGTATACTTTATTTGCACTCTCCAAGACAACTTCTCCAATAACCATCAGAATACAAGTTTCCCCAACAAACAATGTAATAGCATAAGGCACAGTGGCTTGTGAGTAACATGCTGCTCACCAATCCATTGGATGTTTCTCCCAGTGGCCCCAAAGCAGGTGCTTATTTTTCAATTCCTGGCTTGAAGACAAGTTTTAGTTGCATTAAAACCAGCCTCTTGTAAGCTGCCAGTCCACATTGGTGCTACCAATAGCCAATGACATCGCATATTTGGTACCCTCAGGAACTTTTTTCATGCCTGTGTTGCTCCACAACTTTTTTCATTTGAATGTGGCTTGTTGGTAAAAAAAGGATGGTGACCCCTGGCATAAGGTATCCCAGGCCACTGGCCCTCAGCCTGATGCCTACTTCACTGCTCCTTCTTTCTCTTTAGGGACTCTGCACCTTCTTACAGACTTTTGCCACAGTGGTCAGTCTTAATTTGAGGAGCAGTAGGCCCTACTTAACCTAGTCCCTCTTCCACTGGGTCTCTATCTGGGCAAGATACCACCAGCACACTTATCCCCTCCTATTTCCTCAATGGACCGTCAGATGCTCATCTCACTAACCTACTACTAATTCAGTACAGTGAGATCCAGAAACGTAACCCGTCTCTCACTATCCTATCTACTTCTTGGCTGTAGAGTTGGGCCTTAGGCTCCTCAGCATCATACACTTGTTTTCTTTCTCAGCAAAAGAGGACGCAGCTCACTGAACTCCCCCTTATGTAGCCTTTCTTATGATATTCCCCTTTCCAGCAGTGCCACTTGGTGGTTTTTATCTATACTATATCCTATCCTGCCTAGTGTACCACTAATTATTGCTAACTGGCCTCTGGTCTACCACCTCTCACCACTTTAGTCAACCTAGAATCCTCCTGATTTCATCTGTTTCACCTCCTAAAATCCAATGTAAGGCTGTCTTTCTCAGCCTCTGAAACTACAAACTAAACTTAGATTCTACAACCTTGAACCGTTTGGTGCACTGGTCCTATCTTGGCACTTATTGTCAACTGCATGACCATTATGAATAGCATCACTTATTTCCCTATTTTTTGCTGGCAAATAATAGTCACATTTGGATTGTAAGCTTTTTGGGCATGGACTTACCACCCCTGTGCCTCTTAGCACATGGAGCGTAAAAAAAAAAAAAAAAATATATATATATATATATATATGTGTGTGTATTTATTGCAAGGTACTGTATGTCCTCACTTTTTGTATTATTAAAGTAGGAAGTAACTTTATGCACACTGCTACTACATATGCAAGTAGCAATAAATATATACAGATATGGGGCCTGTTATCCATAGTTACATAGTTAAATTGGGTTAAAAAAACACATCAAGTTCAACCCCTCCAAATGAAAACCCAGAAATCTCAGGACCTGGGGTTTTCCAAGATAAAGGATCTTTCTTTAATTTGTATCCTCATACTTTAAGTCTTCTAGAAAATCATAAATATTAAATAAACCCAATAGGCTGGGGTTGCTTCCAATAAGGATTACGTATATCTTAGTTTGGATCAAGTAAAAGGTAATGTTTTAGAATTACAGAGAAAAAGGAAATAATTTTAAAAAATTTCTATTATTTGGATAAAATGGGATCTATAGGAGATACCTTTCCATAATCTGGAGCTTTCTAGATAACAGGTTTCTGGATAACGGGTCCCATACCTTTAGTGGTAGATATACATACATGCATTATTTCTGCAATGTGGTATTGTTTATTCTGAATTTGGGACCCTATTTCCCTGAAATCATTGGCAAATTATATTATCTATGTAGAATATATATATATATATTTATTTATTTCTTTCTATAGCAGAATTTGGAAATTGGCATCAATGCAAGTTGTTTTGATCACAGTACCAGCATTATTAATCTATTACTCTGTAACATTTAACAGGTGTAAAGCTGCACAATAATCATTCCTTAAGATATCTCATCACAGTTTCTATTCAAGAATCCACGAATTGTGCACCTGTGCAGGACTGATGAATATAGCAATAAAGTGATTCACTGACTGCTTGCTTGCAGCTGTTCCAACATTCATATGAAATCACAGATCAAATGGCAGCTGGGCAGCTTTATATTTGGGCTAAAATAAAATGATTTTGTTTCATCTAAAAGCACTAACCATTTAAATACCAAGGAATTTACACTGGCAGATAATTTTATCCAGAAGGCAGATTTAGAGAGTTTGTTTCATTTCCACAGTTGAATTTAGTTATTACTAATTGGTACCATGATTTTTATTTTATAGTTTTGTCATTTATTCGTCTAAGTGTAAAAGAAAAATGTGAGGTTGTTCTAGGTTATTGAAAAGAAAGACTAATCAAGAAATAATTATTTATTTGATCTGTTTAATTGCATAGAGTATTGGCAATTGTTTTCGACTGTAATTGCTTTGAGGCAGGCTTACTTAATTTTAATTTAAATTTTAAATGCCATGGATTGTATAATCCACATCCATTGTTACTTTAGTGTAGATTTTATGCATCTGGGATTTTGTTAATCTACGCTCATTGTCTAGCAACTCCTGGTTCTGCTCCTAGGCACTATTTTTAAGTCACCAATAATATTAAATACATAAATATGAAGACCTCATTAAATTCTATATAGATATTGATGTCAGCAAAGAGTATTGTGAGCTTCCGGTAGCGAAACCCAAGGCCATGACACAGATTTCAGAACAGAAAACGGAGACTGACCACCTTGAAGAGTTTAAATTGCCTCTTTGCTGGCTTTTATTTGCACAAAACACAATTCTTCAGCACATTTGCTTCACATAGGGAATAACAGAAACAGTCCCGCTTCCACACCCATACTGGTGTACATGTTACTCACGATTTTAGCCCTCACTGGCTTTCACATAGGTAATACAAATCCCAGATTCCTCTCTGAGACACACTCGAGACACTCTTGTCTCCTGGGAGGCATTTCTCTTTTCCTCTCCAGTCCTTTGGAGCTCTCTTCAACACAGGAGGACTCACACACTTTCCCAGGTACTCACCAGGACTCCTTCTTCCCTGCACCCAAGGAGGTTTACACATGGCCCTTCACCCTCCTCCACTCAAGGAGGTCTCTAGGGGGAAGCTCTGTGGTGTTGCTCCACACCTCCTTTTAACTAAACTTATTTTTTTTTAAACTTAATTAGCTAATTACTTATCTACCTACCTAGCTTAGGCAGCTGCAACCCTTTACATGGAGCAAGGAATGGAAGCCCACCCTGCTCTCTTCCATCCACTCCAGGGACCCATAATCCAGCTTTTACTAAGCCGTTTCACAATTTAAAAGCATTACTTGCTGCAGAAACACACCTTTTCCCTGGAGTTTTTATTTCACCAGCCTAATGCTGGTGAAATACACACAATATTGTGCCCTTTAGACACCCATATCTTACAGTATACTAAGGGAAAGTGGACTATAAAATGTATGTTGTAAGCTCTTGCATGGGGTAGGTCCCTCTTTTCCTCTTTTACTGTTATTGAAACCATTGTATGTAATTCTCTTTCGGTGTTTATATCCATTTATTGTACAGGGCAGTACATTATTTATCACATTAAGGATGCATTTGAGACCAAAACAGATTTTGTATTTTCAGGATACATTTACAAATATGTTTACAGAAATAAACTTTGTGAGAAACAAAAAGTAAAGACACAAATAAATTACATGTATGTAAGTTAAAGTATATAAATCTTTGCCACAGCCCAACAAGTTGTTTTGGAGGTTCATGTTGTTTAATAGCTTTGTGCATCCTGAACTGAGCTCAGAGAATGGCAGATGGTGGAATCTGGACATACAAAACCTTTGTGTAAAAAAAGGATTTATTTGGATCCAGCCACATTTCTAAACCATGGATTTTTGAAAGTGTGAATAAAAGGCAGTTATTGCACAAATACACAAAAAGAGATAAGAGGGAACATTAGTGTGCAGGCCACCATCTTGCTTCAGATAATGCCTCAGCCTGAAAGATGGTCTTGTCACCTTGTCACCTTCTTGAAATCGTCTGAGATACTTAATAAAACATGATTAGTGACAGATGAGGACAGTCAGTTTTCTTTGGAGAGGCTACTAAAAGTTTTTCCTAGTAACATATTAACCCATAGATCTAAATCTGTCAGAATTGCACTTAAGCCTTCATGAATGGATCTCCAGAGAACAGAGCAGTATTTCAGAAAGAAGACAGAATTCCCTTTAAAGTGATAGTAAAATTCTAATATGAATGAGCCTGCTGTATTATTCGAAACACATGTGTAAAGGTACTAACACCAAGCTTGCAATACACATGTGATATTTTTAGGAGGAAGAATTGACTAGGTTTGCTCACAGTCTTCAGTTTCTTTTGCTTTGTTCCCAGAATCCAGGCTGGGTTTGGATAGAACAGTGATTCAACAACATTTTACAAAAAAGGAGTTTTGATGTGTATACCATATTTCTGCTGCTCTCAGACTACTTTGCAATACAATGCAGTAACATTAAACGAAGTAGATTTAATTTAACCAGTAACCAGAAAGACAACAGGTTAAATAAACACACAGCATAGTATAGGCAGCACCGTTTATGTATTTCCATTAGAGTCTGGCAGAAAAAAATAGAAATAGAAATAACAACTCCATAAGTCTCCATTATCTATAGCAAAAGGCAATTACTAGGTGCACTACTTGCAATTTGTTGTGGTGAAACATTTGGGTTCACATTAGGAAAATGTGTTTCAAAATCTGCTGTAAGTGAAGAGTATGTGGAACAGACTGTATAGAGAAGAAGCCCTTGGTCTTCTAGAAGGAACCTCTTAAGGTGAGCAGGAGACCCCTGTCAATCCCGGTTTTCACACATGCCCTTTTAGGGCCCCGGAACATTCTGCTGCAGGATGGACATGGGAGCTACACATGGCACAAATTGATAACCAACTGTGGTACAAACAGGATCAGGTAAAAAACGTAGTCAAGCGTCAGGCAATGGATTTTGGGCAGGCAGCACAGATTCAGTAGTCAGGAACATGCACACGATAAAAAACCAGAAGACCAATGCAAAACAATAGGTCCAATGTATTGTGAAATGTGGGTAACCTGCTGTTGTGAGTGATTCCCACATTTCACAATACATTGGACCTATACAGGGTGCCAGAGACGGAGCATCCAGGGAACCATCAAAAGAAGTGAGGCACAAACGCTAATCAGTGTAAAACCCTCTTTTATAGCAAAACAATAGGTATTAGCAAGTTCTGAATGCACAGAGCCAGCTTGGGCACTAAACACAAGCAAAATTCCTATTTATTTCAAATTTTCACACCAAAACCGACAGCAGGCAAGTCTGGGAGCTGGTGCGTCAGGAGGTAAGAGCGTGTGCTTGTCTCCCAGACTTCTAAAGAGCTTTCAAATTTCATCTGCAAAATGAAGTAAATGTTTCAGCACTTTCTCCTTTTCTTTGTCATTTGCTAACCCTCAAATTTTCTTTGTTTTTCCTCTATATCCATAAATCATTTTGACCATGACAGCAACAAAGAAGATGCAGAATAGAAAACACAGGGATGAATCATTGCATTCTGAATTGGCATGTGCCAAAGTATTCTGCAGAATGTTTCGCACAATGCCAGCTGGACATTTTCAGCTCTCCGTTCATGATTTTTTTTCCTGGAGATGAATCACCAAAAATATACTAATTTCCTTAGCTTTTAAAATCATTTTACTCATCATTGGTTTACCTACCTTTCCACACTCTGCTCCTTTGCATTCTCTTCTTTGATTTCTTCTTTTTTCTGTATCTTCCTTTCAATCATCTTCATCAATACTCTAACCTTCCTTTATCTTCTCCTTTCTCTACGGCTTTTCATTTTTACTATGTTACCTAAATGAAAACTAAAGCTTAACAAGAAGTAGGTGAGAAATGCTGCACATTATTTTTTGATTTTCTGTACCAGTCTGAGGCCACCACAACCCTTTAGCAATGAAGATCTGATGATGCAAAAAAAAAAAAAAAAAACCCATTGACTTGTATTGCTTGATTGAAAACCGCTGTAAAAAAAAAACACCATTGATTTAGCATTTTGCTAATTTGGGCTGTTTTGCAAAGTTTCCTGCAAATTTTCATTGAAATGAAAGGGGACAGATTTCACTCATCACTATTAGCAAACACTGTAAAAAGATCTATTCATGCAATTTAATTTTGTGTTCCTTCTGAATACCAGATAAATATTAACTTTGTTTAACAATAAAAATGTTCAAGGCCTTGAGAATTGCAAAAATTTTGAAATTGGGAAGTTAAAAGATTCCTGGCCATTCTGCATAACTGTGATAAACAACAGTCTGCTATATCTATCAGACAAGCCCCTAAAATACTCAAACACAACGTCAATCCTTTTTTCATAGATGGTTCTGGTATTCTTTCCAACCACCATCAGTCTGTGATGTTAATAGTTCAATTAATGTCTCAAAAGAATGTAAAACATTACAATTAACTTACACTGAGCCAAAGCCAATGTCTAATTACTTGCTTTTAGCTGGCAGACTTTGCAATAACAGTCTGAATGCCACTTCCAGTAACCTTGCATTGTATTTGTTGGCAGCTTTAGATCATTCTACAATACACATTGATGATAATTTGAGTGGTGGCTTGTCATGAAAACTTGTTCTGTGGATCTGGCAATAGGCATAGGATTTAAATCCTTTTGTAATTCATTTTGTCAAACCTTCATCCCAAATACCCATCAAACTCACCCATAATTTCTATCTTTCTATAATGTTCTAAAGCTATGTAAAACATTGAGTAGTTCAATTTAGTCCAACATTTGTTCAAAAAAATAATTTATTTCTACTTTAAAACCTGCCAACTCCTATAACAAAATTCAGTAGTGTCAACAGACCTGAATTTTAATAGTTGGTAGAGCAGCAGGCTTGGCAATGTCTGTCTCACATGCACTGGTCAGGGCACACCACATTGACTGTTGCCATGGGATGATTTCTTACTGTTAAATAGTGATGGGCGAATTTATTTGCAAGGCGCAAATTTGCAGCGAATTCCCGCTGGCGAATAAATTTGTGAAACCGCTGGCAAAACAGACATTGGCGTCAAAAACTAGATGCCGGCGCCGTTTTGCAAATTTCGTGGGAAATTCGCAAATTTTTCAGCGAAGCAAAACGCCCCAAATTCACCCATCACTACTGTTAAAGCATCACAATAGAGGAACTAGGGGCAGCATCACCTTTGGTCCTTTGAAACTTAACCTTTTGGTACCTTATTCACTCAACCCTGCTTATTTCAACTTAAAAGAAATTGCTGGTTTTTTTGCAAAAAGTAATCATTTTTCAAAAATCTGATTATTTCATTATAATGAAGTCTATGGAAGACGGCCTTCTGTAATTTGGAGCTTTCTGTAAACAGGTTTCCTGATAATGGATGACATACCTGTATTTTGCTGCTTGCAGTTTTTAGAAGCTTAAACTTACATAGGCTTCCAACATATGTAGTAGTTAATAAGTAGGTATCTGAATATCAGGAACCTTTTTGCCTGGAAATGGATCAATAAATTGCCCTTAATACCTCATAGAGGGTCCCCTTCTCGACAAAGACAGAGCAAATCATTACAGTGCTTTTTTTTAAAGGGCACATTAATCTATTCTATATGCATTTACAAACCAATTTGCAATACAAATAACTAACATGCCTACAGATTTACCTGTGACGTTAGTTTTGTTTTGTCTTCTTTTGGATTGTTTAATAGTGATACTGTTCATTTAACCATTTAGATTGTGTTTCCTTACATTGTGGGATACAGTGATGCACCAATACATTATATATGTTACAAAATACGCCCTCCGATCTTCATCAGCATAGTAGCTAATATTATTTCTACAGCCATCCGTGGTGATTCAGCCATGATGCAAAAGTATAGCAGCTTCCTAAGCAGACACTTAAAGGACAAGGAAAGTTGAACTAAAGAAGTAGGTTAGAAATGTTGTACATTATGTTTTGGGCTTCTGTACCAGGTCAAGGCAACCACAGTCCTTTAGCAGTAAAGATCTGTGCATCCAAATATGCCCCAGTAGCTCCTCATCTTCTTTTCTGCTGATTCACTGCACATGCTCTGTGCTGCTGTCACTTACTGAGTTTAGGGACCAACTTTAAATATACAGTACACCTAGAATATAAATATCACAATATAATTAATACAGATAATTACTACATGGCAGCACATAAATCAGTGCAACTAGTATCAGAATTTAATAATCAGACCTGTAGCATCAGCTTATATTACAGGCCAATCTAATTTTCTGCTTGATAATTTGAAATGACCCCAAATCTTAGCTTCTCAACAGCTGCTCACAGCCCACTGAGCATGTGAGTGTCACAGACACTTTCCAAGATGGTGACCCCCTGTGACAAGTTTAAAGTCCTGGATCATTGCTGCTATTGGGAAGCTAAACTTTAGGCCGGTGCAGTATATAAAATATGGCATTTTTAGCCATATTCATTTTTAGGGTTTAGGTCTCCTTTAAGGGGAAGATTTAACAAAGTGTTACAATGGAACTCAACACAATACAATTCTGCCACTCTCTATTTATTCTTTTTTAGAGGTGTATTTATTAAGTAGTGAGCGCTACCTTTCACCCACTAAAAAATGTGCCTCTTAAAATCCCATGGGAATGAATCATTGTGGCTGAAGTTTACTTCATAGTGGCAGTAACACGTGTACCAGGTAATACATTGGCTTCTTTACAGAATATCGCCCATACATAAAACGAAATCTCTGCAGTGGTATCATATACACTACTTCGTTTTCTTAATAGAATGTCATATTTTTGAATACTACATTGTGTCATATTTTTGAATGCTACATTGTGTTTGAAATTATGAAATCCCACCTCATATGAAATACATTAAATGCAAAATGAAAGAAGCGCTGGTTTTAAATGAATCATTCTGCCCACTGCAGAACTGAGAGATGAGTGTTCTTGATGTGGATAAATATCTTTGATGTCTAAGACAAAGCTCAGATGAAACTATGACCACCCGGAATACAAAAGAATTTGTGGCTGGTGTTGGAATTCCTATTCAATACTGATAATCTACACGAACAGCAGGCAATTGTGTTTATTTTGTATACCATGATGTCCGCAAATTAAATATCTTTGTAGGATTTCAAATGTTTCACATATGATGCACATTTGTGTCCTCAGCTTTGAAGCTGGTCTGACGATGAAAATTATTTCATTTTACGTTTAAAGCTATAACATTTCCAAGCTCAGACACAGATGCAAGTGGAATACAAAGATTTACGAACATAGGTGCTAAATTGCATGAGTTCAGTTGCCAATATAAAACAAGCAGTCATTTCTGAGGAGTCTTCTACAAGTTGGAAAATGATAAGGTTCATTGCTGTTGGCAGCCAGTGCAGTATAGCGCCAATGCTACAACTGTAGATCAGTTCCAGTGCTCAGTCAGCTCCATTGCACCTCAGTAAGGGTCTCACAGGGTCGAAGTGAATTTGAGGGAATTTTCGAAGTAAAAAAATTCGAAATTCAAAGTAATTTTTTGGATACTTCGACCATCGAATAGGATACTACGACTTTGAATTTACTTTGACTTCGATTCGAAGTAAAAATCGTTCGAATATTCGACCATTCGATAATCGAAGTACTGTCTCTTTAAAAAAACTTCGACTTCAATAATTCGCCAAATTAAACCTGCCGAAGTGCTATGTTAGCCTATGGGGACCTTCTAGAGCAGTTTTCTAAGTCTTTTGAGGTCGAAGAAAAATCCTTTGATCGATTCAAAAGATTTAAAAGTATGATCCAAGGGACAAAGTGCAAAAAAGTATTTTTTCTCTTTACCAGATGTACCATATAATTGCACCTATTGAAAACACAGGCAGTATGTGCACAATTCAGGAACACAATTTTGTGATCATGTGCAACTGGCCCTGTTCTACACATTCATATTAAGAAGTGAGACAGGTACCTTGGTAGCAGATGAAAAATATAGGGGTAAATTTACTAAGCGCCGAAAATTTGCAGCCTTCGCAACACTTCACCAGGCAAAGATTAGACTGGGACAACGCTAATTTACTAATATGCGATGTTTCATCTTGCAAATTTTCCAGGGAACCTTAATAAAGTTGTTATAATGCCCTATACATGAGCCCACTGTATAGTTTGTTTTCTACAAAAAAAAAAAGAGTAAATAGAAGAAGCAAGGCGTTGATTCTCAGGGTTGTTAAAAAAAGGCACAAAAATATCAAAAATTAGAAGCACCTACAAATTATAAGACATTGTTGGTTTAAATACAGCCAATGATATAGGATACATGCCTCAATAAAACATGTCTGGTTCTACACATACATCAAGATCATCTCATTATTACTGTTGCTACTATATGTGATAATGATTTGCATTTTCTTTCATATGTTTCTATAGCCGTATCTTAAAGGAGACATAACCCCCCTATAGCTAAAAGCCCCCATTTGCCACCCTTCACTGGCCCCTCTCCCTGCTTCCTCCCCACATAGTGTTCTACCAGCGTTGCGAAATATGTTGACGCTCTATAAATACATGTTAATAATAATAATAATAATAATACTAGGAAAAGAGTTCCGGGCAGCAACACTGACCTATATATGCAGAGTAGCACAGCAGAGCTCAGGGGTGCCATGCTCTGAAGCTTCAGTATCTTCCTGATCATCTTCTCTTTGGTAATTTACGAAGCTTTGTGGCTTCAACTTTGCATGCGCTAAAAGCTCATGTTTTGGTTCTCACATCACAAAGAAATCTGAAGCTACTGAACATGCTGCCCCTGAGCTCACCTGCGTTACTCTGCATATATAGGTTAGTGTTGCTGCTTGGGACACTTTTTCTATGGAGGGTGAAATGTTTAATTTTTTTTAATGACTGAAATTGTGGCAAAATAGCTTCACAGCCCAAATATTTGCTTAGAACCAGCCATGCCCCTTGCTTATGGAGTCACACCCTAAACAACATGGGTAAAATGATACTTTAGTGATAACTGAAATAAGTATGCAAAATGGATACGTTTGAGCAACTTCCACCCATGCTGAACAGTATTTACCATCAATATGAGGCAGATTTATAGACATTCAAATTAAAATGTTTACTGCGATTTTAAATTTAGGGGCAAAAAAACAAGTTTGAGTCTATAAAGCTTATAATAAATCATGGCATCTAAAAGCTGGCAAGTTAATGTAGAAGTCATTGGGATTTGTACGTTTTTACTTCAAATTTAAAGCTACTAGAAAGCACAATAGTTAGCATTAGATCTAACAATATTTTTACATTTAACATGTCAGATTATCTTCTTTTCCCTTGTCCCAGACATGCAAAGTTAGTTTGAGATAATAGCTATCTGATATAGTTTCCTTATGTGATATTATAGGGTTCATATATAAATACAAGTGCTGTGTGCAAAGTGCAATTTTTGGTTGCAAACATACGCAACTGCACTAGAGTTTTGGCAGAAATTGAATGCAACTGGGCTGGCATCATCTCTGGCTCATCCATTTTTCTGCATGAATAATCTCTTTTTATAACCACATGATAGAAAATATTAGTAAATAATAAACACAAAAAGTCACCAGAAAAAAATTTGTAAGAAAAATCTGAATAGGTTGTATAGAAGTCAGTGGGAATGTTTTCTAAAAACTTTATTTATTTATGTATTTTCCCAGTTTATTAAAACATTCAAGATTTTCAGAAAATTAATGGGACAAGAGATTCTCACAAGATTTTCACATCCATTTTTTTCACAAACTTGTGTTTTGATAAATCTGCCCTTTAGGCTTTTGGAGTTCATACCTTTAGGGTTTGTTTAAAGAACAGTAATTTATTACTATTCATTTGCTCTTCTACATAATTGGTTTCTCTTGTTACAGAACTGGTTTCACCAGCGATGCTACACAAAGGAGAAAACGTCAAATCTCAAAAAAATCATTATTTTCCTATAATTCTAAAAAACTCAAAAAATGCAAGATTTATTAAGTGAAAAACCACAAAAACCAAGTAAAAATTTGTCAAGATCATATATATTTTTTCCATATGATGTCCAAAAAACTAAATTTTTTCGAGTTTTTCAAGGTATTCGTTTTTTATAGCGCATTGTTCACCACTTTTTTGTTCATACTTTCTTTGTTCCGATTTTTTAATAAATCTCACAACATTCGAATAGGTCTTCTATTTACTAAAATTTGACTTTTTCTCACTATATTAAAAAAAATCAGCCAAACCCCTAAACCCAAATCCCCTTAATTTAACAATAATTATTCTCGAAAAAATCAGTGTGAGAAAAAGTCATGACAAAATCGTATGGAATTTTGAATTGTGTGAATTTTTCAATTTGATGCTTGAATTGTGTGCCTTTTTCCAAGTTGATGCTGGGATAATTCGAATTTATTCGATTATCAAACAAAAACCAGCGCAAACAGCCCTAAACTATCAAGAATCCAAAGGTTAAAAACATGTTCCAATTGTTAAAGGGACCATCTACCTTTGACTTCTACATGATTTCGAAAGGGTTTTAGCTGGAGTATTTTTAAATTCAAATTTTTATCAGCTTTGGAGTATAATAAATCTTAAAAAAATGGAGGGTTTTTTTTCTAAAAATTCGCATTTTTTAGCTTTAAAAACTTGACCAGAAACATTTGAGGTTTAATAAACAGACCCCTTAAAGTTTGTGAGTTTAGCTGTGGTTTCAAAAACCTCTAAAACCACTAAAATCCAACCTTTAATAAATAAGCCTCTATACTGTAAGTGCCTTCATAGCAGGATCATGGAAGGTATATTTATCTTCAACCCAAAACAGCAATAGGACAATTCCTCAGATGAGTAGTTTTTAAATATTTTAATTAGGCCTTCTTTTAAAGTAAAATTTTTGTTATTTATCTTAATTAAATTCATACCGTTATGATTTTTTTTTGCAAATTTTAGGGATATAGATACAAATAAATAGATTAAAAAACAAATTATATGCACACAGTTTATAGTACATGTAACATGTATTTGTAGTCATTGGAAAATTTTAAGATTGGTGCATGATAACTTGCTACATCTGGTTTCTTTGAAGATGCGCCTCTCAGAAATGACAGCAGTATCTTACAATATACAGCAGCTTAAAATTAATTTAGGATGTCAACTTTTCTAAGAAGGGAGATGCCAATATCATGGTTTTCATTTTATGGCATGATGCTGGGAGCTAGAGATGATTTGTTTTGTGTTATTAAAGAGCAATCTGCAATTAGTTCAAGCAGAAAGTATTACAGCCAGGTGCAGCGTTTGAAGTGATTCTTGTGTTCTTTTGTTAATTGTGTATATAATAGTAGTCCAGTAATGGACACTCCACAGGCATCTTTGGAATTTTTGTGTGTTGCAGGTTTTCTTGTCTAGACAACAAGATCAGAATGGAATTTGTATTGGATGCATTCATGGTTTTCTTCCAAATTGGAAATTAAAAAAGATATCAAGACGTTTTTTCATTAAACAAGAAAAAAAATACACTTTGAAAAAAAAATCTTTCCCCTGTTTAAACTGAATGTGATGTTAATATCAACCACAAAAACGCTGCATTTCAATATACGTTATATGTGTCTTGCTACAAATGAATTAATTACAGTACTATCCAATCAATTTCCTTACCCGCAATCTTTTTAAATTAATTCATTTCATTTTTATTAAAAAAAACAAAACACATACACCACAACACTAGGCAGTATGTCAACTAAGGTTAAGTTTCGGCTACAAGTTTATACAAAGGACATTACTGAACTGGAAAATTGTAGATATTTATAATGTAATTAATAAAGGAAATTGAATACTTGTATAATAAAAGGGCTGGATATATTTTGTCTGGAGAAGATACACTTGCACGGCCATATGGCAACAATTTACAAATCTTAGAGGTCAATCATGGAAAATCTTTAAAAACAAAAACCATATAGAAAAAGAAATTTCCAGAGGAAAGGCTCTTCGTGAGACCCTAACAAGTAGTTTGGGATCCAAAGATGGATATCTAATAATATAAATTCTGGAGTGATCCAAAGAGCTGATTGCTAAAATGTCAGTATTAATGATGATTGCATTGAAGATAATTGAGCCTCATAAAAATAGTTATACTAGGGATGTTAAAATCACCAGAATGATGTAGTATGTATTAGAAGAGAAGTGTTAGAGGTACAAAAGGCTTCAAGGAAGAAGGATGAATGAAAGTGACAGCAATACAAACCAATTATAGGAGCAAAAGTAAAGAGGACTTTGGAGGGGTGAGAGTAGTGTCACAACTTGGCAATAAATAAACTAGATTACTACTGTTTTTGCACAATTGCATCAGGTGCATTGTCACCATGGGCAACTACATTGAATTATGGAGAAAAAACCTGCATTGAAGGTAAAAATTAAATTATAACAATTTGCAACCAAAATTGTACTTTGCACATTGCTCATGTATAATTCTATAATCCTTTGTGCTGAAAACTTCAGAGAACAATTCAGAAAATGGCAACATACAGTTTGATATGCTAGATGCACTGGTGTTGGCCAATAGCAACCACGTATATGCTTGCAAAACAAACATCAGTTGCAAACATTGTGATTTTGATGTCATTACATACATTTTTATTATGCATTTTTTGAGTAATCATTTGGTTTGTTTTTTTTTGCTTTTTTGTGTCTGTTTTCTATTTTTTGTACTGGAACTTGTCCCAATTTACTTGGTTACCAATACAAACATATGGTCTGTTGCCATCAGTTGCAAACATTGTGATTTTGATTTATATTATTAAATTCATTTTTTTATTATGCCTTTTTTGAGTAATTATTTGTTTTTTGCTTTTTTAAAAATGGGAAAAATGTCTTTCGGTTTTTTGACCCACTTTTTGTCCCAATGTACTGGGTTACTAAAGTCAGTGACCCTAACCACCAGATAAGAATTTCATTGCCAAGGTAAGATTCAGAAATGTTTACTCATTCGAAAACCACAGATAGCTAAAGTGAAATCAAAATCAAATAAAAGTTTTTTAATAAAGGTTTTTTTTTATTTCTTTGAACTGACCATTTAATACTTGATTTAGTTTCCAAAATGTGCCATTTAGCACAGCATTCCTAATCTTTAAAGTACAATATAAGTTTAAATAATATTGCTCACATATTTTGATATGATTTTTGATTAAAAATGTGAATTTGTGTAACACCCCTGGTCCAACCAATCAATTAAAATTCTATCTCCTTGATTACACATCAGTATAAGGATTAATTTAACTCAGATTTAGAAAGAAAGAACCCCAATTATATCAGGTTGCAATTAAACGCTGGTTATTTATTCAACAGATCTCTCTCAAATATTTGTATAAATTAACTGTGTAAGATAGTTCATTACTTCCCAAAAAAATTAAGTTAAAAAAAGTTAAAAATGATTTTAGATAGATATGCTAAAGTTCAGCTACTTTAATTTCTTTCTTTTACTTTCTTTTAAGTCTCAAGTAAGCTAAAGTCTCAAGTGAGTGCAAATTATGGTCAAAGCTTTATTATCTTTTTATGGCAATAAAGATACCCAAAATGATTTCTATTCACTGGAAAAACTATTCCTGGATACTTCCCTTCTGTTTTAGGGGTCAGGCAAGACAAGGTAGGTCAATGGTTAGGACTGCTACAGTATATAAAGTTTACTATGATGAGATACAGTGTCTTGGCTTAATCTATGATATTCTAAACATAGAATTGTAGAAAACCCCTGTATTTTGAAAATGGATTCACTTGCCCTATATTATTAATAAATCATTGGTCAAGGCAAGGCTACATCATTAATCACAGGGCCCCATACTACTAAATTTAACATGGCCCTTAATCCTAGGGGGACCAGTTATTAGCTCACTAGTTACCTGGGTGGTGGGCCCTGCCAGCAAGTAAAATTAAATGAAAATAAAGCCCCTCCCATGCATGTCTAGATCCCTAATTTGCCTTGAGCATTCCACAAACCCCACCCTTGTTCTATTCCAGCCACTTCCCAGTTAAACCAAGTGCTGCCCATGATCCTTTCAAACCCTGCTTCACAAAGATGGACCCATTATGTGACCTATGAATCAATGTTTTCATCTTGGAGTCCCTCTTCATAGGGCCTCTGACTAAGATACCCCTGTACCTCTGGTGGTGGCACTAGGGAAAAAATATTTGTATTGATTGGTCCATCTATTTTTTTTTTTATAACTTTAAAGCAAATTTGGCCTGGACAGTTACATACCGTTATACTTTAATTCATCTTAGAATGCTCCTACAACCCTCTATGCATGATCATATCCCAGCTACAGACAATCTTCGATCTTATTGTTGCTCTTCAAAGGTATAATATTTTTTATTTATTTAACATTTTCTTACATTACAACGGCTCCTTTTGCCATTACTAACAATATCTACAGTACAACATCTACAGTACCCTTGCCACAAGTTGTTTTCTATTAAATGTTTTTGCCATCCTCTGCTTTTCTGAGCAGTTAATGATTGTAGGCTAAAACACAATACTACTACTAATAATACACAGTATGTTGTATTTTAACAATTAAGTTCTATCTCTGAATTTCATAGTGCTACCATTTTAAAATATTCCTCAATATGTGAGGATGCTGTTCTTTTTTATAACTTTCTTTTTATTAAGATGTTTCAAGAAAATATATTTCCATACAAAACATTGCAAAAATAAAGATAGTACAAAAACAAAAGTTGTCCAGTGGGCAAGAGGTAAACATATACAGGTACATCAGAGTAGTATAGTGAACACCCATCAAACCCGAGGATGCATCCAAGTGACATTTCCATGAAACATACATAAAAGTTAACAGTGGGGCACAAAGTGTTCAGTAATAAAGGTAAACCTAGGGAGAACTCTATTGTTTTATGAAAGAGGCAAATCGCAGAAACTCCAATCAGTGGCTATATCTCCTCGTATCCCCCTTGGGCACAGTGAGTTCTCAGGCACCCTGACCCCAATACGTTCCAACCCCACCAATTCTCCTACCATAGGAGATCAATCCAATGGTCTGGATACAAGATATAGTAGCTGCCCGGCACTCCGGACTAAGTCACCCGCAGTGGTCCCCCCAGTTGGGCGGTGTCCCAGCTACACCAAATTTTGTTAAAGTTATCAATAGTATCATTTCGAAGTGCAGTCAGCTGTTCCATCCTCCTAATATACCGAACTCTCTCCAGGAGGTCCGCCTCCGTTGGAGGGAGGGTATTTTTCCATTTCCCCGCTATAGTACATCTGGCAGCTGTTAAGATGGAGTTGGCTAGCTTTTGGGTTGGAGTATTTATAGTAGGAATTCTCTTCCCCAGTACCAATATCAAAGAGTCTAGTGGAATATCAATCAATAACACTTTAAGCAAACATTGTGTCACTCCCTCCCAAAATGGCTTGAGGATGCTGTTCTTTGAACTCGTGTGCAAACAGATTAGTGAGGTGTTAGAATTTATGTTTTCATTGATATAACTGAAGCTCGCCATGTTGTTTGTTTCATCTTATGTCACTTGTGTCACGAGTCAGCACCTCTTATTTAGCATGTTCCCAGGATCTAGCCCCATATCTCCCACAATACACATTTTATATACCTTTTCCTAAAATGTCAATGTTTCAAATATAAATCAAGGAAATGAAAACCTTTAGTTGTACCTGAGAAAGGAGAGCAGCTACTGCAGTCATAAACTTTATTAACCATCTGTTTTAGCTCAAACTTTCTTTTTGGAATCACGACAAACAAAATAAACAGCCAAAAAAGCATGGCAGGAAATCTACCAGACAGATCCATCAATGACTTTGACAGTATGATGTAATGAAGTCTAGATACAAAATTCAAAATTCAGTTCTACACACAGTACACTAATGTCAGCTAAAGTAAGAAAGAGTGAATAAAATGAGAATCACCCAGAAAGCAAGGCATTTAGACTCAGTGTCAGACTGGGTGGCCCAGGGCCCACCGGGGCCGCTATCGCAGGCCCCCCTCTGGGTCCCTTTCTGAGCCTCCGCCCCTGCCGCACGTGTTCATGCACACACGCACACACACACACACTTTGTATTTGCCGCGACCTGAGGCAGGAAGATTAGCACAGGGAGCGGTACTGACCTGCGGGGCCCACAAGAGAGAGGGGCGACCGGGTTTTATATGGTGCCCAGCCGGCCCAGTCCGACCCTGTCTAGACTTGTGTGCAGTTTAATATATCCTTATTTATCTCAATACCATATAAACTATGAGAACTTTTAATTTCTGATGGATTAGAAGAAATGAAAACATCAATCCACACTTCATTGTGGAGCTATGAGCGCAGGGACTACATGACAAGGGATCCAAATGACAGTGTTTTATGTTTAGAGATTGCCTGAATCAGATGTAGCTGTGATTGGGTGAGACGCAATAAATTAAAGTGATTCTGTCATGATTTTCATGATGTCGTTTTTATTTCTAAATTACACTGCAAATAATTCACTCTACCATATAAAATTTCATTCCTGATTTGATCTAAAGTCTTCAGTGTATTTTTTAGCTGTAATATTGGTGTGTAGGCACCATCTCAGGTAATTTTGCCTTGTCATTTGCTTTCAGAAAGAGCCAACACTTTAGGATTGAACTGCTTTCTGCTTTTTTTGTGTTTCTCCTACTGAAATGAATTTGTCGCACTGGGACCTGGATTTTAATATTGATTGCTGTTCTTAGATCTACCAAGCAGCTGTTATCTTGTGTTAGGGGGCTACTATCTGGTTACAATCCCATTGTTCTGTTGTTAGGCTGCTGAGGAGGGGGAGGGGTGATATTACTGCAACTTGCAGTACAGCAGTAAAAACAACTGAAGTTTATCAGAGTCATATGACTGGGGGCAGCTGGGAAAGTGACAATATGTCAAGCCCCATGACAGATTTCAAAATTAAATATAAAAAAATCTGTTTGCTCTTTTGAGAAATGCATTTCAGTGTATAATTCATTTGGAGCAGCACTAATAACTGATGCATTTTGAAAAAGAACATTTTTCCCATGACAGTATCCCTTTAAGGCAGCAGATGGCTGGGCCCAGAGACATATAAAGAGAAGGATGAGATGTCAGGGAATGAAACAGTTCCCTTCCTTATCTTCTGAGCAGGTAAAACATCCCACCCTCCTTCTTTTTGCTTATTTTGCTAATTATCTGGAGTTTTCTTCTTTATATTCTTATATTATCTATTAATAAATAAATGTTGATGTTTTCCTGGATGCACTTATATTGTGGTTAAACCGGAGAGTCAGCATTTTATTCATGTTAAATGAATGCCAAATGCTTGATCCAGGGAATGTTTCCAATCACCGTTGGGGTTGAGGCATAATTGGCATTGACTTCAGGCTGGGATTTTTTGCCTTCCTCTGGATCAAAACAGTTAACATATGATATTATATTTTAAGTTGTATTTGTCACAACAGTGGTAGGACCTTGCCTACCACAGGTACATTTAGAAGAGGGAGAAAGGAGATTCTCTCCTGTGACTGCATGGTGGGTTGACTGATACAGACACTACTACTGCTTGTGCTAAGTATCAACCTGCTTGGATTTCCTATCATTGAGACACTGCAGATTCAGGGTCACCCGCAGGGCTGCTTAACTTCTCCCATGGTGGGTGATGCAGCTCCTGCTGGAAGCAGGGGCTGTCCTCTATGTAGATAGAGGCAGCCTAATACTTAGTGGTGGATATAATGACATAGTGCTTATCTAAAGTCTTCAGTGAGGAATGGCAGAGCATAGTAGAGACCACTTACAGAATTCTGGCTATTTACAGTATTTGATTTAATGTAAATAAATGTTATGCCCATTTTACCAATCTCTGTCTCCTGGTGTTTCATTAAGGTATATAACAATGGGTTTCAGTGGGATGGCTCAAGGTGAAGGGTCAAATTGAGGAGTCCCCTTGTCAAGCAGTACTCCTTAAGGATGTCACTCCTAAATTTTGAATAATGAAGTATGATAATTAAGGGGTGTCCTTAAAGTACTCCTACTCCAAAAACATTGCTGTTTAGTAAGAGTAAGTAAAGGTCCATAGTTGCTTAACTCCAGAGGGCAAGAATCATTGGCTTTGAATGGTAGGGTTCCCTTTGACCCCTCTTAATCTAAAATAGTGTCATTGGCGTGGGAGTAGTAATTACTATATGGCGGCACACAAACCAGTGCAACTAGCATCAGAATGTAATGATATGCCCTGTAGCATCAGCTTATATTACAGGCCAACCTCATTTTCTGCTTGAAAATTTGCGAAAATTAGCTTCTCAACAGTTGCGCTGAGCCCACTGAGCATGTGAGTGTCGCAGACACTTTCCAAGTGTTAATACAACATTTCCAGGCATTTTTCAAGACTTTTGTTCTCCTTTAAGGGTAATTCTTCTTCCCTAGTATTCCTTTTTTCATAAAAATTTACTTGTGCATGAAATATTCAGTGGGCGTATTCCTTTTTGTGATGGCTATGTATAGGAATGTTATATTTTTTAATGCACTTTACGCAACTTTGGGTAGTGGCCCAATAATACTAATTGCTATTACTTTATTTATTGATCCAAGGGTTATTTCAAATGTATAATGTGTCCTATAGTATTTAGATATGTAATGGAATTGAACGTATTACTTTATAATCTACAGTCTGGTCATTTCCCTATGGGACCAGACTGTAAATTATATCCCTATAAACGGTGCGTTCTGGTGTCAGAACGCGCCGTTTATAAGCTTAAAGTGACAGCACTTGCAGCTGCTGCTCTCTCCCTGCAGCGTTCTCTCCACTCGTAACCCCCTCCCACCTGTCTTCCACACATAACTCTCTTACTTTACAGGCGCGCTGCTTCTGTCCCTCTCAACTATCGTCGCTCTTACTTTACTTTCAGGTCTCTCTCTCTCCCAGCCCCTCCGGTTTCCTGTTTCACTCCGCCCACCCATGATGCCTCTCCTACGGAACGCATTTTAGGACATGCTGCGCACAAATACCTTTGCTGCATGCGTTGTCCTATGCCTTCTCTATAGCTCTTTCTCCTCCTCACAGTCTCTCGCTCCCCCTCCCACCATGGCAAAGTCTCTCTCTCCCTCTCATGTTCAGCTGCCCCTCCCATCCTCCGTGTCCAGTCTCACTCGTGTTGCTTTTCCTCATGTTCCGTTAAAGGCAGAGCTGATGATCTCACCCAAGGCAGGTAAAACTAAAAAAAGCTAAACAAAATCAAATGGAATACAAATAAAAGGAACAAACAAAAAGGAAGTACAGGCAAACACAAAAAAACAACATTAAATAAGGTGAACACACACAGGGGAAACAAATAGGGTTAATAGACACAAAACATAGTGTAGCATTTATAGACCATACATGAAAGCCAGGATGTAAGACATGCAAAAACTGTAGATTATAATGCATAATGTACCCCCTACTTAAATTTATAAAGATATCAGAAGTCACCTCGGAGTTATGTGACCTGTATAAAAGCACTCGGCCTGCGGCCTCGTGCTTTTATTTGGTCACATAACTCCCCGGTGACTTATAATATCTTTATAAACTACAGTAGGGGGTACATTATCCACTATATATAGTCTCTAGAATAGTTTATCTTAAACTTCACTACAAAGAAACCAAATAGAAGACAAAAAAAACACAAATATGGTAGCCGACAAGTCAAAGTTTTTCCTGAGATCTTGTAGATATCTTTTGTATCTGGATTTAGGCATATACTATGTATTTTTTATTATAGGAATATCTTATCCAGAAAGCAAATTACCAGAAGATCATCTACCACAGAGTTAATTTTAGGCAAATAATTCAGTTTTTTTTAAAATATTTTTTCTATAATAATAAATAGTACCTTATGCTTGAGGGTAACTAAGCTGCTTGAATCCATATTCGACTCAAAACAATCATATCATTTCAATCAATCCATTTCAATTAATCATTTACTGTTCAAATGGTTTTAACTGACCTAGGAGCAGATTTACTAAGTTCGAGTGAATTTTGGAAGTACAAAAAGTTTGAATATCGAAGTAATTTTTTGGATACTTCGACCGTCGAATAGGATACTATGACTTAGAATTTACTTCGACTTCGATTCAAAGTGAAAATCGTTTTGAAGTACGATTTGAAGTACAATCTTAGTACGATCATACGATCGTACTACAATCGGAATACGATTGTACAATGCTAAAAATCCTACGAATTTGAATTTCGTAGGATATAATTCGATGGTCATATTTCGAAGTATTTTACACTTCGAAATTCGACCCTTGATAAATGTGCCCCCTAAAGTCTGGTAATTGAATTTATATAAAAATTCCTTATCTGCAAAACCTCAGGTCACAAGCTCTCTGGATAATGGATCCCATATCATCCCTTTATCCTCATGGGCCCTCCTCAGAATGTTATATAGTCAAGTCTGAAATAGATTTAATAATATTCTACAATTATTTGAGCAAGCATGAAAACAATGGTTCCTGTGCTTCACAAAAAAAGCACAGAAGACACATTCATTATTACTGAGTACAGTTGACCGAAAAGCATTTGCTGTATACTTATACTAAAAAGGCTTCTATAGTAGATAAAGAATGTGAAAAGCCGATCTGATTTTTCTTTACATTGAACAGTCAAAAGCCGCAAATTAAGTTAGATTCATCAAATGTCTTGTAAGTCTTGAATTGGCAACAACATAACTCTGTTATTTTTCTTGCATTTGTGTCCTCCAAACCCCTCTGATAATTAATGCTTTTGATTGGACATAGAATGCACTCAGTTTGCATCAAGAGGGATATCATTTGACATAATTCCTTTTTTACAAACAGAATGCAATTTCTTGACACACCTCCAAAAATAGGATAACGCTACTTTTCAGTAAATCAGTCTGATTAAATGTAACTTTAAACATTTCAAACTTGGCTTGGTTCAAGAAAACTGAATTTTAGTGTGTCCTTGAATGCCTTTAGATGTCAAGCAAAAATGCATTATGCAGGAATTGTGGGATTGCCTTGTGATATGGCAAAACCTGCTGCTGTATTTTCAAAGACACTGTAGAAAAGCCAGGCCTTTGAACACTTTTATTAATACAATCTTTTTAGATAGAATGTCTATAGTACATATAATTTAAAGCTTGCTTTAATTGTATTATTTGTACTGAATTGTCACGGGCACTGATGAGGAAATGCTGACTCGAGCACTTTTAGTGAAACTTATTTTTTAAAGGAATTCATTTTTAATTTTGAATTAGGAATTAAACATTGTTTATAGCTTGCAATGATTTTGTTTCTCATAATAAGTATCATACATCTCAAAGATTATACCCTCATATAGGGAGGTGAATAAAAACTCTCCACTGGGTTGACAAATAGCAGCAAGAGACCATAATGATGAACCCTGTGGTTTGTCCTGTCCCTTTGGCTGAGGCAGAAACAATATTGAACCAATCACTGGACCTCTGCTAACCTTCTTTTTTAAAACTTTACAGCACCATTAAAAGTATTATATGCAAAGGAAATGAATACACCTATACTCATGTGTTTAGAAACATTGTCTACTGTGTTTGTTAGAGTTCTCTTGCATATCGCAGCATATACACAGGGAATAAAGTTTAGAATAATGAGTTTCATGATCAAATAAAGGCACAAGGCTGAAAACTCAGTACTTTTTTAAAGGTCATGGATTTCTTAGGTGAAATAAAATATCCTCAGATTATACTATTGGGGGATGCTATGGGCACGCACTGGTAATGATGCTCTGCTGGATGTACTGTATGTGCCTTTTAAATATTGAAATTCCTAGTGCGTGAATAAGTAATTGTGGTAGACGTTCATATAGGCAGTTAATGGGGGAGTATTAAATGGAAAACATATACTTCTTTTCAACAGCTCCATATGAAATTCTATTGTACACATCTTATAAATGCATGTTGCAGGGCTGCGCTGATTTTATCTAAATTAACTTGCAGGTAGGGAAAAACAAACTCTTTTGCATTTTGCATGGGGAAATAAAAATGTGAAAAAACATTTCTTCATGCATTTGGTTTCTCCAGAAAAACTTTAATGGCTTTAAATTCTCCATGCATCTTGTTTTGCTGGAAAAAACTCCAGTTCACTCCAATATCATAATTTCAACGTTTTCTCAAAATTTTCAGCAAAGTGAAAAGAGACAGTTTTGCAGATCAATAATTGCAATCAGTGCAGCTCTGATTTTTTTAGGAATGTCTCCATTTTCTCATTTTATCTTGTAACCTATTATGTGCACCGTTGCAGCCCTAACCGAAAGACCATTTGTCCCATCTCTGGAATGGGATGTGAATTTAAAGCATGATAGGTTATTGTTATTTTTTGACTGATCTGACCAATTTAAAAATGATGAGTCTGCACATGACTAATAAAACAAAAGAGTTTCCTAAATTTCTGTTTTTCTTTTATTCAGATAACAGACAAAGCCACTGGCTTCCATCCATAGCTGTCTTCCAGTTTATTCTTATAAAGGGCATGCATTGAGCCAGGAAAATATGTTCTTGGTGAATACTTCAAAGCTTAAATTAAAGACAATGGTTAAAATATGTTTTTCTACTAATGATCATCAATTTATGTCAGAGCTGAGCAAAGCAACAACCCTTTTTATTTGCATGGATCATAGCATTTTGTGAATCTTTAACAAACTGGCAACTGAAAAGCAGATATTAGTTTTAAAAAACTACCATCTAATTTCATTTGTAATTGTATATTCTACATACTTTACTAGAAATATCAAAATAGATTTAGTTATCAGTGCACCACTGAAAGCATATTGTGTCTCTATTCCAATGCCAATATCATTTAAAAAAACTAGTAAATGTGACTTTGGTTATGTAATAAATTTTAATATTTTATAATATAGAATATTTTATAATATACCTTCACATATACATGAAAAAAAAAACTCTTACATTGCACAGAAGAGAAGCAGATTCCCCTGAGAACTTTTCCTTAGTTCATCAAGCTGTTATCTCCAGGAACAGAGTGACCTTTATAAGGAATATAAATTGTAATGATGACATATTAAGACTAGAACATCATTACTTTGCAAACTGATTTGTTACAAATCTATTTACTGGATTTACTATTTCTAAATCTGCCAGGTTTATGGGATGCATAAATGAACACAGAATATAGAGTATATTAGTAATGTTTTTGGAAAGTCATACAGCGAGCAATGACTTCATCAGCAGATCTGACTTGTACTTTACTGGAGGATATCAAGTGTCTTGGATAGAAATAACACACTGTTCAAATATGGCAATATATGATATTGATTGAAAATTCCTACTGTGGTGGAGAAAGGGTATTTTTTCATTTTCAGTGTTATAATGTAGGGGCAGGCAATGCCATGCACTGACTTATATGCTATTTCTAGTTATCTTGTATTCTTAATATAACTTTATTTCTGTCTGATGAAACTGATACCTTTCTGTATGGAAGCTCAATCCCCTGTAGGACTTTCCTGTGAATGTCTGTCTGGCCTGTTGCTTTACCCATAAAGCCCAGAATGAGTATTAAAACAAAGGGATACAATAGCATCCTATGTTTTAGGATAAATAAGGGAGTATGTTCTTAGAGGTGGTTAGTTTTGAGAGATATAGGATTAAAAAGGCACAATAGGTCTAAACCATTAATGGACTTTTCAAACCAACTAATGAAAATAAACCATGTTCCAATACTAGAGGAAGAGCACAGGCCAACGTTCCCATTAATGCCATTTCTATTCTTATGAAATCATCAGCCCAACAATATCTGTGCAACCTGGAGGATTTTGCCTATCTGTGGCTTTGCTATACATGGACTATACATCTGTGGGACACAATCTATGTAAATTCTGGCAGTTGGTGGCAACAACATCTTGTGCTCAAGATTATACTGTATTTGTGACCTCTAGGTTCTCTTGCCTGATAAATATACTTTGTTATGGTTTATGAGTCAGGAAGGCTTGCTACAGAGAGTGATTGTCATCCTTTCACTTTTCTTTTAGCAAGAATATAACATTATAGCTTATGTGCTATTGAGTTTGAATTGTATTATACAATCCTTTTGAAAGTGCAGTTTCTTTTTTGAAGAAAGGGTTTAAGGGATCTCTTCATCTTCATGTTTTGCTTAAACTCAGCTATCTTATAAGTGTAAAAGAGCACCAATATTGTTAAGAGTTTAGATTTGATTCTGCATTGTTTTAATGAATGCTTTTGATCCATCTAGGAAGATAGAAAGAACCCATATGCTCAAACAGAACTCAGGTTACTCCTATATTAAAGAAAATACAAATAGATAGATGATAGATAGAGAGATAGATAGATAGATGATAAATAAATGGTGCAAGATCTGGATCACTTTCCCACCGTTAACAGAAGTTGTATCTTGAGTAGAGGGTTTGAGCCATTTGATTCTGCAGGGTTTTAATGAACAGATTTTGTTCCATCAAGGAAGATAGAAAGAATTCATATACTCAAAAAGAACTCAGGTTACTCCCATATTAGAGAAAACACACACACAGATAGATTTGATTAACTATATATTTTTTTAGAAACAACCAAGGAATTTTAGGAAACAAGAACCAAACTGGATCTGCAAACTGTGCAAATAGACTACAACCAGGAAGTGACCCAAGCCCCTACATAGTGGCATAACTACTATAAAGACCCCACAACTCGTACAGGCCCCCCCTCTTCCCCATGCTAATGATGGAGATTACTGAATGTTTGGGACCTGGGATAGGTTAATAAACCTATATTTATTTATTTTCTGTTATTTATTTATTTGTTATTTTTCAAATATTTGTTATTTATTTGTTATTTGTCAAATCCAAGGTACTGACAGCTTCAAATATGAGACTGCATATTTTCTTTAGCTATATGAAGCATTTTTCTCAATGTTCTAAATATTTGCCAAGCCTTTTATCCTATGCCAGTATAAATTTGATATTCGATCAGAGATATTTAGCTCGATGAGTTCCTTTCCTAGTGAATTATCATTTCTTATTTGCTGTAAATCAGCAAAGGCAAATCTGTTGAATTCTATAATCCAAAACCACTGTCCCATTTCTGGTAAAGATTCCTTTACCCACTAATCTGTTCAATGATTTAGTAAGCTTGGAGTCTTCAACCACCTTCCCTCTCTCTTTCTACCTGACCCCACCTCAACTTTTCATGTAGTCCCCCACTTTTTCCTCGTTTCCTCAGCAGTTTTCTTTTTTCTTTTACCTACACTTCTTTTTTTAGGCTACTCTTCCTCCAGCCCTTCTTTTTAGTGTTCCTGTCACGAATCGGCACCCGGAATCCAGAACCAATGCTAAGCACCCTGGTCTCGGCTCTTGCTTCCGCCTTTAATAGCCGCCTTTCACCTCGGGAGGAGGCTGCCAGGTCTTATTAAGAGAGGAGCCAAGCGAAGGTTCTGGACAAGCGATTGTAAAGCATATAGTGTAGTCCGACAGGCAAGGGTCAAAGCCGGGAGGTCAATCAGAAGAGTCAAACAGACACAGGTCGGATTACAGAAGTTAGAATAGTCGCTTACCAGGCAGGAGTCAGGATCACAGAAGTAAGAGTAGTCAGGCAGGCAGGGGTCAAAACAGGAATCAGATAATCAGGTTAGAATGGCTAAAGCACCAGGAACTCACAAAGAATGAACCGATAACGGGCAATGATCATAGTGCTAAAGCCCCTTTAATACTTTTGAATTTGGCGCCACTGCGCGCTGACGTCACACGTCAGCGCCAATGCATCTATAAACTAAGGAGCTGCGCGCCGCACGTGCACTAAGGAACCGGCACATCAGAAGTAAGGCAGCGTGGCGGGCGTCCCCGCCGAGAACGCGGCCGGCAGGGTGAATACCCCTTACAGTTCCTTTTTATAAGTTGATCATACAGTTGGATTTTTTTATAGCCGAAAAGGAAAAAGACTGTTGTGTATAGAAGTCTGGTTGATATTGTTATTAATTTTACACGCTAAAACTCAATTACTGTATTGTCAGCATCTATTGTTTAGATATAGATCCAGTAAAAATATGAATATTTTAGATGAACATGAATATATTTAGATTCTTTATCACCGCAACTGAACAAGAATATAAACATTTCTGCATTCTATGTAAACAATAATATGTCTTTTCACTCAGATCTGAGACTTATGGACTCTAGAGAATTAGAATGAACAAACATATTGCCAGAAAGATGCAGATTTTGATTTGTTGCCCAGACAAATTCAGCTTTTCCTCCAAATACATCAAGATAACTAAAACTAAATCATTTGTTTTATGGACAAAAAAGAATGGTCAAGTTGTTTTCCAGCTGATTAAATATATTAGTCTTATCTTTCTCAAGAAAATGATGCTCGTCATAACATTATCTTAGCGCATTGTTTAGTGCAAAACAGGGCATTGTTGCTTTTTTTGCACTTAGCACATGGCCACAAGCTTAATGAATGAACATCATAACATCACAATTATTAAGAAAAAAACAGTGAACTCTAATGTGAATAATATAGAAAAAAAATAAAGGTCAACCAAGAAGAGTGAATAGCAGAGCAACTTTAGGGGATATTGGTGATTCAGGGGATTCAACACCCACATCAGTGTTCCAAACAAACAATGTACAGTATAACAGTAACAGCAACAAAGGCAACTTTACTGACTGAATTCACCCCTTCACATCACACAGGTCTGCAGTACGTCAGTACATTTTGGTGTGATTATAACAAAAGCTGAACTATTTGATTTGTGCTAAATTAAAACACCATCCAAATTCCATCTTGCATTTATCCCGGATATAATATAATAATATGTATGGTTGAAAGCACAAGAAGCACAGACAATAAAAAGTAAAAATGTGCAGATCTTACTATGTCTTATTATCAATGAGATTATGAGATAGACAAAATCATTGCCTTCTCCTACCACTTAACTGCTTGGAGTCATCGGGGGCAAAGCTACAAGGCTGTAGAGATTATACATACAATTAGAAATCAAAGGGAAAGTCATTAGTTTGTCATCGGTGGTGAATCCTCTGTGTTGAAAATTTGAAGATAAGGGTACTTTAAGGATCTGACTAGCATGCTCTTGTCCCTGACCAGCATGGCTTGTTTTTCATTTCCCAACACTGAGCATTAAATCAATTAAAAAAGAACAAAGATTACATGGTCTTCTTTTGAGCATAACTGTATAGTAAGATTTCAGTATTAAAGAAGAAGTTCGGTTTTATATTGGCATGTTCTAAACAGCATTTCAGTTGCTTCTTTTTCATTTTTTAGGGACTTTTTTAAAATTTCATTTTTTTCTTTATGACACTATGGGGGTTATTTATTAAAGTCCAATTTTTTCTGGTCGGACTTTTAAAGGGGAAAAACACAAATTTTTCGTACAAAACAAAAACTCCCCAATCCCCAAAGGTGTTAAAAGTCAGAATAAAAAAGTACTCCATCTTAGACCTGCCGAGTTCATGTTGAGTCAATGGCAGATGTCCCTTTAACAATTGGAAGGTATCGATTTATTAATGATTTGAGCAAGTCTTTTCCCACACAAGAATTTTTCATGAAAATGTATGATAAATAGGGGGGGGGGAGTCCGTGTACATTTGTTTGGATAGGTTTTCAGAAAATAGTGAGAAAATTTTGAATTTTAATAAGTAACCCACCATGTTTTTGTTGTTGTTGTTAGGGTTTAATATCTCTTATTATATCTGTATAGACCTGTTCCTATCCATCTTCCATCTGACTTTAAAATCATTGCTTCATAACCAATGACATTCAAAACTGGAGAGCTGAAGAACAAAAAGTGAAATAATTAAAAAAAAACATGAATTAAAAAAAAGATAATTTTCTATGGGGACAGACAAGCATCCTCCAGTACATATGCTATTAGTAACTATTGGAAATGTAAATGTACCTCAGTACATAATAAAACCCCTATTCTCGGATAAAGGATCAAGCTTAGATCTAAAACTGCTACCTAAATAGTTTTATCTTGTCTTGAGAACAGGTATGTCAATAACACAAATTAACACCAAATACAACGGTGATTCCCAAACTATGGAGCTGCCGCCCTGGGCAAGCATAGAAGAGTGTCAGGGGGGCTTAGTTAGAAGGTCAGTTATGATAAAAATTGGGAATTATAATGACATATGCTGGGAATATATATTTGCTGTCCTAGATATTCTGAACAATATAACTGATACACCTGTGTTTTCTTATACATGGTGATAATTATGATAATTAACAGAAAAAATGATAACAATATAAGTCCAGATTCGGCCTAGTCAACCTTATTACTGGGATCTGTACTGGACATCATTTTTCCCTTGGAATTGTAGCAGATACACTCCACATGAGATCTGTACTTAACTCAGAGAAGGGCTAATGTGCCAGTTGCCATTATTTGTAGTGTTTATAATGTACCTTTTGAACAATAAAATATCTGTTTAGTGTCTTCTGACACATGGACATGTCTCCAGCATTCTTTACAATATCTTTCATAGTCATCTCTGATGCTTTCAAAAATACATACAGTATGTCAAAGCTTCATAAGATACAAATACTGAAAACGATGCATTTTCTACATCAGAGTTTTCCAGGTCAATTTATTACACATTTGTACAGTTAATATACCGTTTGTTTACTATACCCTTTTAAAGCCTGCCTGGATTATATTTAGCATTTGATCCAGTCGATTGAGTTTAAAGAAAAATAATTACTTATAGGCCTATCATGCTATTTTATACAGCATGATAAATAGAATGATAAACATTATCAGTGGTGTTGCTCATAGCAACCGATAAGATCTTTTCTTTAGTAACTGTTGAAATCTAATTGGCTGATTGGTTGCTATAGGCAACTGTTTTGCTCCATTTTTTACAGCGCGATAGATAGGCCTCTAAGTAACGTATTGCATATCTTGTAAGATAAACTGCAACAAAGTAGAAAATGCATTAAAACCTCCACTGGACTTAGATTGTGACTTGTGACTAATTATTTAATAATTTGCATGCTAACTTCAACATTTTCCAAATGTGAAGCCCTCCAAGGCCAGCAGTCCAATAGCCTTCTCTGTTTATTGTCTATACCAGTGATCACCAAACAGTGTCTAACGAGCAACATGTTGCTCACCAACCCCTCGGATGTTGCTCATAGTGGTCTCAAAACAGGTGCTTATTTTTGAATTCCAGGTAAGTTTTGGTTGAATAAAAACCAGGTGTACTGCCAAACAGAGTCACCTGCAGGCTGCCCGTCCAGTGCTTATTTGTCACCGAGGTATATTTTTCATGCTTGTGTTTTGCCCCAACTCTTTTTACATTTGAATGTAACTCACAGGTAAAAATAGTTGGGGACCCCTGGTCCATGAACTTCCTGGATTCATGTAACCCTTGGGTTGCTGACTTTCAGTTGAACCCAAAGCCAGCCATCCTTCACCAATCTATAAATGCAAATATCTCACAAACCACAAACTCGAAAATGAATGTAAATTGGAAATGCTTCGAGAAGCACCCCGAGTAAGTTTGCCTCAATTAATTTTTTGGGTTTAAATCCCCTTTAATATTTAGATATGTTATGGTGCCTTTGTGCAAATCTACCATCAAATATTAATGGATACAGCTAAAGCTACAATGTACTATTAATTTTATAATCCACTAGAGCAACGTTACTGTAGAGGAAGCAGTGAGGAGCCTCAGGAGGTAAATTGGGCCTATGTGTTGTAAGCAGTTTCAGGATATGTTAATGAAAAAAGTTTAATTTACAAACGTTAGGGGAAACCAAAAGTGATTTTGCTTTGGGCCCCTCACCATAAATAAAAGAAGCGTTGAAGTGAGTGTGTCTTTGTTCCTATTTTTGTGAATACTTTACGGAAGCTCTTATCTGCAGCAGAGCACCTCATATCAGTATATATAAACTTTTTTTATATATATATAAAGGTGGAAAGAAGTTTTGGATTTTGTACATACCCTTTAAATTCCACTGTAACTCCAGGTCATAGAAACCCAACTTCACAAATTGCATTTTAAGTAATTTAAACACAATTTGCAACTATGGGCAGCAACTAATATGCAAGCCAGACCAATTTGCCACCCTATACTATGCTCATAATAATGTCCAGTGTGTTACTTGTCTTCTTATGAATATTTATTTGGTCATATAACTTCCTTGTAAAATATTAAACACAATTTATATAAAACATTTCAGGATTAGCCATTAAACCAGGGATCACGAACCTTTTGAACCCGTGAGCAACATTGAGAATAAAAAGGAGTTGGGGGGCAACACAAGTATGAAAAATGTTCTTGGGGTGCCAAATAAGTGTTGTGATTGGCCATTTGGTAGCCCCTATGTGGATTGTCAACCTACATTGAGGCTCTGTTTGGCAGTACACCTGTTTTTTATACAACCAAAACTTGGCTCCAAGGCTGGAATTCAAAAATAAGCACCTGCTTTGAGGCCACTGGGAGCAACATCCAAGGGGTTGGAAAGCAACATGTTGCTCACCAGCTACTGGTTGGGGATCACTACATTAAGTCATGGTTCTTAGACCCCTCTTGTTAGCTGTGGGTTGATTTATATGGTGGTGACAAGCTGCTTCTTTGCACACTGACCAGGATGAAATGTCCCTAATGTTTAACTTAGCAAAGTGTAAATTAATCTACTGTAAAAAGGACAAGGTAAAGGGTGAACAGTAACCTCCCTAGGGGTTTCCCATGTTGTAATGAATATATCTGTCTTAGAGTTGAAAGACAAATTGTTGTTCTGTGAGTCACACATATAGAGAGACAAGAGACCACACACACGAACATTCTGGTTCACATGGAACTGATAGAAACATATATGAATACATTTGTGGAAATGTAGTTTTGAAAAAGCAAGGTGGGATACCATTTTCTAACACGCTTTAATAGGCAGTTTATCCTAAATTAAGTTCCTAGTATCTTGTAAGAGGGTTATATTCTTAGAAAACATGCAGTTGGACTTTATTTTGTATTTTGGGGGGTATTTAATTTATTTCATGTTTAATTCTTTAGCTTACCAGTTGGTATGTATGCATATGGTAAAATATTTAAATCACATAATCACATAAATGTGCACAAATGCAGGAGACAGTTTTGTACAATTACAAGATTTGTAATTCTTGCCAATGAAAGGATAACCTGCGGAATTTGTCAATTTTACATGGATAACAAAGCACCCTAAAAAAGGTTCTTGTACTGTACATGACTTTATTTCTTTTCTGTTAAAACGTACTAAAATGGACTGAAGTGACTTCATAGTGTAAAAAGTAGAAGTTTATCTAATTTTATATCAATGCTAATAAAAAAAACCATTTTCTACCAGATATATTTTTTTTTATAGAAAATCAGTTTCGGGGAATTTATTACAGAAAACACATTGCAAATAAGCAAGACCATAATGAATAAAAAATAGTGAGTTCCAATTTAAATATATCAATAATTGTATACTAAGTGGATATCCGGCCAAGTAAAATCTGATGACTAGGATTCCAATTGCGATAGCTGCTGTAAGGCTCAGGGTGAAGGAATCCAAGGTGTCCTTGGATTGTGCTCGGTGGACCACCGGGTGCTCTCTTTTATTTCACAAAATAAATGTCTTATTGGAGCTCATTGTGGTGGTCCCTACTGGAGCTCATTGTGGTGGTCCACGCTTTCAAACCAGTTAATAACCCACCTTGACGGCATATTAGTCAACTTAAACGGCAAGCACTAATTATTAACTGCAAACATCATGAAAAGGCAATAATAAATTATAAAAATAAAATAAATAGTAAAAGTAATTTTGTATGCATATAACCACATGGAGTTTAGAAGTTTACTGCCCTGGCTTTTTTCCTTATGCACTGTATTTTCTAAATGCATCTGCTCTTTTTCATCCAGCCACATGGTGACAGATCTCTGTTTCCTATCAGACAAAATGATATCACAAGGGGACAGAAGCTGTCCAGAAAAGAGGTGAAAAGTCTTTGCAATTGCTATGCGCCTCTAGACACTTCAGAAGCCAAATGGCATTCTCTAATCTCACAACTCCTTACAAATTGAAGGAAAATCTGCTTTTCCTCAACATCAGTTAGCTGAAAGATTCACTTGAAACATATGCTATTGGGTCAAAGGTTTCTTATAGTATGGCTTTACTGTGGCTTTACCATGGTATTGATTTTATTACAAAAAAAATGGAAAGGGGGAATTAAAATTGAAGAGATTAGGAGCAGATGGATTGTTTCCCAAAAGAATTAAGTGAACCAGACACAAACAAGAATGTTGCTAAGTACTTGAATTACAACTCGATTGTTTCTGAGCAGCCTTATATTTAACTCATCCTATGCACAGAAAAGTAACCACAGTATTGTGCGTTTCTGTGTGATGCGTTTGTAGTCATGGGTGGTCAAGATTTCATTTGAGAAAAAAAAGGTAATGCTTAAATTCCAGATTTCACTTCCATTATCAGAAAACTTTATAAATCATTCTGGTATTTTTCATAATGACACGTAGCTGCTGAAGATAAATTGTAGTACAGTTGTTTTATTATCTTTAGTCAGCTGTGTGTTGAAGCCAGTGTATGTTTTATGACAGCCTCATCTCGAAAATGAAATGTTAAAGCTTTGGTTCTGCCACTGACTCAGCTCTGGGTAAACAGATTTTGGACACCAGTCAAAACATAAGATAAGGTTAACACATGTTATTTTTTATCCACTTTGAAATTATAAAACTCTGGTGGCAGAAGTACAAATTAAATGTAGTCAAACCACCATAAGAAATACCATCACATACAGCATTGGGACTCAAATATAGGGGGAAATTTACTAGAGGGAGAAGGGGCTTACAGTGGCGAAAATTTGCCAGCGTGTCGTCATTTCGATTTACTAACGGTAATTTTGCTGGCGTAATTTCGCTAAGGAGATAGACTCTGGCGCAACTTCGCACTCTAACGCCAGGTGAATTTTTGATCTGGCGAAAGATCGTTACTACGCAAATTCACTAAGTTTTAGATTTTACTGACCGTTACCTCTAGTTACCTTCTAGTTGAAAGTCCCAAAAAACGCTGGCGTTTTTCCTATTTAAAGGGTGATAGACTGAAAAAGATTGTAAATTTTTTTTGGGGTACCCTCCTTCCCCCCTAACATATGGCACCTAAACTATACTGTGGGCACATGTGTAGGACATTATAACAACTTTATATAATTTTATTAAGGTTCCCTGGTCTTGTGTAGTGTAATGTATTTGCTGCAGCATATACGGCCATTGTACTTTAACTACACGCCGTATGCTAAATAGCCAACACTAGCGTAAATTCGAATTGCTGAATGTAATTTCGCTGGCGTAATTTCGCCAGCGTTCAGTACCCTGTGCGCAACTTCGGATCTTTGTGATTTAGCATTGTCCAGACGAATTTAAGCCTGGCAAAGTGTTGCGATGTGCACAAAGCCAACGCTGGCGTTTTCACCGGTTAGTGAATTTGCCCCATAGTGTGTAGTTTCCCCTTATCTGGCAGTTATTATTCGATGTAAAACAAAGAATACAATGTGCCTTAGGAAAAATATTCCAGGACAATAGTTTGTTCTGTATGTTGGCTGTGCTTCTCGGTAAAATATCTGGCTTCTTGGTGAAAACATATATTTTTACCGAAGTTGTCAAAAATGTATTTATTAAATAAAGGAGTGGGATCAGTTATCTGGAAACCTGTTTCAAGAGATTACAGACAGGCCATCTCCCACAGCCTCCATTTTAATTAAATAATTACATTTTTTTTTAAAAAGATTTCCTTTTTTGTTGTAATAATAAAACAGTACCTTGTACTTGATCCCAATTAAGATATTATTAATCCTTTAAAAGACAAAGCAATCCTATTGGTTTAATATTTATATGGTTTAGTATTAGACTTAAAATATAGACATCCAAATTACAGACAGATCACCTACCTGGAAAACCCCAGTTATAAGGAATGGCTGTCTCCCATAGACTTCATTTTATCCAAATAATCCAAATTTTTAAAAAACGATTTTCTTTTTCTCTGTAGTAATAAAACAGTACCTTGTACTTGATCCAAACTAAGATATAATTAATCCTTATTGGAAGCAAAACCAGTCTATTGGGTTTATTTAATGTTTACATAATTTTATAGCAGACTTCAGGTATGATGATCCAAATTACGAAAATATCTGTTGTCTGGTAAACCCCAGTTCCCAAGGATGCTGCATAATAGGTCCTATACCTGTACCACTAACTGTTTATTTAGATGAACATTAATATTGGCTTTCCTAACAAAATGCCATGTTTTATTGTTTTAATACAACAGTCAATATCGTAACAGATTTTGGCTATTCGACAAGTTGCTATTGGCATGCAGCTCTCGCTTCATCATCTTATAATCACCCTGAAGATAAAAAACAAGAAAATACACAGCCAACCACATTATTTGCCTACCACCATTGCACCTTAAAAATGAACACCCATCTATGGAATGAAAACACTGTAAATAATTAATTGGATGAAATGGTACAGATGCAAAATCAGAGGCACTAAACAAAGTTGGCCCCTGGAGAAATAGGTCCTTTTTACTATTATACGTGTATCTCTAGGTGAATAAGCGCATACAGGGTGCATTTCAGGACCACACAGCTGTTTGCTAATATTTTTTTTATTTTTCTGTAGTATACATTCCTATAGCAATACATATTCACTTTGTCTCAATAACAAAGACGTTAACATGATACAACCATTCAAAAATATCAACAGAATTTGTAGACTTCAAGTTGGAATATGCCTTGAACCAGGAGACAAAACATGAAGCTGGAGGGAGGAAATCTGGAGTAAGGAGCAGAGTGCAGCATTCCCTGGGGCACAAGTGCTTGTTAGATGAGCACTTAAGTGTCACACTCGTGCCCTGGGAAAAAGTAAATTACTCTTCTTGTGTGCTATAATATTTTACATCTGTCATCTTTCCAAATTTGTGACAAAATGGTTCTTAAAAAAAAAAAAATGTTCCAACCCAAACTTATTTTTTTAAGTTAACTGCATCAATAGTGAAATAGGTATGTTTTGTATTCTGGACATGTATGGGAGGGACATGAACCACAGGTGTTTGTAGTTCCTTTTATAAAATTAAGAAAATAAGGGGGAGGAGAATATCAAAACAAAGCAGGAAATAAACAAGACAGGATCATAAAAACTTCAGGCTACAGTAGGAAATATATACAGGTATGGGAACTTTTATCAAGAATGCTCAGGACCTAGGGGTTTCTAGATAACAGCTCTTTCTGTAATTTGGATCTTCATACCTTAAGTCTGCTAGAAAATCATGGAAACCTTAAATAAACATAGTCAAATACAAGAGTCCTCTGCACTCAACCCATTATCAATATATTTAAGACAGCGACATTTTGTGCATACTGCTACTGAAAAATGCCTTACCCTTTAAACAACACAGGGATTGTTTGTCCATATATTGCAATATATTTAAGCTGGCCAACTACGTCAAAGTCATCCCATATCTGGCCAGTCCTATGCTCAATTTTATCTGATTCATTAAGAATTCTATTGCTTCATTATACATTTTACAAAGGGACTAGGTATTACCTGCAACTTAACTTGCTGCTTTCAAAGTAAACCTCCATACTTGGCTGCCCTTTTATTAGACACCAGTGGGATCACCTGACTATAGCTGGGAAGGGTGGGAGCTACAACATAGAGCTGGTCACTGCTCCTGTATAAACTTTCCCTTGTTTGTTAAACCTTAAATAAACACAAGAAGCTGATTTTGCCTCCAATAAGGATTAATTATATCTAGTTGGGATCAAGTACAAGCTACTGTTTTATTATTACAGAGAAAAAGGAAATCATTTTAAAACATTTTGGATCATTTGATTACAATGGAGTCTGTGGGAGAAAATATGAAGTGGATGCTACAATGAGCCGGAAGTGCAAAATACCATCTCATTAATTTTGCTAGATATCATTTTGTCAATACAATTTAATTTAATTCAAATGGAATCTATGGGGTATATTTATCAAAAAGTGAAGTTAAAACTCTCCACAGTCCACTAAAGTGAAATTCCACCTCTCTCCATTCATTTCTATGGAATTTTTAAAGGCATATTTATCAAAGTGTGAGCTTTCACTTTCAATCATTGATAAATTCTCTTAAAATTCCCATTGAAATGAATGGAGAGTGGTGGAATTTCACTCTAGCGGGCTGTGGCGTTCTCAGACTTCACTCTTTTATAAATATACCCCTATGGGCGATGGCCTTTCCATAATTCAAAACGTCCCGGATAACGGGTTTCTGGATAATGGATCCCATACCTGTAGTTAATACTGTTCAATTGATGCTTGTAATTACCATAGTGGTTAGATTCCAGTTCAGGGCATATTTACTAGCTTCAATGTCCAGTTTTACACTGACGGATCAGGATGAGTATATTAAAAGCCCCAAGAATTATGGGGCCTATTTACTAACATTCAAATTTATATTATTTTCACGTCAAGTTTTTAGTCTGATTATTTACAAACAGGCTGAAACTATTTTGTGAACATTGTTTTTAATGTTGTTCTTAAGTAATTTAATTTTAGTTACAGCCTTTTATCTCTGGGTCTGTCACCACTGAGTCTGCCATCCCTTTCAAAGGAAAAACATGCTTTTTTACCTCTTTCTTTCGATACTTGCTTACACGTTGTTAATATAGAAATTGTAATGAATCTACAATTACATGTTGACAAATAACACTCACATTGTGCATTTTTTTGTTTACCTTGAAAGTACTGTTTCTATTTTTGCAGATGATACTAAATTGTGCAGAACTATAGGTTCCATGCAGGATGCTGCCACTTTGCAGAGTGATTTGTCTAAGTTGGGAAACTGGGCAGCAAACTGGAAAATGAGGTTCAATGTTTAGTGATTGAATTTCCGTGTTTCACCGCCGGCGAATAAATTCGCGAATCTCCTGCGAAAATTTGCCGGTGAAAATTTCAGATTTTCATGATTTTTTTTTGTGAAACCGTTCGAATTTCACAATTTTTTTGTGAAAATGTTCGAATTGCACAATTTGTTTTGTGAAAACATTCGAATTGCACGATTTTTTGTGAAAACTTTGAATTTCACGTTTTTTTCTGTGAAAACATTCGAATTTCACGTTTTTTTGTGAACTTTCTGATTCCACGATTTTCACTGGGGCAGCTGGGAAACTCACAATATGTCTAGCCCCATGTCAGATTTACAAATTGAATATAAAAAAAAAATCTGTTATGCTCTTTTGAAAATGGATTTCAGTGCAGAATCCTGCTTGAGCAGCACTATGAACTGATGTGTTTTGAAAAAAACATGTTTTCCCATGACAGTATCCCTTTAAGAGGGATATAAATGATCTGGAGAGAGACGTGCAACTAAACTGGTTAGAGGGATGGAAGCAGGGGACCTTTTTACCCATAAAGTGGATCACCGTACCAGAGGCCACCCCTTTAGACTAGAAGAAAAGAACTTTCATTTGAAGCCACGTAGAGGGTTCTTCACAGTCAGGACAGTGAGGTTGTGGAATGCACTGCCGGGTGATGTTGTGATGCTGATTCAGTTAATGCCTTTAAGAATGGCTTGGATGATTCCTTGGACAGACATAATATCAAAGGCTATTGTGATACTAAGCTCTATAGTCAGTATAGATATGGGTATATAGTGCTTATCTGACTGTAGGGAGGGGTGTGTGTATGGATGCTGGGTTTTCATTTGGAGGAGTTGGACTTGGTGGACTTTGTCTTTTTTCAACCTGATTTAACTATGTAACTATGTAACTATACTATGTAACCTTTCAAAGAAAAAAACAAAAAGAAAAAATGGTTATGCAAATGCTCATTAATCCAGTTCAGCAAATATATTCCTTAATGATTATAACATGTTAAAAGTGTGCATCTTATGTTTCACAAAATAAATTAATAACGGCTCAGATTAATCAGAAATATTAACAGCTATTATTCCACCCAAAATGTCAACACATTCTCACTGTAGCTCTCAGTGCTGTTGGCATATTATCTTGACAAAGCTGGCAGACGGAAAACGGCTCTTAATGTGTCTTGGCCATAATCATGCACATGCTTCTAAAAATAATCCTGTTTAAGAATTTGGTTCTGTTATATCACAAGCCAAAGTCACTGAACAGCTGGTTTAATTTATTTCTTTTCTATGGTTGGAATAGAAATGCTCTTTCTTTATTCATGAACATAAGCCCATGTCCTGATTTGCCATGTATTATTGAGATATTGGTTCTTCTAAGCTCTGCTTGGAAAATCACTACCATCAAGTTTACATATATCAGAAAGCTGTTTAACGTTTAACACAGGCTTAAATATTGTTTTCTTTTCTATTTGTTTTGTTTCTTCAGTTTGCAAAGTATTTTTTGGTTGGTTCTCAAGAGTTTTCCCCTATCTGCTAATTTTATTAAGGCCTCTATTAAACACTATAAATAGTTACATTTTTGCATTTCTCAGGTACAAAACAGGAATAATCTTAATTATTCCTAGGCTATTGATTTTGATAAGAAGTGTTACCCACAAATAATCTCCAAACAAGCAGAAACTGGTTTACAGATGGATATTTTTTAGATTTTAACCTTGACTCTCTCCTATGTTTTAATTTATTACTATCGTTACTTTTATTGTTTTATCAACACTAAACAAAACAACCCAAACCAGAAAATAATAAACATTTTTAAGTTGTGATTGGTTATAATGGTTACAATTTATGTGCAGATAGGGTCATGCCTATAGCAGTTATGAACAATTATTAGTGCCTGTGTGTAGACGAAGGATATAAAGCAGATAAATGTAGGTCATATGTGTTTGTAAGGAAATTCTTGAGTTAATACTTGAAACGCATGATATGTGAAATGTAGCTTCTTTTACCAATAACATGTCCTTGTGATAATTGTAGCTTCTTTAACAATAACAAGTCTTTGTGATAATTTGAAACAGTGCATTTGTACACAGCTAACTGTCCCCTGAATAAATGACATGAACGTGGGGCCAGATCAGCTGCAGAAAGATTGTAACATTTTACAGTATCTATAAAAGCCAGCTACTTTCTGTATTAGCTGGTCAACCTGCAGCTTACTTCTGTATTGCTTGTCCCCTCGCAGCGAGTATAAAACTTATCACATTCCTCTGAACCCTGAATGGTCATTGGCAGATTTTTCTAACAACTTGGTCCTTCGAACCGGAAACCAACATCTGTCTTCTCAAACGGGAAACGTGACTGTGGTCACTGCAGAGGGTTAATCCTATTCTCTCTGTGGACTGAACCGAAAGACCTCCGACAGCTGTCGTAAAGAGAGGCCAGTTGCACTCGTTTGGGGGAACAGTGACGGTTTCCAAAGAACACAGCGACCAGGGTCACTGGAATCTGGTAACGTATATGTTTTCTTTTTGTTGTTGTTGTTACTAGTTGTCTACGTAGAGGTCCCATCACTAGACTGTTGATATTAAGGTGTTAAGTGGCGTAATCGCCCGCCTTTGATAAAGAGACAGGGAGTGATAGTGGGTCCAGTCACCTAGACTGTTGCTACGTAAAGGTCCCGTCACTAGACTGTTGATATTAAGGTGTTAAGTGGCATAATCGCCCGCCTTCGATAAAGAGACAGGGAGTGATAGTGGGTCCGGTCACCTAGACTGTTGATATTAAGGTGTTAAGTGGCATAATCGCCCGCCTTTGATAAAGAAACAGAGTGACAAGCGGACAAGTCCATAGTCTGTGTGAGAAGACTACAGGAATAACTAACTCCGTGTGCACGTTAAAGATAAAGAGTACTCCGGGGACCGCTGAATTTGTTGTTTGAAAGTGTGTGAAAGAGAGTGTTTGGGAGTCAAAGAGGGAATGGTCAACCCCTCAGACAGGCCATAAAGGGCGATACACTGACCGGTGAACGTTTTCGGCAAACGGACTACCTTGCTCCTCAGGTTTTACTTGGCCGAGCTCCAAGCTGTGAGGCCATATCCGTGAGTACTGCTTCACCAGGCGTTTGACTCCACAAAATTGTTTGTCAATTGTTTGTCATCTATACCTACTAACCATGGGAAATAAATGCTGTAAAAGTATCAATGATCTAACTGAGGACGCTCAGTTCATGCGTGATCAGAATCCAAATAATATCAGGTTCTTAAAAGGTAGAAAGAGGATTCTAATTTTAACCCTATATTAGACAAGGAACAGTATAGATTGCTTGTTGGAGAGGTACTGACGATAAAAAATGTACATTAAAAGTTACCTATAGGTCATGTTGTTTTTTTGTTTTTTTCTTTTCTTTGCTGGGAGGTTTGTTTTTGTAAGTAATTGTTAGATGAAGTTTCTAAACCTGACTGTTTTGCCAACCTGACTGTTTTGTCAGCCTGTCAGTTAGAGATTCTAATGCTAACGGCCTAATATGGCAGCCTCCTCATACAGGAGCATTGGGCATCATTGGGCATCAGACAGGTAATGTAAAAGCATTGTGCAAATTGTGAAGTTTCTTTCCAATGCAATATTATGAGGAATGTAATAGGGGGGAAAATAAAGAAAGGAATGCCAAGAAAGGCAAGGTACAAGATCAACTATATGTCAGGTAATAAGATAATGAAGGGATTGTGGATTGATATTATTGTAAACTGAAGGAAGTCTTTGACACATATAGTGGTGTGCCTATACCAGCTCAGGGCATGGTTAATGATAGTCCTTATGAGCTACAACTAAAAAATGCATTCCTATGAGGATGTCTTAGCAGTTTTGTGAGTCAGCATATGGTAGACCACCGGGTAGCCAGTTTGCAAGCAGTCCTTGAGTATGCCAGACATGCTGAAAGACATCTCCAAAAAACAAAACAAAAAAAAAACCGAGGGTTAAACTATGTGTTTTAGTAGAGGAAGATGTGTATGTGGTAAAGCAGGATAGAGGACGAGATAGGCAGAGAGAAGGGGGGGTTCAGACCCCATTGAGATGACAAGCGAGAAAGGGAAATACTGTAAGTAAAAGACGTAGGAGAAATTAGGTTTTTTCATTGTGAGAAACCGGGGCATTTTCCTAGAGAATGCCGAGCAGAATTGAGCAATGGGGATGACAGGAGCCCCCTTGGGGAGGCATGACTATCTGAGAGTATACATTCCCCTATAAATAACTGAGGATAATTCTTAATATAGAAGACATAGAATGTAGTCTCTTATGTAAGTCGGAACCCCAACTCACACTTGAAGTTGGGGGAAAATCCATTACCTTCCTATGTGACACTGGGGCATGTAGATTCCTTATACACCCCCCTGATGTGCCAACTATCCAAAGAACTGAGGAATTTACTTTTCTAAGAATAGCAGGGGGACAATTAGATAAAGTATACTTGTCCCCACTATTAGCCGTAACTGACCCTGACATTCAACAGACTATTCTTAATCAGTTCATTCTCTCTTCCCATTGTCCATTCAACTTACTGGGAAGGGACATGTTGGTGAGATTAGGAAAGTGCCTTATAACCACCCGGATGGTTAATTGCCTTTTGCGACCATCCGCTTAATAGAATAGCAGCCAACCCGAATTAAATACCAATCAAACCTCTTACACAATCACAAAAGATGAGGAAGCTAGAAAGCTAGAGGGAGAGATAAAGCTGCTAGCAAAGGAGTTAAGTCAGAAAATAGTGAACAGTGAGAAACAACACCAAAAGGAAAAACACCTTAGAGACAATTTATCTTTCAGTGCTGAAAATAGCAGCTCTGATACTGAGGAACAAGCAGTTCCCAGCCCCCCAGCCAAGTTCTACCCCGCCTGTAAATACAAACTAGAGAAGAGGGGTAGAAGGGGGGGCTGCTGCTTCAACACGTCACATTACACACACAGAGTACATTCCATGGGCAGCATCAGATCTTAGAAGGATTTTTCAAGACATTCCACATCCCTGCACCAATCCACACAAATTTGTTCAGGAACTCATGTCTGTCCAACCCTAATTGGACTGATGTTAGTTGTATTCAAACATGTGTGTGGTCCAGGGGCTTACCAACATTTGTTGGTCAAAATGAATAGGGAGACTAATCCTGCTGACCCAGCCCAAGTAGGGGTCCGCGTACGTGCTCTGGAAGGTACCGAAGGCACCATTTTTCCAGAAGTTTATTGGGAAACAGTCTTCAAATTTAACCATGATGCTCAAGAGTCTGTTGTCCAGTATGCAACCAGATTTAAAGAGAGGGTCAATGCCTGTGGTGGACCTGCTGTCCTAACAGATGAGGAAAACCTGATGGGAGTTGTTGCATGGTTTAGGACCTACAAGCAGTAAATCAGGCCGTTTTCCAAGATCTCATTAGGAAATGCCAAAGCTGATGCGACTGCTAAAGCACATTCACATTCAAGCTTTAACTGCATCACCAGACACAAACTTTTTAGATCAAGGGTTACTCAAAGACATGCAAAATAATGTCAGTGAAGCAGAATGCCACAAATGGGTTTCTAAAGGGGCCCAACTTAAACAGGGCAAATATTATTGCCCCAAAAGGAAAACCAATCCTTCCTACTACACTATTTCACTATGTTGCAATTTTGAGTCATGGGCAAAGCCATGTCTCAACAGGAGGGATGGTAAATAACATACTCATTTTAGATTTTAGATCTGCATGGATTTTATCAAACTCAATAGATGGGAGAACAAGAAATGTTGCCTTGTAATTATAGATGCCTTTTTCAGATCATCGAGGAAGAGGCAGACCAAAGTTTGACGGAACATGTGCAGAATATTAAATAAACAAGAGCTTACTCCAAATTCTCTTCCAGATACCAGAGAGCCCATCCCAATAGAACTTGTGAAGCCTGGAGGCTACATGTGGGTAAAGGTAATAAAAATGAAGAATTGGGCGACTCCATTGTGGGAAGGGCCTTATCAGGTAAAATCGCAGAAAGAGTGTCCTGGGTACACTCCAGTCATTGTAAACTAGTAAAAGAACTAGGGCAAGTGGCTAGGGAACCCAAATAGTCCTTTGGATACAGTCTGACTACAAAGGGGGTTCTCTCCACTAGGGAGGGGGTCGTCTCAACGTCAGTGAAGAACCATGGGACTATTTGGGAGCAGCAGCAGAAGTAGGGAAAGAGTAGAACAATATGATACCTGGACACCATTCTCAAGGTGGGGTTGTGCAGTCATGTTAGAACTAATAATGTTTTTCATCTTATTCCCTTGGCTTTTCTTCCCCTTATAACATAATGCCACCAACCACAATAATACACCTGTTGGGGAGCATCCCTCATTCCCAAGAAATAGGACTCCCCAGAGTGTAGGTACAACAGGCAGACAGGATTGGGGACTACCTCCCAAGGATTATTCATATCCACCGTGGAGCAAACCTCTAGACATTACCATTATCGAAAGAACCACTACCACAGTTGAATTTGATGCCAGTGAATTCAGAGTGATTCCTTACCGACTGCTAGGTCCTTTGCCTGGGAAAATAAGTATATGTGCATCATTGTACCCCCCCAACCCCGGACTAAAGCCCTGCCCAGATTGGTCCACAGTCTGGTGGAGTACAGATCCACAAGGGTGGGAGATAGCACCATGGGTAGGAGACTTAAAGAAATTCATGCAGCAGCAGATTTCCATAATAAAGAAAGCCCCATCTGCTTACTGCACAATCAAGTCATGTAACCCACTGCTCCTAACCATTAAAAATCCACATCCCAGAGACCAAAAACTTTTTGGTCTCGGGATTACCATCACAGGAACAGACCCCATGGGATTAATTAATGTAACCATAGATAGGGCAAAGGCCATAAAGAGAGATTCCACAACCCCATTCCTCAAAGAAAAGATCTCTATCTCTGGTTTTCTGAGCCCAGGCTCTGAAGGGAGGGTGACTTACTTACTTACCCAATCTCACCCTTGAAAAAGCTTTTGGAATAGAGACAGGTGTCCCCGAGGGGAACAAATGGTTAAAATATGTCCCAAACATGTCCCCCCGCTCAGGGAAAGATAACTGATTCGCTTGCGCAAAAGCACGGCCAGCCATTGGTACGGTGCCATTCCCGCTAAACCCTGATAATGACTTAGAAGGGTTGTAGTGTGTGCTTAAGTTATATACTCAAAAGCAACCCGCAAACGGTACCACCCTGTCCTTTCTCTGCCCTGCTAGATTTGCCACCTTCCATTATAGTATATGCAGGTAACCACACCTGTTTCCATAGTCAAGGGCGTGGTCAGAAATTACTGGCACTGCCAGCCTCCTTTTGTGCCCGAAATAAAGTTCTGACACAGAATGACACCACATTTAAAAACAATGGTTCCAGGACCACCGTAGTGTGTGGGCAGATATATGGTGGTTATGTGGAGACAAGAAATTGCGCCCCTTACTTCCAAGTCTCTGGAGTGGGAGCTGCTGTTTAGTACAACTGATATTGCCTTTCTATGCTTTTCCCGTAACCTCTTTTCCGCAGGTACCAAGATAGGAAATGATTCACCGCTCCAAACGAGAAGTCCGACTTAAAGGGTCTTTCGACAATCATGTATACATTGATGATATAGGAGTACACTGAGGAGTCCCAGATGAATATAAGGCCAGAAATCAAATCACCGCTGGTTTTGAATCCTTCCTCGCCAGGTGGGCAACTATAAACAAGAACGTCGATTGGATCAACTACAACCAACAGAGATTTGTCAACTTTACCCGTGATGGATTTAAAGGTATAGCAAGTCAACTAGAAGCCACCTCCTTGGTTGCCTGGCAAAATCATATAGCCTTGGACATGCTTCTTGCCGAGAGATGTGGCATGTGCAAAATCTTCGGTGATATGTGTTGCACCTTCATCCCAAATAACACGGCTCCTGATGGGAGTATCACTAAGGCCTTGGAAGGACTGGCTATGTTATCTAATGAACTGGCGGAAAACTCTGGGATATCCAACAATTTCACCGACTTTCTTCAGACTTGGTTCAGGAAATGGAGCGGACTTGTATCCAGCGTGTTAATTTCAACTGCCATACTTGCAGCTATTTTAGTAACCTGTGGGTGCTGTTGCATCCCTTGTATTCGTGGCTTATTGCAACATCTTATCGATACTACTTTTACTAAAACCATGTATACTGCAGCTTCACTCTGCTCTTATGACTATGTGGATAATTATAACACAGATATATGACACGAAGGATGAAAAGCTATGCTAGTCCTGATCACTGATGTTTTTCTGTCACACATAATGCATTTACAAGTATAAAAAGGGTGGAAATGTAAGGAAATTCTTGAGTTAATACTTGAAACGCATGATATGTGAAATGTAGCTTCTTTTACCAATAACATGTCCTTGTGATAATTGTAGCTTCTTTAACAATAACAAGTCTTTGTGATAATTTGAAACAGTGCATTTGTACACAGCTAACTGTCCCCTGAATAAATGACATGAACGTGGGGCCAGATCAGCTGCAGAAAGATTGTAACATTTTACAGTATCTATAAAAGCCAGCTACTTTCTGTATTAGCTGGTCAACCTGCAGCTTACTTCTGTATTGCTTGTCCCCTCGCAGCGAGTATAAAACTTATCACATTCCTCTGAACCCTGAATGGTCATTGGCAGATTTTTCTAACAGTGTTCCAGGGAGTCTGGGTCGCACCAGGCCCCCTACACTTTGTTGAATTTGTCTGTTTCCCCCCTTTGTTTCATATGTCAGTTTAATTAATGGAAGAGCTCCGTCTACCAGCCGTCTCCAGAAGGATATGGTCGAAGGGGTATTTCTCATCCAATGCATAATCACTGTTCACTGGGAGCGTAACCGAGTTCTAGCAACGTTGGTTGGTGTTAAATCATCAATCACTCCCAGTAAGCATATACCGGGTCGACTATCTGTGGTGTGCTAGGCGTGTCCATGGCAGAGTCGCCATGTCAGTAGAATGCCTGTAGGGGTAGGTACCAAGGCCCTCTATCGAGTGGAGGATGGAGGCTTGGGGGACCATGTTGGGTTGTAGGGGTTACGAGAGAAACACCATTGCAAGTAGTAGATTTCAGAGGCCAGGTAATAGAGGTGGAAGTGTGGGAATGCCAGTCTCCCTTTTGTAATGGGGGCTGTCAGTCTTTCCCAGGAGATACGGGGGATCTTACTATTGTTACTTTTTATTACTTGCCTAATTCATCTTCCAATCTCTCATCCCAATCACTGGTTGTTGGGTAAATTAGACATTGCAAACTGTAGAGCTGTTTAACATAAACCTAAATAATTAAAAAAAAATGAATACCAACAGCAAATATTACTGCCTAAAGGTGGCCATAAACGTAACAATTATCAGCGCCGGATTTGTTTGCCGCACACGTCCCCATAATGAGGCTGGGCGGCATGCCGCCCATATTTTTTGCTGCCCTAGGCCGGGCCTATGTGGCCTCGCCACAAATCCGGGCCTGACAATTATGATCTTTCTTGGAAAAGATCTTTCCAAGAAACATCATTCATTTCAATACACACCTGTAGAGCTCAATCATCTGATACACAGAATAGAATTCTACCTGTATCTGACAATTCAGGCACCAAAATTTTCCATCCAGCCCGATCGACAAGCCGACCAATATCCTAGTCTTCTGCCGATATCGGTCAGCTCGTTTCCCACCATACACGCACCGAATATCGTATGAAAATTAGTTTTGTATGATATTATCTGTGCATCTATGGCCACCTTTAATCAAACTTAAAGTTAATTTAAAGATAAAATACCCATTTAAAAAAGAAAAAAGCAATATATAAAAGCAAACCATACCTTAGTTGTAAATTAGGAATCAGGTTATTGCATGAGCCACTGGGACTTCAGGCTACTTTCTCCAAGACTGAGCATTGGAATGATGCCAATGTCCCTATCTGCTTCAAAGTCCGTTATTAATGTATTGGGTGAAGAATACTTTGGTGCCTAAAAGAATGCACATTAATAAATGGACAAAAATGGTTTGTGCCTAGGGCCCAATATCTACCTTTTCATGTGCAGTGATATTGTAGGCACGGATAATATAAAATATACTTGCCTACCCTTTACTAGTACTACTTGTTCCTTTAGAGGGGGATGAAATACCTATACAGTATACTGAAAAAACAATGATAAGAGAGAGAGTACTAAAGGGTATTTGATAAAGCTCTAAGTTATAAGCTAAAGAGCATTAGGCATCTTTTTAGCTAAGACTAGACTATTAGCCCCATATGTAATAAAAGGCACTATGATTGCCAGATGCAGTAACCTACAGCAAACTGTAACTTAAAACAGAAAGGGGTGTGTGAGCCTTACCAATACTATACTACATAGCAGACGTAGGGGAATTCAGGAATCCCTTGTTATTGATAGCAAAAGTACCTCATTCATATAAATAAAATATAATACATAAAGCTCTTTGTTTATTCTGTCATGTTTCCTAATTAACAATTGTATTTGGATGAGTTGTATCAGTTGTACACCAACATTGAGTTGGTTTACTGAATTAATTCCTGTCTGATCAACACCAGCTTTATATTTTAGCATTTACACACTGAATCATCCACTTTAGTCCTTGAAAGACTAGGAAAACCAGCAATGTTGGAGGTCTTCATGATTAGTGTGATTAAGCTTGATCTTTATTTCACGTCTCACTAGAATGTATAATACAGTGCAGGTGATCATAGAGCACCAGCAGCACCACTGCGTGTGGTCTAAAAATAGGTCAAGTATGAAAAGTATATAATTTAACATAGGATTCAATGAGAATTAATTAAAGAGATACTGACACCAGAAATTAAACTCTTTTTTACATCTATCAAAATATTGCCTTTGAAAGCAACTTATAACTTTTCCATAAAGTATTTGCACAATGCTTTTACATTCTTGTCTGATGCCCCATGTTCCTGTATGAGGGGACATTAGTTAGCATTAGAAACTCTAACTGACAGGCTGAGATGGGACAGTCAGGTTAGCAAAACAGTCAGGTTTAGAAACTTCAACTAACAATTACTTACAAAAACAAACCTCTCAGCAAAACATGACCTATAGGTAATTTATGTACAGTCATATTTTGAAAAGTAGTTTTTTTTAGTGTCAGTTTCACTTTAAGAAAGCAGAAAACACTGTTGCCAGAACTCAATGTTATTACATTGTCCATCAGTAGGTCAGACTCTCTATTTCAGTATTTCTTAACCGGTTTCTAAGATGACATAAATTAATTTAGAGAATCTGTAGTGCAAGGAAAAATTAGAATATTGTGCAAAATAGTAGTTAACTACTATATGTTATTGTAGGGCCCATCTTCTAGGAGATACAAAAATATATGTTTATATCTGTATGTGTATATAAGGTGGGAGGTCTTTCTCTTGGATGATTCTCATGGATTCAAGTGTATAAGGCTTATTAACAACAACAACAGTTCTGGTCTTGCAAAAATTGCACACAGCATTCATTAAAGGTACTTGTGTCTAAAGCCACTCATTGACCTTTCACATACATTCACTCTGTGCTGCAAGGGTCGAACTGGACCCCACCAACCCAGACTCAATCCTGTCTGCCCTTCCCTGTTGCTCCTCTGCTGCCCTCCATCCCCTGATCATTATGACAAAAGTACGTATAAGGCTGGAGTTCGGTGTGGGGGCTGAGTTGGCAGTGGGTGACCCTACATGGTCACTCACAGGGGGCCCTGCAGGGCGTGTGGTGGCCCCTGGGGCAGCAGCCCATGCGGCCTCTGGCACACCCCAGCCTGTGAGCCTCTGTCACCTCCTGCAAATTGTGTGCATGTGTGTCTACTGACTCTGTGGAACTTAAAACTACCACCACTTTTGAGGTGTCCTTATATCCAAAACTGTTCTTTGTACACTGCTCTTGTACTATTAAAAGTGCCCTTGTGTGTATGTCCACAGTCCAGATTATGTATGTCCCTAGATTAAGGGGTCCGTTTACAAAAGTGCGTTAAAAATATTCGCACAATATATAGACAGAATTTTCGCCAAATATGTTATCGCCAGTTTACTAACATGCGGTAAATATAAATTTGCGAATATTCTTGCGCTAGAATAATTGTTCGCCAGTTATCGCATTCGCTGAAAATAATGCTACATACACATTAACGCATGGTTTACTAAACAGCGAAATGTGCTAAAGACAAAATTAACGCCAGAATATTCGCAAACTTTTACCGCCACCTATGTAGTGGCGTAAAAGTATTTTTTTCGCCAGAAAATTCTCAAGGGGCAGGAAATATCCCATAATACTGGTTTTTTTTTACCCATCATTCTTTGCTGACAGGAGAGAGATCTGTAGCTATTGCTGACAGGATGTTTTGGCTTCTGCTTCTATCTGTTGCAACAGCAGCAGTGTCAGCTCAGAGGCGTATTATTGGCAGCGGCATCACAGTCCAAGGATTCGTCAGCCTCTACACTTTTTTGGTTTCATTGTGATTGGCTACATTAAACTGTGCATTTCTATGAAGCAAAGAGATTGACTGGTATGATTTCTTGTTCCTATGATTCTATTGGCAGAAGGGTTTATATGATGCAGACATGTTTGATTGGTGTTACTCTGGTGATGTTGTTGGATGGTATTATCATCAGTCAATAAAGTTTATGAGTTTTGAAGATGCATTTCTGGCCATAAATGTCACAGTAAAAATTGCCATAATAACCGCCATAAAACAAGACTATTCTATAGCATAAATATTCTCAAAAACGTAATTTTTCGCCAGAAAATTCGCAATTTGCTAAAATTACCGCTAACGTAAGCTGGTTCCTTAACGTAGTTACCGCAAGTGATCGCAATGACTTCTGAGCGCATCGCTGTTTAGTAAACTTAGTCGCTGCGAATATTCTGGCGTAAAAATATTCTCGGCGATAACATGCGGAAACTTAAAGTCAGATTTACCGCACTTTAGTAAACGGACCCCAAAGTCATAATAAGGAAACCCATGAGTTCACTTGTTCATGATTTACTTGTAAAAGGCTAAATCCTAAATTAAATTAATCTAAGAGCTAATTTAATATAAAGTGCAGGGTTATTTGATATCAAAATGGGGAATCCCTCCCCCCCCCGAATATCAAAAGTAATAAACATACTGATACATTTTGCAATTAATGTGTGTCACATCAAGGGATATTCAGGCAATTATTTCAAAATTATTTTTATAACATAAATTGTTAAATCCAAAAGTATCTGCAATTTTCTTTTTTAGTGAAAGATACTCAAACTTTATATATTGTCTCTATGAAGTATTTTTTAACCATTAAAATTAACTTTTTTCATTTTAACCCTGTCAGGTTATTTTCTTAAAGAAAAGGATTAAACTGTCTCCTGGGTTTAAAGAAGTGGACTTTATCACCCATAACATATTTAAAGCATTCAACTTGTGAATAATCCTTGCAATAACATTGTGAATACAACATACACTAGAAAAAAAAGACCAACCTTTTAAGTAAAAACAGCTGGGGAAGAAGCACTGGTTAGGGCTATATCTTTCTCATTGACAGAAATATGGATCATATTTCTGAACAGATTCAATGACTGCAGACATGCCCAGGCAGCTCATAAGTCTAGCTTCTAATAAAAATGCCAAACCAAGTTACAAATGCTATAAAAATAGATAAAGGGGATCATCACTTAATAGGCAGGAAGAAGGTACATTGAGAAAGCCACCACATGACAGAGCGTGCAACCAGAAAGTCTGCTGCCCATGTTATTGTTGGTGACTTCTCATAATCTTCTCAACTCAACCCCCATCACACATGCACATTGACAACTAATAATTTTTGTTCAGTGTCGATAAATGGATTGTTCTCTGGATTTATATGTGGAAGGATGCTCATCTGAACTTGTTATTTATTTGTACCTTTCAAACATTTCAGAGACACGTATGCTTTCAGACGTACTTTTAGAACATTATTTGTTTTAATTGAAATAGTAGAAAGCCTTGCTGATATTTTGAGCTATTTTGGAAGTTCACCCTATTAAATGACTAGGCATTTACTTTTCTTTACTAATAGGTTTATGTTCTTCCACTCTGCAATGCCACTTTAGCTTTTAACCTTCAATGCTTTGTTCTCTTCCCACCATCTCCATATAAAATGGAATATTTCTAGGGCAGACTTCATTACTCACCTCCATAAACAAATATCCTTTGTTAAATGTATCTAAAATTAAAAGTTACATTTCTCTGACTCCAAAACCTGGTCCCCATTGCAATTTGCATTCGAGACTAATGACCCAGGGGGATGTTGGTCTTCTGTGTTGCCACTGATGTCAAACACCCCATTGTACAGAACGATGTTCAGCTGCCCAGAGCAGTTACAAGTGGGAAAATGTTCCTGCACACAAAATTGTGGTCACAATAACTTTTGTGGTAATTGGCATAATTAACCCTATAGGGTATACCACTGTCACACAACAGAGGGGAATTGAAGTTATACAGACATCCTGCATTTTGCCAATGAACAAAGGAACAACTTTATTCACAGTCACTAGTACAGACTCTCAAATAATGATTGTCACATGAATCCCAGTACTTTTGTCACTAAACAAAATAAGAATTTCCAGGCTGCTGGGCCTGTCCTTTGCCTTTCTGCCTGTCTATCTTCAGGTTTTTTTTTCTTTAATGGGTCCCTGTCTGCAAGGTACCACAGAAGCTCTGGCCTCTTCCTTACTCATTGTTGGAGCCTTAGCTGCTCAACTAGCTGGCCTATCCGTATCTTCCCAACAGTGAGCTCCAGCAGTCTAACCTATCTCCAACTAATTGACTAAACTTGGTACCTCACTGAGCTATTAAATATTATTATTCTCACATCAGTCAAAGAGGAGATGGCCACACAGCCCTTCCCATTATATACCTCTAGAAAAAGCTCCTCTAATTTCCACAGAGTAAAAACTGCTCTAGAACCTCCTTCCCTACCTAGTGTCACCTTAGGTATCCCAAAACCCAGAACAAACATCAAGGTTCCAGACATGGCTCACACTTCTGCCTATAACAGCTGCCTTTTACTAGTAGTAGTGGAACAGGCCGAGGTCAATAACCAATCAGTCAGTGTGGTGCAGAGTCAGGATCCAGAAATGTAGTCAAAGAACGGGCAATGGTTGGTTCATACAGCGATACAGCAGTGGTCAGGGACAGGCAAGGGTCTAGGAACAGTGAATCAGACAAGAAGCACACCTAGGAATTATCCAAAACAGACCTTACGTTGCGCAATGGGAAAATGGACGAGGTGCCTTTAAATATTTGAATTTCACCTCAAGCACAATGACATCAGATGTGGTGCGCAAATAAAGTGACACATGTGCCAAAATGAAAAGGGCACATGTGCCAGAATGAGTACACCAACTAGGAAGAAAGATACAGGCATCCCTGAAAGGAGAGCAACGGGGGTCTCCGCCGCCCCATTAGACCACCAGGTATTGTTACACCTAGCCATCTAGTGACTGGAACAGAAATAATGCTATTCTTCTTGTTTCTTAAATTTTTATTAAAAATATAAATGGTGTATTACACATAACTAGCTTGTTATAAAATATCTAAAATATTACATGGTGGTGCAAAAACACTTCCTAAAGGCCTGGCATGGCATCACAATAAATTACAATGTAGAGTGAAAAAACGCACACTGAATAGGAGTTTGGAAGCAACAGTGTCAGGAAAGTGTTTAATAACTATTCTCTCTGGATTCCCCAGTTTGCATTTTAGTAAATCTGTTCAAGTGGGGTTTGCTACACAAAAGTAATACCCAGGCTTAACAAGAGTTATAAAAAAACTGAAAGAAATAAATTTTTTATAAAAAAATCAATAGGTATGTAGGGATGTGAAAATTTAGACACCCTTACACATTACTGACAGGCACATCCCTAGTAATCCAGAGCCTAAGTGGGTCCTGATGGGGATCTTGTGCTTATGTAACCTCTGTAGTTCTCACAGTGTACACCAGATGGCACTGTGTCAGAGTATAAAGGTCTTGGAAACCATGAGGTCTGGGTCCATTACTTTAGCCCAACCAAGCAGGCTGGAAGGGAATGGGTACATGTTGACCCTAGGCGCATTGGCTCTATTAATTAGATAGCATACTCTTTTATAGATCACTTTAGGAGTGATAGAGAGGTTATATAGTTGAGCAGCTCAAGGCTCCGCCGAATATATTAGAGGGATTAAGATCCCAGGGTATTATTGACCCGGAGTAGGGACTAAAGTGTTGAGACTAGGGATGATAGGAATTCCCCTAGACTGTCACTGCAAGAGATCCTGAAAACTGGGCAATACCCCTCACAAGCTGCAACTCTCTCTGCTGTATATTCCCTGGCCTGCAGGGATTCAGTCTATACTGGTACTGTGAGTATATGCTACCTTTATGCTGTCTGATTGTTCTAAGCTCCATTGTGGCTATGTGCTATGTGCTATGTTAAATAAAGACAGTTCATTGTTTTAGCATTAAAGAACTACTGGCGCCCATCATTTGTGCTATTGCACCTGGTTACAGTTGAACTACACCCTGCCTCCACCCCGCTGCGAGGGCTTACCCCTGAGAGAGAGGGCCTCATATGTGGTATAACCCCACACTGATAGAAGCTTAAACTGACCACAGTTAAGTCAGTTTACTATAGCGCTACAGGTATATCAGTGGGATATGGGAAAAAACATGTTAGTTCAGCTTGCGGGTGTGTAGTTATGTTCTACTTGCCTTTTGCTATTTTTCTGGTGTGGAATGCATTTGTATTTTTAGTATTCCAGCACAGTTCTTGTTGGAATTTAAGTTTCAGCCATATCATGGTGAAGTTGTAGGATCAGTCATAGGAAAACATGAATGAAAGGAAGATGCCAGTAAGGCATGAGCAGAAAACTTGTCAGACATTGCCCTCTGCTGTGTCAATTTAGATTTCCACTAGAGTGAACATTTACTTTTTATTTAAATTTTCAATTCTTCAAACCATTGCTTTATACAGTTTATAAAAGTAATACATTGATTCTTTAAAAAAAAAAATAGTAACTTGGGAGAGGCACCCTGAGGTGTTCTCCCATATGCCCCCATAGCACTTGTATGCCTCTAGTATAATATCTAGAGGTTTAAAAAGGCCCGGAGCTAAGTGTGAATGATCAATACACATAATTTTATTATATATGCAAAAAGCTTGCAACCAAATAGAAAAGGTGCACGCAACAGGTCTCCGTATATCTTTTTCATTGTCACCCTTTTATTAGTCTTTGTTTGCAGGTAATAATGATAATAAATCAACATACTCCCCTCTAACAGTTTTTTCCTTTGGAGCTGCTGATGTGAAGTCCTAACAGAGTTGTCTAACAAACGGAAATAATCTGTGAATGCAATTTTGCTAACACCTGTGTTTGTATGCCTTCCAGCCGCACCAGGGGGCAAATTCGTAGTTGTGCCATCACTTTGCTGCGCTTCACCGCACTTCGCCAGGCGTATTTTCGTCAGCGCTATGCAAATTCACTAAATTACGAAGTTGCGCTCAGGGGAAGAGTAAGGTTGCGAAGTTGCACTAGCGTTAATTCGCCAAGCAAAGCAAAGTTACGCTAGCGATGCTTAATTTGCATACAGCGCCAAATTGAAGTTACAATGGAGGTATATGTAGCATCACAACACAAGCCTGGGAAACCTTCAAACCAGCAAATAAAATTGTTATTTTGCCCTACACATGTGCCCACTGTATAGTTAAGGTGCCATGAGTTAGGAAATGTAGGGGGGACGGAGGGTAGCCCCAAAAAAAATTTCGATCTTTTTCAGCCTATCACCCATAAAAAAAGAAAAAACGGCAGCGTTTTTTGGGACTTAGAAACATTTTTAACTTTTTTTGAAGCAATCCCTATCTACTCTATTGCACTTCGTCTGGTCTGAGGTGGCGAAGGAAGTCTGGTCGTAAAAGGTAGCGTTCAGAATAATTTGCGCATCAGTGAATTTGCGTAGTTACGTCCGTTGTGCAAATTCGCCAGGCGTAAGGGTGCGAAGTAACACTAGCGAATTTACGCCAGCGTCCGTTAGTGAATGGGCGAATTAACAAAAATGCGCTACGCTAGCGCATTCACGCTAGCGTTAGGCGCTTCGTCATTTAGTGAATTTGCCCCCAGGTGTTTCAGGTAATTTACTTGATGTTAGTTCCCTGAAGTGAGGGATTAGCTGGCATAATTATCCCAGCTCTTTGAGAATCTGTGGGTCAATCCTACTGCTGTTCCTAGACTATGTATGTCCCCTAAAAGGGGGGTTGTAGGAGCACTCCTAGGCCAAATACAAATACAATGGAAGTCCAACTAAAATTGTTGGTTTAATGTTTTTGTGCTGAGATAAGTAGCTGCTACTGTAGAAACTGCTATTGCTTCAATAGGGGGTATTTATCAAAATCAGAAATTTTGTCACTGTTTTTTGCCAAATCCGCACAGACTTCCATCCCTCCCCTATTTATCAATATATTTTCATGAAAATATCTTGTGTGGACCCAGTGCAGATTAGGATATCTTCAAAATGTCAATGGGACATCTGCCATTGACTTCTACATGAATTCGGCAGGTCTGAGTTGGAGTACTTTTTTCTTTGGACTTTAAACACCATCGAAGTTTAATAAATCTCGGGAAAAACTTTTTTTCCTCCAAAAAATATTATTTTTCCCTTTAAAAGTCTGACCAGAAAAAAAACAAACTTTAATATATGAGCCCCTAGAAGTACTGGGGTATAATAAACTGAACAGTTTTATGAGCCAGTTCAAAATAATAGCTGCTATTCTGCTTTAGTCACATAAACATTACATTTACAATTATATTGTATCTTAGGGACATTCAGCCTTTAAAACAAGGAATTATTTACAGATGTGTGTGTGTGGCTTGGGTTTAAAAGCTCCCTGCTTTGTCTCTAGAGCTTCTGAGTTAAGGGTAAGTGCACCATAGTCTTACTACTCAGTCACACTGTTTGCTGGGGGACTTGATTTTAAAAGCACTACAAACGTAGGCATCCGTTTACTAAAGTGTGGTAAACATATGCGCACAAAATATAGACAAATTTATCCCCGAATATGTTTTCGCCAGTTTACTAACCTACGGGAAATACAAATTTGAAAATTTTCTTGCGAAAGAATATGTGTTTGCCAGTTATCGCATTTGCTGGAAATAACGCTACGCCCACATTAATGCCCAGTTTACTAAACATTGAAATGTGTGAAAGACAAAATTAACGCCAGAATATTCGTAACGTTTTGCCGTCATTTATAAAGTGGCGGTAAATTATTTTTTTTCCGTCAGAAAATTCGCAAGGGAACAGGAAATATCCCATAATATTCTTTTTACCCATCATTCTTTGCTGTAGCCATTGCTGATAGGAGAGAGATCTGTAGCTATTGCTGACAGGATATTTTGGCTTCTGCTTCTATCTGCTGCAACAGCAGCAGTTTCAGCTCAGAGGCGTATTATTGGCAGTGGCCATCACAGTCCAAGGATTCGTCTGCCTCTACGCTTTTAACAACGCTCGATACTGCAGCGTGCACTAAGGTTTCATTGTGATTGGCTACATTAAACTGTGCATTTATATGATGCAAAAAGATTGACTGGTATATGATTCCATTGGCAGAAGGGTTTGTGCCTGGATGGATGATGTATCGGTTTATATGATGCAGACATGTTTGATTGGTGTTACTCTGGTGATGTTGTTGGATGGTATAATCATCAGTCAATAAAGTTTCTGAGTTTTGAAGATGCATTTCTGGCCATAAATGTCACAGTAAAAATTGGCATAATAACCACCATAAAACAAGACTATTTTATAGCATAAATATTCGCAAACTTAATTTGTCGCCAGAAAATTCACAACTCGCTAAAATTACCACTAACGTAAACTGGTACATTACCGTAGTTACCGCAAGTGATCGCAATGACTTCAGAGCACATCACTGTTTGGTAAACTTAGTCGCTGCGAATATTTTGGTGGAAAAATATTCCCAACAATAACATGTGGACACGTAGTCAAATTCACCGCGCTTTAGTAAACGGACTCCTTAGAATGCTAATAGATAGTGTGAGACTCACGTACAAACTTTGAGCAAAGTGTGGTACTAACACCTCATTTTTTGTAACAATTACTTTGAAAGGTAAACTGTGCGCTGGCAATCTTTCACCTTATCTTAGGGATCTTGCATATTGTTGTATATTAGGGATGAAAGTGTTTTAAAGGATAAGTAACCCTTGAAAACATTTTATGTAAAACTGATCAGGGTACTTTTCTAAGCACTTTTGAAATTTATATGATTTTTTTCAGTTTTAGGGCTATTTAAGTTTTGCCAATATAATGAATTTTGTAACAACAGCACCACATGCTGGTCAGTTCTTGTTAATGTCAAAGAGATATAGATATATAGATATAGAGAAGGAAGACAGATAAGAGTTATGTTGTTGCTCTGCTCAGGAAGGAGTCCAGGCCCTCTTGATGCTCCTTAAAGAAGAACTAACCCCCCAATGTAAAAAGCCCTACCCACTACCCCCCATTGTCCCCTTTTCCTGCTTCCTCCATGCATTAGTGCAAAAAGTTTCCCCAACTGTCAATCTCACGTCTTCATGTAGAGTAACACAGCAGAGCTCCAGGGTGCCATCTTCCACATCTTCAGTTTTCTTCTGATCCTCTTCCTTCCTTTCAGCAATTAAAATAATTCCAAATTTAGTTTATTTAGTTGAGTTTTCCTTGTTGAGGACAGTAAACCTTTCTGACTACACCAGTTATCGTATCAGTCAAAAATGAGCCACTAGATGTCACCAAATCCTAAGCAATACAAAGGAGAAAATGTGAAATGAATTATTATTCTATAAAGTAACAGCTAATGTTAGACTTTTAACTGGCTTAGCACGAGATAATGGAATTGGAAGGCAATCGGCAGAGATGGGAGGTTACTATCATATATTATAAGGATTAGCAATAGCAGGTAATACCAAGTTGCAGCATATTCTCACAAGAAAGACAGATTTTATTAAACAAATGTATATTTTATCAAATTCTTTTTTATTACTGAATGAATGTTTTGTGCTTACCGCTGGGTTTTATATTATGGTCACTTTAATTAGTTTATTAATTAGTAAGCAGTGGGATTTGACAGAAATGTATCGGATATGGCTTCTAATGGTGAACATACGCTGGCTGATCATATACGGTAATAGACCACCCTGTCTGCAGGCAAAACAGATGGATGCTGTTCAATTTTCCAATCTGTTCAATGAACAAAACATCCGATGGTACATAGATATTGGATGGGATGTTGGGCTAGTGAACGCTTTCTAAACAAATGTTCAAATTCTAGTTTAATTTTATTTTATTAGAACATGTAGTGGCAGGTGTCATTCGTTGTAAAATAAGTTACTATTTATGAAGATGCAGGCTTAAACATTTCCAAGTCATTAATGCTTCAGGTAATAGCACCCCCACCAGCAAAAAAAGTGTAATGTATAGTGACTGGATGTCTGACATAATAGCCAGAACACAACTTCCTGCTTTGTAGTTCCCTAACTCTGAGTTAGTCAGCGACTTTAAAGGGGATCTGTCGAAAAAATGAAAATGTAATTGATTTAATACAATCAATTAAAAATTCTGCATTGTTTTTGAAATAATCAAGTTTATGTCCACTATCCCTCTTTCAGTATCTGTTTCTCTTCATTCTGTCTTCATGCAGCAGTTGGGTGTCAGATAATCATTGACAGTTAGATCCAATATATCTTATAGGGGGCTCCTTTTGCCTAGATGTATTAGAGCTCACTCTACTAAAATCATCAGAAATCCTGTCTCTCTACATGCAGACTGCAAAAGTCAGTTGTTTTGTTTGTTATTTGAATGAGCTCTAATTCATCGGCTAGGAAAGGAAGCCCCCCCCCTATAAGATATATTGGATATAACTGTCAATGACTATTTGACACACAACTGCTGCATGAAGACAGAATGAAGAGAAACAGATGCTGAGAGAGGGATAGTGAACATAAGCTTGATAATTTCAGAAATTGTGCAGAATATTTAATTGATTGTATTTAAAAAGTTTCTTATTTCAGTATGATAAAGCTTATATAAAATTTTCATTTTCACGATAGTTGTCCTTTAAGGGAGGCCCACATGGAACATAACTGTTCAGTCAGTTTGCAATTGATCCTTAGCTTGCAGCTTGGATTCAAAACAGTTACTGCCTAGGAACCAATCCATGGAAGCCAAAAGAGCTGCAAAGCAGGAAGTAGTGTTCTGGCTATTATGTTAGACATCCAGTCACTCCAGACTTTATACATTACATTTTTGGCTAACTAACTATATTGAAAACATTTTTTATTTTGCATAGCCTATCTATTTACCCAGTTTTTAGAGAATAGGCCAGATCTTTGGTCAGAAATAAAAATATTTTGTAAGAAATGTAACACAAACTAACATTTATGAGAAGCTGAGTTAAGGAATAAGGTAAGAAATATGAACTAGGACAACTTATATACAGTATATTTAGCTGTTGCATGTCTAGCTTTACTCAAGAAAATAATATATCAAAGGGGTTTTTATGTTTCAAAAAGCATATGTCTATTCTGTGACCTATCATGGAATTTTATCAAATGTATTTATACATCTCAATATGTTTTACTTCTTGTACCCTGAGCAAGCATTTCATGGAGGTCTGTGTGCCTGCTTAGGAACCATCTGATAGAAGTGAGTAAAAGAAAAAAATGTGTATACTAATTTAAACATGACTGTACTATTATTTAAACTACAACAGTGTCTCAATTTGAAATAAATCAAGGGAACATATTGTTAGAAGAATATGTTTTTATATTTATGTATATTGTAAGCTGCGGGATCCACAACAGACACTTTTCTCCCTTTTAAGGCAGTTTATATACACACAGGGGTGACCATTTCAGGATACAAAACAAATCATAAAAATAAATCCTGCCCGCTGGGCTCTAACTTCACACATAAAGAGTTCCCTTACTAAACTGGGCCCCTCATGGACTACCAGTAAGAAAACATTTATATTGGGGTCACCCCTGTACTCACAAATCTCCTGGGGGATTGCTCAGCCTCCTGGCTTTTCTCAGTCAGACAGACTCTTTATCACTTGGTCTCTCTCTCTGTACCTTGTAGAGGCAAGTGACACCCCCAGCCCCCATGGGAGTTCCTCACACAGGCAGGTGTCCTCCCTACTCTGTGTTCTGCTCTCAGAGAGATTCCTAACAGGCTCACTAGAACTAAATACCTTTCCACAGGACAGCCTTCCTGTGGAAGGTGAGCTCTAATCCATGAGCTGGACTACTGGATCGGAGTACCTGGCTTGCCTGTTCTTTCCAGAATACTCCAGCTTCCAGGACCTGGCAACCAAAGTTTTTAAACAGAAAACCTATTCTCTGTTTATTAACACCCTTCCTGGTGCATACCTCTCCTATTTTGGTGAACTTAAAGGGAAAACACATCTTATCCCACATTGTTTTGGTCACTCTACCACAATATGTAGATTGCTTCTTAAAGAGTTATATAATTAATAGATTACTATTAGACATATTTAAGAACCCTTAATTAACAGAAAGCACATTATGAAAAAGAGATTGCACTAAATCAGTGATCCCCAACCAGTGGCATGCAAGCAACATACAACTCTTGCATGTTGTTTATTTTTGAATTCCTGGCTTGGAGTTAAGTTTTAGTTTTAGTTGCATAAAAACCAGGTGTACTGTTAAGCAGAGCCTCCTGTGGGCTGCCAGTTCATATAGGAGCTACCGAATGGCCAGTCATCACCCTTATTTGGCACCCAGTTGCTCCCCAACTCTTTTAATATTTGAAAGTGGCTCATGGGTAAAAAAGATTGGAGACCCCTGCAGTAAATTAAGAATTCAGTTTATAGCAGCATTTTTTTTTATTGAAGAAAAGGAATAGCCATTTTGTAACAGAGAGACACACTGAGGTTTTTGCATTATTACTTGTAGTCTGATTTATTTTGTAGGGTTGCAGTGAAATCAAGTATCTTTCTCTAAGGTCCCATGTGAGGTGTAGATGTGTTGCTTTTTTATTCTTCAGCGATTGACAGACAGAACCCCATGAGAAAGGAACTGTTCCAGTCACTGAATACTGTTAAAAGGTCAGTATCAAATAAACTGAACTGAAGGCATACTTAAAATAAAAGGAGGAAAAATAATTTACAAAACTATACATATATCGAGTTTCTGACTTGATGACAACTGTCATTTGCATACAAAAATGACACAATACAAGAGCTGAGAAAGGATAAAAGCAATGTGAATCTACTATATACAAAGTGTTTGAATAATGCATAAAAGTAAACTGAAAGAAGATTCCTTGTTGCAAATAATATAAGCCACTAATACCATTACAAGCAGTTTCTCTTTCTAACAAAAGACATTGCTCTAAGAATCTCTGTCATGAAGAATCAGTCATGTTTTATGTATTAAAAGATACAATTCGTTCAAATTGTTTCTCTCAGATCCACCCCAGCGTTTGAGGAAAACTGTTCTCATTCTTTGCCTTGGTGCAGATCATAGTAGAAACCTTTTAATTTTTTTGTCGGTAATCTTATGATATTAGTACAAAATGAATGTAAAAGGCATTATCAAACTAAAAATGTCACTGTGGAGTGAAGTATTACTATTAAATTTAGATACAGTCTACGGAACATTTTCAAATTGCTGAAAAATGTTAAAAAGCACAGATATTGGTAGCTGAATACCAATTAGGAAACATAAGAACGGCATGGCTTATTTTAGTCTTAACACTCTTATGCAAGAGTGACAGGCTAATGTGACCGTCTCGCTTCGCCAAATATTCGCAAAACTGCAAATTCACCAAAATGTATTAAACTCTATGGGCGTCAATTTTTTTTTGTTGCACGACAATTTTGTTCACCCATTGGAGTCTACGCGCTTCATTTTTGCAGCTAAATTTTGCTCATCAGTAATTGCAACATGCAAAGTAGCATTTACAAATGTGTTCTCTTTGGGAATTTTATTATTTATTTTGAAAATGTTTTATTTGATTTTCATATTAAACAAGTAATAAGATTATGACAGCAAATATTATGCAGATGAAGAAAGACATATTCAATATGATGGCATAGTGAGATTAAAAACAAAATACAATTTTAAGAGACTGACAACAATAAACTGAAAATAACAAAAATGAACTAAGCCAGTGGAAGTAAACATATTGAAAGAAAGAAAAATGTCCATTCGTTGACTGGAATGTCTGAAAGCGTATCTTAAAAATGAAGAAACCGTCCTATTTGTTTACCTGAATTAGAGTTACAAGCTTCCAGATAAGGAGACCAAATCATTTTAAAAGAGTCTATGGAATTATTCCCTTTGGTTTTGGATAATAAGGCTTCTTGCCAACTAAGCTGGTTCATAAAAGAAATAGCATCTGCTAACGAGGGGGGTTCTTTTTTAAGGGAATTTTATTAAATTTCCCCCTTAGGCTTGTTCATCTTGGTGGTGATATCTGTTAACTGTTTTTGTCAGAACAAATTAATTCATCCCAGATGTATCACCACAATGCAACTTTGTCTCCAGTATATCAGCTTTAAGCGGATAAAGGGTACGGAATATACATGTTGTGAAAAGGATAGCCAAGTTGTTTACAATGAAAAATAGAAAATTTGTGAATTTGAACAGCTATGTCCCATGTGGCCCCCCTTCAAGTCACTGACGTGTTTTTTTTCAGTCTCAGCTACCATATAAATATAAACTCTGTTTTATAAAATTGTAAACAATGTTTTCAGGCACAAATACTTTACAGGCTTTTCTGATGATAGTGCTCTTGTATTAATTCCCTATAAAGAATGGCATTTTGCTCATACTGAGTAATAGTTTTCCCATACCTGTGCCTCTAATGCTATGACAGCAAACCAGTAGCTCAGAAGACGGGATTCCGAGCTATCATACCCCCAGGTATCAAATCAAACCAATTGCCATGGTCTTTTCATTTGAAATTGTATTTCTGTTTTCAGTTGAGTCTAGATGGATTTTTTTTTCTATGTATCTCAGTATTTTCAGTTACTTTAAGCATTCTCTTTGAAAACAACCATGGGTATTTCTGCCATGAGGAGGGATGAGCCTTCAGCTAAGAGGACAGAATTCAAGACTATCATTTAAACAACTTCAGGGTTTTTTTTGATATTGTTATCAAGATTGGTTTCTGCTAAAATGTGTTGGAAAACTCAGCTTGAAAAAGACTAAAGTCCATCCAGTTCAACTTTTTCATCTAAGTCAAACTGCTAGATGATCCAGAGACAGGCAAAAATAATAATAATAATAATCTGCATTGCTTTCTGGTCTAACCAGTCCCTATAATACAAGAATATGCTCAATATTCTTGTATAGGTAAAGGACATGCTATGCAGAATGCTCAGGGCCTTGGGTTTTCTGGAGGTCTTTCTGTAAATTGGATCTCCATACCTTAAATCTACTAATGTTTTAAATATTAAATAATCCCAATAAATTGAAAATTGATCCCATGCCTGTATTTTATCTCCTATTAAAACAGCATTTTCTTAAAATTATTTACATCATCTACTGATTCAATTGATTCAGGAAGAAAATTTCCCAACACTCATTGTAGAAGAAACCCCCTTTCTTCTAATCTGAAAGGCTAGAGATATACTGTATATATATATATATATATATATATATATATATATATATATATAGACAAATACAAGAGGTCCTCTGCACTCAACCCATTATCAATATATTTAAGACAGTGACATTTTGTGCATACTGCTACTGAAAAATGCCTTACCCTTTAAACAAAACAGGGATTGTTTGTCCATATATTGCAATATATTTAAGCTGGCCAACTACGTCAGTCATCCCATATCTGGCCAGTCCTACGCTTAATTTTATCTGATTCATTAAGAATTCTATTGCTTCATTATACATTTTACAAAGACATTTTGTGCATACTGCAGTATGCACAAAATGTCTCTGTCTTAAATATATTGATAATGGGTTGAGTGCAGAGGACTCTTGTATTTGTCTATATGTATTTTGTGGTCACAGCCTCATTGCAACTTTTCCTTGTTTGTTATATATATATATTGTGGCAAGCTGGCGGCTTGAACACGTAACTTTTTGGGGGAATTAGTCAATGGTGAGCAGGCAGCATAGGAAAAAGGAGCAGAAAGACAGGGACACACAGCTTCTTCAAGGAAAACACAGGTTTATTTTCCAACTTTAAACAAACAGTGTATTGTCCACAGACACAAGGGTGACCATTTCATCATTCAAACAAATCATAAAATAAAACCTAGCCCATTGGGCACTACATTCACACTTTGAAGCAGTCCCTGACTAGACTGGGCCCCTTGTGGACAACCAGCACAACAAATATTTTGGCTCACCCCTGTACCCTGTACTCACAGGACTTTCTCCCAGGTAATATTCAGCCTCCTGGCTTCCTCACTCTCTTCACAATACTCTCTGTGAGAGTCACAGGCCCCCTCTGCTTCTTGCAGTATCAGGCAGCACTCCCAGCTCCTCTGGGTAGTGATGGGCGAATTTATTCGCCAGGCGCGAATTCGCGGCGAATTTGCGCGTTTCGCCGCCAGCGAATAAATTCGCGAAACGCCCGCGAAAATTCTCGGCAAAAATTCGTCGGCGTCAAAATTTTTTTCCCGAAAAAACGGACGCCGGCGCCAAAAACGGGCGCCGGCGCCAAAAAACGGGCGCCGGCGTCAAAAACGAGACACCGGCGCCGTTTCGCGAATTTTTCCCCGTTTCGCGAATTTTTCGGCGAAGCGAAACGGCGCAAATTCGCCCATCACTACCTCTGGGAGTTCCTCACACAGTCAGGTCTCCTACCTGCTGTGCCCTGCTGAGAGACTCTCCCATTCTAATTAACTTTAAATAGTCTTTCCACAGGACAGCTTTCCTGTGGAAGGTGAACTCCAATCTCTGGACTGGATCTGTGGAATGGAGTCCCTGGCTACTAAAGTCTTTAAACAGAGCACTAATTCTCTGTTTAATAACCCCCTTCCTGGAGCCTATCTCAGTTCCTGGAGAGAAATTAAAGGCTAGAGTGACCTTTTTCCACCTTTTCCTAGTCACTCTACCACAATATATATATATATATATATATATATATATATATATATATATATATATATATATATATATAATTCAATCAAGAAAAACCAGCACCAGGGGACTTCAAGTATGCAAAAAAATTTTTTTGCATACTTGAAGTCCCCTGGTGCTGGTTTTTCTTGATTGAATTATACACTAATTTTTTCCGTGCACAGGGGCAGCCACAAAATGGCTTACCTGACATGAGGTGCTGTCTTCTTCGAAAATTTATATATATATATATATATATATATATATATATATATATATATATATATATATATATTATATCTTCGTTTGGATCAAATACAAGGTCATCGTCAGTTCCTTCGACTCCCAGTGGAGTATAGGGCATCCGTGAAGATATATCCATTCAGATATATTTGTTGCTATTCTCTTGATCTCATTCCATGTTTTTCCCATCTTTATAATTTTATATATATATATATATATATATATATATATATATATATATATATATATATGTATATATATATATATATATATGTATATATATATATATATATCACTTCCTGATGACGGCTCAAGTGATTAGCCGAAACGTCGAAATAAAATACCAGTTTGGTTTGCACCTATAAAAAGACCTGTGAGTGCGTTTTTTGTTTCTGACACTGTTTCAAAGCAGGTACAAATTGTGATCCAAACTCAAGATTTGTGAGCCTTCAATGTAGCGGCAGCAAACATCACCTGAATAACATTTCCATTTACCACTAAAACTTGATGCAGTACATCATTATGTTGTAGTTATTTTGTATTATTTTGCATTAACCATTAAAGCTAGATGCAATATGTCATTATTTTGTATATGAATAAAAGAAGAGGATAACTCCCAATTACTTGTAATACTAAAAAATATTTTTTTGTCCTAAACCTACAGTATATAGTCTTAAAAATGAATTATGTAATCCCTAGCCTAATGCCACATATATCATTTATGATGCACCAAAGATCCCTACTGTACCTCTACCTTGCTGTAAAGAGTAAGTAACTTGAAAAAAATTATTTATGCATGACTGTCAAATCATTCTGTAATTAAGGAATTATGCATTATGCATTGGCAGCTTAAGGTATTAACATAAGATTTGTTTCTTAATAACAAAACTACTCAAGCTCTATTTTTTTAAAAGTTAAAATAGCCTCATTCTGTTATATGGCTTAAAGTTATTAACCAATTATTTTAAGCGCTGCTATATTCTATGGTTTCCTAAGCAGAAAATTAGCAGATTAATACTGTATTATGTGAACAGTACATAAATCAGTTAATGCTTCATTGTGATTTTCTTCTGTGAGCTTTGATACACCAGAGGCCACATTTCTTGTCCAATAAATGAGCAATTTCATGAGTACATTAATTTAATCTCTTTATACTATCACATAAAACAATTTTCTTGATTTGTATTCCGATTAAAATGTTTATACAATTTTAAATAGTATTTTATCCTTTTCCTTAGAGATTTTTTTTTCTTGATTTCATATTCAAGTGAATTATGTGTATGGGAATATGTAACATAAATTTTCGTTTCTGTGGTCAGTAGAAAAGCTATGTTTCATTGTTTAATATCTATTAAACTTTACTAAACTGGACTTTGCCTACCATATGGACTGGTTGGAGGCTACTCTTAATAGAGAATGCCAAGTCACAACCTTTTTTGCCACCATGGCAAAATATGTGCCAACAAGAAATTTCATATGTATTTCAGTTCAGCACTTAAGGGGTTATTCAATAAACTCTGAATGCCAAAAACCTGTAAAATTTGTGTTTCTTTAGTATAAAATCCGAATTTTTAGTGGAAAAAAAATATGGATTTTCCGGGATTTATTATACCTCTAGGATGGAAAAAGTCAGAATCCGAAAATCTGGCATCTCAGACCTGTCAAGGTTGTATATACAGTAGAAGTCCCAATGATTTTTTGATCTGCGCAGGGTTTCTTGCAATAACCTGAAGATTTGGGGTTTTCAGGCAAAAATCATAAAAAAACTGAGCTTTCGGATGGAAAATCCGAAAACTTCATACGATTCGTATTTTTCACGATTTTTTCCCGCAAACAAAATTTTCCAACAGCATATTAATAAATAAGGTGAAAAAACCTGTGCGGAATTGGTCCAAGTTTTTCTGAAAAAAATTGAGATAAATTCAGACTTTGATAAATAATCCCCCTAGTATATGTCTGAGGAGTTGGTAGGGAGAAACCCTTTAACAATAGGAACTTAAATATATGAAAATATCTATAAAAGGCCCTAATAGATTTTCGATCTTATACAATCCTGGGTGGCAATGGGCGTGGCTCCGGGGAAGAAAATCTTTTAAATGTTTAGGGTGTGCTGATGATTATTGTGTGAGTCTAACCATTGAGGTTGATTGATGAATGTGTGTAGACTTACTCCAATTCATATATGTAACCCTATTTATGACTGGATGGCATGTTTTCTTCTATTTTGTATGTATCTTTTTGGTGCTAATAAAAACATCTAGAAAAATATATTTTGTAGTTTCCAGAATGATAGGAAAGAACTATTACCCAGCATAATGTACATCAGTCTAGGACAATGATAAGGTGCCTCCACAACAGGATGCTATAACATCAAAGTGTTGGCCCATTCATGGGATTCTGAGCTACCATACATCCAGGTATCAAATCAAACCAATTGTTTTGGTATTTTCACTTGAAATTGTCTTTGTTTTTTATTGAGCCTAGATGTATTTTTCTTTATTGAGCCTAGATGTCTTCTTACCTCTGAGATCTTGGGTTTGAGGTTCCCAAATGAATGAAAAGAAGAGTAAGCAGAAATAGAGGATATATGGAATACACTAAGAAGGCCTGTTATTTTATTTATAATATGCATGTGATTTTGAACTCAAACTTGAAATTTTTTAACTTGTTCATCAATTGTATTAGTTGTGACCACAATGCATTCCTTGTGAGACAAAGTGAGCTTGAATAATGCTACTTTTTATTCTGGAACGCCCATTCTGTAAGCAGGTGATTAGATATTTAACCACATTTGTGAATGTTTGCATAGTTCCTTGGAAAAAAAAACTGACAAGAGCATTATGGGTCATTGGATTTCAGTAGTAAAAACGATATTACAAAGACAGCAGGAAACTGAAAGTCCATTAGGTGAGGCCATCTGTCACTTATACTGGCACACTACCTATTTTAGGCACGGCATGTTGCTTTCAGCGGAAGGGGTTTCTGGAAGATTTACATTTTTTTCTAGTTGATCTTCCATATGCTTTGCTTTTTAAATGAATATTATCATCACATACTAGAATTTCATGTGTTTGATCACAAAAAAATGATTTCAGTTAAGGGGTAACAACTTGTTTTTTACCAAATGTAACTATATCACGTACTTAATTAGTAGAAATGTATTCATATACTGTATTATATACAAGTCTCATTTGTCTGACACGTTTGAAGTGCATTTTACTTATAACAGAGAAGCTCTGACCTCACATTATGCTGTGCCAATGTGTGCTCTGTGTTATTCCATTCAAACATGGTAGATACTTAATTAACTTTCATGTCCATTCAAGGTGCAGAAATCCATACATACACCTGTAAATGATGTGCCATGTTAATGCATTACTGTGATAAAGCTCTGAAGGGTGCAGAAAAGGAGCACAACAAGTTGTAAGAGTCTTACAGAGCATGCTACAAAATGATTTAATATCATCCTATATACTGTAGATGCTTATATATCTCAATATACTTGCATTATAAATTAGGCTTGTCCAACATAGGAACACCACCCGTAGATATCACAATCAAGCAGAACCACTTGACAAGCAGCTAGAAGGACGTTAGTTGGACATTTCATTAATTTCAAATCACATTACATGCAATTTTGGCAACAGCTATCAGCCACAGCACCGTGTACCAGTCTAGATATAAAGCAATCCATAAGAACAGATGATTAGAGTGAACAAGGTGCTGTAGCTTTATTGAGCTACCGTTAATTCGACAAGCAAAGCGAAGTTACACTAGCGATGCCTAATTTGCATACGGCACCAAGTTAAAGTACAATGGACGTATATGTAGCAGCAAATACATTACACTACACAAGCCTGCGAAAGCTTCATCATTTTGCATATTGTTATTATACATGTGCCAACTGTATAGTTTAGGTGCCATATGTTAGGAAATGTAGGGGGCAAGTTAGTGAATTAGCGTAGTTACATCCCTTCACCATAGCGCAACTTCGCCTGGCGTAAGGGTGCGAAGTAGCACTTCACTAGCGAATTTACACCAACACCCGTTAGTAAATTTTTGCTAGCGTACTTCGCCCTTTAGTAAATTTGCCCCAAAGAGAGAGATCAATTATGCACACACATATTTACATAGCAGACACAAAAACGTTGTGGGTTATTTATTAAGGTCCGAATTTATCCTATTTTATTTCTAATATCAAACTTCGACCAACTTCGAATTCCCGAATGGACCTTATTTATGAAGAAAAAAGGCAGAAAAAATAAGGAAAAATAGGAGTTTTCCGCAAAGTTTTTTTTAGTTTTCTGAGTTTTCGCTCCGAAACCCTGAAATCATTGGATATCGGTACGGACATCAGCGCAGACACTGGGACCTTCCCCATTGACTTATACAGGACCTCGAGAGCTTTTAGATGCCGGAGTTTTTAGAATTTGTATTATTCGAGATTCGGATATTGGGACCTTGTTAAATAACCCCCTTTATTTTGCAGTATTTTCAAAACTTTTTTATGTTATTGCAGGTCCATTGAATAGCAGCAATGTGGTATAAAATATTTCCACATATACTTTAAAGGTGAACTATTATGAAAGAGTGACCAATGCCCAACTTGCTTGAATGAATACTTTATCTATTGAAAATTGTATGCAGCAATTGACCCTGAATGGGGCACGCCATGCAGTTTGGGAAGCACTGCTCTACACTGTGTAAGGGCCAGTCGTAACTAGGCCTAAAGGAAACCACTGGATAACCATGGCCATATGATTGTATGTAGAATCCTAACAATACACCGCCCCTGAAAAGGACTTTTGGCTATGTATGTTGAGGTTGGCTAACCTTACAAAGGTTTCTGGCACTCATAGCTGAGGGTAAGCTGAGTTTTCTGGGGTAAGAGCATACCTAGATATTAGCACATTATTTTTCAGGCCCCCAAAATGTCTAGAGGTTGACCTATTTTACCAATATTTATTGAAACTGTATATGAATTAGGGCCTCATGGGGCCCCTCTACCTCGTAGGCCCCCCCTACACCCCCTTCCTCTGTAGTTACCCCTATGCTGGGGTTGAATTGGGAATATGTAGAACTATTAAAACTCAGAAAACTCTTTCTCTATTATATTTGGAATAAGATAGATAAAAACTGTGCTTTATAGTATATAGAAACCTTATTTTGGGTCAAAACACCATCATAATATGGAAGATAATGGGGCTGTAGTCCAGCAACATTTGGAAGGAACACCACTTTTAGCTAACAATTTTGACCCATTTAAAGTGATTCTGCTCAATAAAATATTTTCCAAGATTTTAAAGGACAAGGAAAGGCAAAAAAATAAAATCCCATTTTTAATGAAAAAGAAACCTATCTCCAATATACTTTATTTAAAAAATGTGTACTGTTTTTATAAGAAACCTGAATGAATGCAGTGAAATTCTCCCTTCATTTACTGCTGTGGATAGGAATTGTCAGATGGTCCCTAAATGCTGAGCAGGGAAACAATCATACTTATGAACAGCAGGGGGAGCCCCCTCCTTACTTACCAGCCATGCAGAACTCAAGCAGCTTTGTTTATGACGACTCCTAAGCAGCCCAGACCACACTGAGCATGTGCAGGGTCAGGCAAAGATGTTTAACAAAGTTACAAGATGACAGCCCCCTGTGGCCAACTTTGAAAGCATAAATTATTTGTTTGATTAGGCTTTGTGGTGCAGTAAGTTCATGCTTATGTTTAGTATACAAAATACAGCATTTCTAGCCTTACTTGTCCTTTAAGGGCTAGTGGACAAACTTCAAGAACATCCATTAATATAGTTCTACCTGTCCTGGGTACACCTGTCTGTTATTGTTCATACTGTTATAGTCAGAGGCATTACCTATTTTTTTAGTATTATATCCATCCATTGTGTATTATCATTAAGCTACAATGGCAGCAGTAAGACTGCGACAGTAATCCAATATAACACTAATGCTTCAAAAATGACCTGCCATTTGTAATTACGCCTGCAATTACTTTTTTAAAAGAGCTGGGGGAAATCCTTTTAAGAAAAGTCTGTGTCCCCTTTAAGAGAGGCTACAATATAATTTCAAATTATAAAGGAAAACTTATTGAGACTTCATTTCATCTCACTGGCTCGGGCTCAGACTAAATTCTGAGGAAAAGAAGCAGTGATCTTGTTAAATGTTCTGCCTGTGCTAAACTGGAATAGATAATGGGGAACAGGTGCTCGTGTAATCTCAGTGTTTGGCCTACTGTTGCATATATTTCTGGCGAATAGGGAACATATATGTATGTCTAATGGAAAAGGCAAATTATTTTACTTCATCAGTTTCAAGAAGGGTGAAATTGTAATTCTGTTTAATTTTCTCACCTGTTATATGAAGATCCAGGGAATACATGCCTGGTTGGTTGCTGCCTAGTCTTAAATTAGTCATGCATTTGATGGGTTCATTTCAGTGAACTGCAATTACAAGCTGAATTTTAGATAAGAGTTCTAAGAGACAAGACCGTTTTCAGGCAATTCAGGTAGAAGAGATGGTGTCCTGTCTGCCTTTTTTATAATATGTTTTTGCATTTTATTCTTACACAGCACAAATCATTTTACACAGACCTGTCTGTAAAGGCTCATGCACAGATCAATGTTATTGTATTGATATTATACTGCATTTTACATAATTCAGAGCTTAAACGGATACTGTCATGGGAAAAAAACATTGTTTTCAAAATGAATCAGTTAATAGTGCTGCTCCAGCAGAATTCTGCACTGAAATTCATTTCTCAAAAGAGCAAACAGATTTTTTTTATATTCAATTTTGAAATCTGACATGGGGCTAGACATTTTGTCAATTTCCCCAGCTACCCCAAGTCATGTGACTTGTGCTCTGATAAACTTCAATCACTCTTTACTGCTGTACTGCAAGTTGGAGTGATATCACCCCCTCCCTTTTCCCCCTCAGCAGCCAAACCAAAGAACAATGGGAAGGTACCCAGATAACAGCTCCCTAACACAAGATAACAGCTGCCTGGTAGATCTAAGAACAACACTCAATAGTAAAAACATGTGTCCCCCTGAGACTCCTTCAGTTACATTGAAAAGGAAAAACAGAAAGTATTTCTCTCCTAAAGTGCAGGCACAAGTCACATGACCAGGGGCAGCTGGGAAATTGACAAAATGTTTAGCCCCATGTCAGATTTCAAAATTGAATATAAAAAAATCTGTTTGCTCTTTTGAGAAACGGATTTCAGTGCAGAAGTCTGCCGGAGTAGCACTATTAACTGGTGCTTTTTGAAAAAAACATGTTTTCCGATGACAGGATCCCTTTAATACCTAAACAGTGGAAGATGGCTCTAGCAACCAGAAACTATTTTGAATTTCAGACTATAATGAGTCAGACTGATAGTAAGGCTAATTGAAAAATGCCTCAGAAATTGACTACACTTTACAAAATTTGAAATTGCCTATTATAGGAGATTGTGAAGGGACTGTAATAACATAAACCTTCCAAAGCAGCGTTTGCTCCAATCCAAAATGCCAGCCTTTTTCAACATATTATCAATGGAAAAAGCCTGATGTTAGTTACATTGCAACAACCGTAACGATGATTGCTAAAGCAACACTACGCAAGAAACCTTTTTCCAAATCGTTTAGGGCTATTGCTCAACTGATTCATTATAACCCTACAATAAGAATTCTACAACCTCAAGATGACGAACATGGAACAGTGTAAGCCCTGGACGGCAGATGCATAAATTGCACTTGCACAGCATTCTGCATTCCATGCATCGACTGTGTTTCAGTATCTTTATCTGTATTTTTCAAAATTGTGGGTGGACAGACCCAAAAGGAGCAATCTAGTCTACAAGGCTGTGGATTCTGTTACACATTTGTAGTTCAGATGATTGTTGGGCAGTGCATATGGATCTACTTTTTCCCCAACTTGCTGGAGAGACTAAAGCCATGCTGCTGCTGCTGATGTTCAAGTAAATCAAAACCAGAAATTACACACAATACAAAATGGAGATTATGGGAGGTATTTATTAAAACTTATTGTTATGTGTTGTAAAAGTCTCGGCATAATCATGCGACAATTCAAATTGTGCGAATTTTTCGAATTGTCACCTGGAAACCTTGAATTTTTTGAGTTTTCAAGAAACCTGTGAACATTATGAAGACAAAAAATATCTTCCCATTGTAAAAGTGACATCTGCCATTGACTTTTACATGACTTTGACAGGTTTTAGCTGGAGTATTTTCAGATTCAGATTTTAAAGTAGAAGGAAAGCTACGGAAGCAGTTTATTGCCAATAGATTAGCCACAATAGTGCAAGCTATAACACTATATTTATTCTGCAGAATGCTTTACTATACTTGAGTAAACAGCTCTTCTCTGTTTGTTTAGAGCCATATTGGCTTGGTGTGACATCACTTCCTGCCTGAGTCTCTCCCTGCTCACTCATAGCTCTGGACTCAGATTACAGCAGGGAAGGGAGGAGGGAGGGAGAGAGGAGCAAACTGAGCATGCTCCAGGCCATGCCCTGGAGGTTTAAGCTGAAAACAGGAAGTCTGATACAGAAGTCCATGTATATACAATCGAAGGAAAGAAATGAGGTGTTTCTTTTGACAGAGGACTCAGAGCAGCATTACTGGTGTATTTATATAGACCTTTCTAATAAAGCTTACTTAATTTTAGCCTTTCCTTCTCCTTTAAGCAGCTTTGGAGCACAATAAATCTAGAAATACATTTAGTCTCTCAACTGGAATCTCTAAATCTAAAACAGGGATGTTCATCACATTCAAATTCATCTTTTGGAATAAGAATGAAGCTTTACCTTTACTTAATTAATCATAAATGGCAGGTGTTCAATAAAATGTGCATGATGAACTGCTTTGCATGTTTTTGGCAAAAGCCACTGAAACACAAAATAGACATAATTCCCACATAACTATATACAGTAGTTTCTTGAGAAATCCTACCAACTTGTGGTATCTATAAAACTCTCTAAAAGAAACAAGAACATTTAAAGGCCTACTTAAGTGAAACAGTAGTACTTTTAAGCAAAGTAACTGGAGAAATCTTGTTGTATGTGCAGTATATGATACACATGAATATCCTTCTAAACACAACTTCGTGATGTCATTACACTTGATGATGCAATTTTACCCTTTAGTGGGTACGTTATTTGCCCATATATACTACATTATACATTAAAATGTCTATGACTGCCTCTGTCAATCCATTTGATTCGATATTATTACATGTTTTCCTTTACATATAGTTACTTAGTTAATATTTAGTAATTTCATATGATACCCCATAATTATGCCTGCAACTTAAAGAATAAATTATAGTTCCTTTCTTTGTGTCTACACAAAAGCCGAAATAAATTTTTTTTTCCTTTCCAGTTTTTCGTTACTGTTCAATGCAATTCTCTATAAAAATATGTTTTGTTTCTTTCTTCTAAGCACAAGCATCTCAGTGGCAAACAAAAGAAGGGAAGAAATTGATAAAATTTCAGATACAATTTGCAGGCAGCAGCAGAAATTGTTGTATTGAAAACTGTATTGGATAATAAGTAATTTTTTCAGCTTCAGATTAATTCTAGTGTTTTTACCATTCTTGGAAGCATCAGTATGTAAGAAACTTAATTTAAGCAACAAGTATTTACAGGGTATTGTGTTATGTTAAAGCTTGCAAGATTGTAATAAGCCAGATTACTTTTGTATAAAAGTAATAAAATGTAATGTTAAAGTTATAGGCAAGTGAAACTGTGTATGATCAGATGCTTCAATATTGTTTTACTATAACCATGATGGGACTAAGGAGTTCTATCCACTAAAGTCCAATATGGAAACCCACAAATATTATGTAAATTCCATATTAATTAATTCATTATTTTCATGTAAAATTAGGGATCATTTACCATTGCCCCAGGCATAAATGCAGAAGCACTAATGTTTAATGAACTCAACTGCTGGCACTGGTATAAAGGCAATAAATCATAGTACTACTTAATCTATGCATAACCTGGTCAATATATGACCAAGTAAGAGCAGATGTTGTCATTTTGGATCAGGGTCGGGAAATGTATTTTGCATAATATATAGGTGGGATGACAAAAAAAAAACAAGGCCCTAGAATGGGGGGAAAGGGCACAAAATTGTGCCCCTTAATGCACATTAAGTAAGCTTTGTACCCGGTCCCTTCATTTATAAATAACTGCTATGGTCTAATATTGATACCTCAAACACTGAACATTACCACTAAGGGGCAGATTTATCAAAATGTGGCCAAGCTCACCACATAAAAATCCACCCACTTTTTATTCATTGGTATGGGATTTTTAGAATCGTATCTATCAACGAGAAAAAGTTCCCAATTTGATAAATATGTTTCTAAAAATCTTATAGGAATGAATAGAAAGTGGGTGGATTTTTCTGTGGCAAACTCTAATCTCACATTCTGATAAATTTGCCCCAAAGTAACTTTAATTAAAACAACTCCCGAATTTAACCAACCAACAAATGAATTTTTTTAACTCTAATAAAGGTAGCCATGTCAGATCATTGTGCCTAATCCTGTGCTTTCCGAAAGAGTAAGTAATTTTTTTCAGAACTGCTTTCAGATAAGCTATTGTGTAACTCAGTGATCTCCAACCAGTGGTTCACGAGCAACATGTTGCTCACGAACCCCTTGGATGTTGCTCCCAGTGTCCCTGGGATTCCGCTTTGTGGCATGATTTGGTTGAACAAATCAAGATGTATGGCCAAACAGAGCCTCCTATAGGCTGACAATCCAAACAGAGGCTACCAAATAGCCAATCCTAGCCCTTATTTGGCATCCCCCATGAACTTTTATCATGGTTGTGTTGCTCCCCAAATCTTTTTACATTTGAATGTGGCTCAGGAGTAAAAAAGGTTGGTGTAACCCCCGGTGTATCTGAAGGAGTTGTGGTGGGGCTTGGTGTTTTACTATTGAGTGTTAGTCTGATAACTACTACTAGGTGGAACAAGGGAGCATTTTTAGTAATGCAGGTGTTAGGAAATATTATCGAGATAAAAGGCATTACTGGTAAAACATTTGGATAACATAAAAGTAAACCTTACATCATTTCCATAGTCATAGAAATAATAATGAAAATAAGACATTTCTGTTATTAAGATAGATATGTCTCCGTAACACATCATTTTTATTTTCCCTGTGCACCTCACTTTAATGAAGAGGATGTCTCTCAGCACAGTGCCTGTCACATTCTCTATTGTTGCTGACATTTGGCTCAGAGTTAACCTGAAGTTTATCAGAGCACATGTCACATGGCTGGGGGCACCTGGGAATCTAAGAACATGTATTTTTCCATATGAAAAAGACACAACCCCCTCCCCCCAGGATCAGACAAAACAATTGCAGAAATTGCAAGTAAATCCCTTAATTACTTAATTGTGTTTTCTGCAGGTTTTAGGTGGTTTCTAGAAACCCATTCAGCTGCAAGCCAAAGCCATCCATTGCAGAAAACACTCCCAGAATGTATGCAATAATGTACCGACATTCCACAGTTCTTCGTTTCTCAACTTCTATGCAGTTACATTTAAAATGTGGCATATACATACTCACCCCTCATTCTATTATTTTTTTATCATAGTAGGTTTTGTCATTTCTCTCCAAGGGATGCATTACATAACATAGAATCTGGCATTCCTCTGCAATATGTGGCAGTTTGTTGAGCCATAACACACCTTTAAAACCTGTGTCTTCTGTACTTGATGATATCATCTAATGATTTGTTTGACTGAAGATTTGGTATAATCCTTTTTATCCCTAGCTTGCACCTTTATCTTTTAGCAATTTACCTGATCACATATTTGTACTCTGAGAAGATCTTTTTTTTTCTTCCATGGCTGCTTTATTTCTCATCAATATACTATTGAGTTTTTGCTGAAAGAAAAAAATGGCATTTGCTGCGGACTAATCTCGTAATTAAAATGACATATACAAAAATACAACAAATTGTCTCCCACTGATGATCAAATTTGATAGCATACAATATATATACATAAAGCATACAATTAGAGGATTAAATCCAAAGCAGATGTTGACAGTACAATTAATAGTCTTTAATGCCCACATATGCTGGAACAGATCTGCAAATGGATTTTAGCACAAACATTATCTGTATTATTATATTGAATGTTTTCTTTTTTTTATTTCTCAGAATTGAATATTGAGTGATTTCTAAAGGCTCACAGATAGAAAAGAGGTAATCTCACTCTGGCAATCTCTGTTTGACTTCCAATCTTTACAAAAGGTTCATTGCTACAAAACAAAGCCTCCTTACGTGAGTAGAATTGTTTCGTTTAACAGTGTAAGGCACTTTCACACTTACCCGCAGATTATCACCCATCTGCAGCCTCTACAAGAGTGGGTAAAGTGCTTCAGAAAAAGAATAAACAAGTGAGTGGGACATGAGTGGATTAGGTTGACAGTGCTTATTGATGTATGCTCCCCCTTAGTGCATTTGTGGAATAATGATGTAATCAGTGTGAATTTTTTGATCCAGGCACGTCACAAAGTGATGTTTTGCCTGACTTTCTTAACAGGACCATATATTGAATTGGTTAGACTTTATCAACAGAACAACTTAATAACTTTCCATTTACTCCATTATTCAAATTGAGATACGGTATTTCCGGTGCCTCAAAATATGAAGCACATAAAAATGCAGCTTAAAATCTGATCTTCAACTAAAATGATTTGAACTAAACAAAGAAAAAACAAATACAATGCTAAACCATCTAATCCGTTATCAGAATACAATGAGCAATGACTTCTCTGGTTTTATGTAATACAGTATGTAATATGAATCAGTACTGGCTGTCGGCATCATTAATGAAGTAATAAATAATGCTGTCAATGGTGGAGACAAACTGTAGATCATAAAAGAAAACTAAGTACCTTAATATTGGGTTATGTGTGTGCCAAATGAAATGATAAATGCAATTTGTTGACTGCAGAATAGTTAACAGACACAAACAACGTATTTTTTATAAACAATATACAGGGATTAAATACACTATTTCAATAGAACATTTTAAAGCCCACACTGAACTAGCCAATTAACTTTTATTCTGCAGACAATTTACAAGTGAGCTTCATGTTTTGTTTTTTACAATTAGCTTTTTGTGAAGTTGAATAGGAGACAGCCTGAATAAAAAAAGATAAGTAATAGTTTAAAACTAACAATGAGGGGCACATTTACTAAGCTCGAGTGAAGGATTCGAATGAAAAAAACTTTGCATTTCGAAGTATTTTTTTGGGTACTTCGACCATCGAATAGGCTACTACGACCTTTGACTTCAACTTCGATTCGAACTAAAAATCGTTCGACTAATCGACCATTCGATAGTCGAAGTACTGTCTCTTTAAAAAATACTTTGATTACATACTTTGACAGTTTAAACCTACAGAGGTACAATGTTAGCCTATGGGGACCTTCACTTTTCTAACCGTTTTTTGATCGTAGTAAAATCCTTCGATCAATCGCTTAAAATCGTTCAAATTGTTCAACTCTAAGGATTTTATTGTTCGATCGAACGATTTTTACTTCGATCGATCGAACGATTTGCGCTAAATCCTTCAAATTTGATATTCGAATTCGAAGGATTTAAATTCGAAGATCGAATTTGAGGGTTTATTAACCCTTGATATTCGACCCTTGATAAATGTGCCCCTAACTGTAGCAATATTTGAAAACTGAGCATTCTATTGCATACTAAAAGGTTAACTATCCATCCAAAGATAAACTGTAACCCTATATTTTACAAGTCTTTATAAAGTATAAAAATAACTGAAATTAATAATAAAGGACAGTTTATTGGAAGATAATGGGCACTGCTGTATTCCTTTCAGTGTGCAATTAATAAGCTAGCAAAACAGATATTAGCAGGCACTCAGCCTTCTAAATGATAGTTTGTGTATAAAGTCATCTAAAGTGCTCAGTGGAGGGTAAGAAATGTGTTTTTGTTTTTACCATGATACTAAAATCCCTCTAAATGGTAGATATGTTATGAAAACAATTTTTTTACAGATACCTGCTAATATGTAGCGCTATAAAACTATATCCTTTAAAGTAGCACATTTTTTTAAACACTGTCATAATAAAGGCTTTTCAATGAAAAATATACTCTTCTACTAACATGCTAATCCCTCTAGTTTGTGCTCACACACAAACAAAGGGCACACATACATGATACTATAGTTTATATCAGCCAGATTGGCTAGAACTGTTTATTTTACTCCCACACTTCTTCCTGTTACTGTTAGAAACTGCATTTCATTTCCTGTTGTCAGGTGATCAGTGAGTGCGGGATAAAAAAAAACAATGATAGGGATAATAAAATGGTACAGACTCAGTCAGTGAAATGTTATTGGTTCGGTATTTTGAATTATAGTGGAGTGTATATATGTGATGCATTCATACCTAGGGTACCAGAAGGTCTTCACAAGAGAAGGATCAGAGTGAACCCAAGCACAGATTTACCAAGCTTCTGGAACTGCATTGATTTAATCCTATTTTTAGGAATATTCTATGTATCTTTGTGCCAATCTGAGAAAGTATGTTACTGTATATGCGGATTTGTTATATGCAGTACTGGACCTGAATACGGAAAAAGAAAAAAAAGGGAGTTCTTAGCTTTACCTAATTAAACCTAATTTACATATTCATAGCTAGAATACCTCCACCTTAAGATGTAGGTCTGGGGCATGTGCACCCAGATATATAAACTGGTGAGATAATATCATAGTTGAGAACCAGGAATTTGCTTTCTTTATTTTCATAGTTTTACCAAATTAAACCTTTAAGGGACACTGTCATGGGGAAAAAAAAAAAATCAAAATGAATCAGATAATAGTGCCGCTCCAGCAGAATTCTGCACAGAAATCCATTTTTCAAAAGAGCAAACAGATTTTTTTATATTCAATTTTGAAATCTGACATAGGGCTGGACATATTGTCAATTTCCCAGCTGCCCCAAGTCATGTGACTTGTGCTCTGATAAACTTCAATCACTCTTTACTGCTGTACTGCAAGTTGGAGTGATGTCACCCCCTCCCTTCCCCCCCCCAGCAGCCAAATAAAAGAACAATGGGAAGGTAACCAGATAACAGCTCCCTAACACAAGATCTGCCTGGTAGATCTAAGCACAACACTCAATAGTAAAAACCCATGTCCCACTGAGACACATTCAGTTACATTGAGAAGGAAAAACAGCAGCCTGCCAAAAGCATTTCTCTCCTAAAGTGCAGGCACAAGTCACATGACCAGAGGCAGCTGGGAAATTGACAAAATGTCTAGCCCCATGTCAGTTTCAAAATGGAATATAAAAAAATCTGTTTGCTCTTTTGAGAAATGGATTCAGTGCAGTATTCTGCTGGAGTAGCAATATTAACTGATGCATTTTGAAAAAAACATGTTTTCCGATGACAGGATCCCTTTAACATGATAATGAGATGCAAATGTTATGGCTTTTAGAAGTGCCAGCAAAATACACAGGCAAAGCTTGTTTATTCCCAAACTTGACCCTTTAAAACAAATAATATTCTCACAAATGAGCTGACCTCATGAGTCATGATTTCCCCAAATAAAGTGCCTTTTATTTTTTTAAATCAAAGGTAAGATGTGCAGGAAGTCCATAGTAAATGTTATTTCTTTTCTTTGCATTTCCAGTTTGATATTCTGAACACAGCTTAATATAATGCAGTATAAAAAGACATTTAGATAAGGATTTAGATAAAAAGTTTGCTGGACTTAACTTTAATGCTTCAAGTGGAAACAGACAGAATAATAATGCAGTTATAACACTGTTAATCTTGCAGTATGGATGAAACATATATATATCGTGGTGAATGACTCTTTAGGAAGTAGCAGAAGTTCCTTTTTTACAGACAAAAGACAAGCACATAGGATCTGTTATTGAGAATGGGATCGTCGAAACACATGAAGCATTTGTGATGCTGCTGGGAGCTGTATGCTTTTAAATGCAAGAGAAATAAAGAATTGATCGTAACTAAGATGGTGATTGATACTAATAACTTTTTATCTTTAAGCACAAGGATTTCATACAGATCTTTGCTTGTGTATTTCACACAGAAGTTTAGACAGAAAAAATTAAATGTCATATATTTGATCCCTCAGTTAAAACAAACAACTGACTGCTGACACTGTCTTTCTGAAAAGATTCACAGCCACACTTTGGCAAATTAATGCCGGATGGTATGACCAAATGAAAATTACACTCACAGTCCTTTGGAGATTCCCTGTGCTCTTTCAACAGCTGTTTGCCCCTCGCTCCCCAAGACTTTAGGGCAACAGATTGTAGCCAGTATTATTATTATCATCAATAATTATCATTAATAGGCAGCTGTTTGTCCAGACAAACTGTCCTTTTCCCAAACAACTGATTACGTGCAGTGCGAGTTCCACAATACAGTTCTGGTTGCTCAACTAAAGGTGGCCATAGACACACAGATCGGATCGTACGAATCGAGGATCGTGTGTGGCGTGTGCCGACATCTTTCGCCCGGCGGAGATCGTCGTTTGGTCGATTGGTCAGGTTTGATTTTGACCCGACCGATCCCGCCGGAGCTCATGGCACATCGTAATCTGATCGTTCGGCCATACGGCCGAACAATCAGATTACCCCCGATATAGCCATGCCTGTTAATGGCATATCGGGGAAAGATCCGCTCGTTTGGCAACATCGCCAAACGAGCGGATCTTTGCATCTATGGCCACCTTTACTCTCGGAGCAGAGTCACAGCTATTCCCTGACCACAGCTTTTATTATAGGTGAGGCTGATTAGCTCACCCACCTGAGCAGGTACCTGCACTATTTCATAGATGATTCTGCTATGGATAACACTAAAATGCTTTTATACAAGTCCTGGAACTCAGGCCATACTACTGGCAGCATATCATTCTTATTAGTTTAATTTAGTAATTTGACACAATTACATCATTATGTATATCCATATATCTCCTAGCATAAGTAAGAAGAATGAGGCACATGCTCCATTACCAATGGAAAAAGCTTCACAAATAGGTCAGGTTGGTATTATGTCCAAGTCAAAGAAAAATCTCAAATGTTTGTTCAGGAACCAACTCATAAACAGCCTGAAATCAAGGCTGAGTTTATCTCCAGCTCTAGTGTGGGTGAGGAATTAGGAGACTTAATAGTGATCAAAACATGTCTACTTTGAGATTTTTGTTGCAGAGACAACTGTATAAATTCACTTCCGCAGCGTAAATACAACTGTTTTGGACTTGCTGATTCCTGCTTTCCTTAGACAAGAAAGTTTTTAATGAACTGACACATTTATTAAAGCTGTCAATTTGTCAGAATGAGTTTAGCTACTTTGATATGGGTAACATATTTTTTCACATTTGAAGAATGTTTCAGCTTGGAAAATACATTTTGAAATAGGAAATGATCAGTCTGTGATAAATCAGTATGTGCCAGCATAGTTTGTGTGGCATAGATCCAGCTATGCAAAGCTAATTGCATTCTACAAGGAGCTGAATAGAAACTTAGGCCTTGTAAGATGAGCTTTAGTTCTATTATGCTAATAATTTTATAAAGTTTTGGACATAAGGTTACTAATTAAATTGTCTCTATTCATTGCTTTTTAATTTACTGATAAATAGTCCTGGGGATAATATAGTACTGTCTCTGGGTTAGTCAATGGTATTAAAAAAGAGCCAAGCCATACCTTCTGTGCATGATGTTTGTTTTCACTTTGAAGAGTGACTTAAACGAATGGGGGATCTAAGCAGTAAACAGGAAATTAGTTTAATGTACAGTATCTGTGCAAAAACAACTACTTGTTATTAACATACACCACTAATATGGTCGGGTTTCCATAATTGAGAAGGATGGTGGTGCTATAGGGGATAATAGAAATTGCAGCTCTAAACTGTGTCAATCAGTGTCTGCTAAAGTTTATTAAGTATTATGTTATAAATATGGTATTGACTGAAGCATAATTTTGTGTCTTTATAGGTGTAAGAATATCACGTTGAATATGCAATTTTGGTCACCAGACCATAAGAAGAGTGCTAAGAAGTTGGTGCAGAGACTAAAGTGGTAAACTTTCCAACAGAAATGGGCACTAGACACCCTAGAGTATGGCAGACTAACAAATGTCATAGGATGTTACAAAATGTGCTGACTGTCAAGCTTTTCCATATGTAAAAAAGTGTAAATCTCTAGTTTTTAGTTTTTTAAAAGATAATCGGAGTAATATATAATAATAAAATACATGGGCAAAACAAGGTAGAGAGAGAAGGCTGGAATGACATCTGTAATAAAAGGGACATTTTTATATCCAAAACGTATAAAGGTATGTCCACAACTCACCAAGGTCACGATGAAACCTAGACACACTGCCTTGAGCCTTCAGCTAGGCAAGTAGTCAATCAAGGCAGGAAGTAAAATGTGAAGATATCGATTTATTTAGTATCAACAACAGAAGCAGCTTTACATATTTTGTGTTAACATAGTCATAAGCCTATTCATCCCATCTACGAGTTGGGTTTAAACCAGCTGGGTTAAAAGCTCCACCCAAGCATTACTTTTCATCACAATGTATTGCAATTTCATTTTCAGATTTTAGATGAATCCGTAGAGCAGGGCACACTGTAAGCAAATATAACAAAAAATGTGTCAGGGCCGGATTTACTAAGGGTTGAATGAATTTGAAGTGAATATTCAAATTGTAAAAGTTCGAATTTCGAAGAATTTTTTGGGCACTTCGACCATCGAATAGGCCAAATTCAACTTTGACTTCGATTTGAAGTGAAAATGCTTTGACTATTCGACCATTCGATAGTCAAAGTAGTCTCTTTAAAAAACTTCGAATTCGACACTTTGCCACCTTAAACCTGCCGAATTGCTATGTTAGCCTATGGGGACCTTCTAGAACATATAGCCATCATTTGGCTAAGTTTTTAGAAGTCGAAGTGAAATCGTACAATTAAATTGTTTGAAACGTTGATTCGAAGTACGATCGTACGATGTTAAAAATCCTATAAATTCTACTTCGAATATCGAACTAGCCTATTCGATGGTCGCATTTCGAAGTTTTTTGCACTTCGAAATTCGACCCCTTGATAAATCTGCCCCTTAGTGTGTCCTAAGGGATTGACAGGACCATATCTTAAAGTCCTATTGCTTGCTTTATTTTCTATGCAATACCTTGTTACTTGATGATATTTATTTTCTGCCTCTGTAGGAATATTAGTGCTCAGTGCAGCTCGCCAGCAGAGATGAGCACCAACACCCATTCAAATCTAAGGTGCAGAGTAGTGAAGTACCATCTCATGCTGATCCAGTAAGAACTATGGCAAATGAACATGCAACAAATGTTTGTAAAACTTTTTATTTATTTATCAAATTAAATATTTTTGAGTAAGTGTGATGTTGTTAGGATGGATTGTTGAGCTATTTAACATCAATTGCAAATGTTTGCTTTTCTTCAAACTGAAATCATTTTTGTAATGAGTGAAACTTTAACCCTCACATGTAATAAATTGCACCAAGTTTGCCCAGGAGCAGTAACCAGTAGCAACCAATAAGATGTTTGCTTTTAAACGTGTGACCAGGAAATTCTGCTTTAATTACATAACCCCATAAGAGTGGTGGTACACGGGGCTACTGGGGGAGATTAGTCTCCCAGCAACAAATCGCCTCTTCTTTCGGGTGACTTATCTCCCCTAAATGCCTTCCCACCAGCTAGATGGCGGGATGGCACTTGGATCATTTTGTTTTTCTGAAGTCGCCTGCAGTTTCATTGTGAGGCAACTTTGGGCGGCAATTCACATTCTAGCTGGCAGGAAGGGGATATTAGTCACCCCAAGAAGAGGCGATCTGTTGCTGTGTGACAAATCTTCCCCAGTAGCTACGTGTGCCACCACCCTAAAGCAAATAATACCTTAGATTTACAAGCTGTTACTTGTAAAAGAGTATTTAGCCAATACTTGACTGACTTGATCAGGATATTCTTTGAAATTTTAATCTAAATCTAGATTTTAAACAGATTTTGCTACATTATTTGAATTCAGATCTCAAACGGCTTCTGGTTTACTCTTAGGTAAACTTCTTAGAGAAAGTTGTACCAAACAAGATAAGGGAAGTATATAAGGTGCATTAAAAGGAAAATATACCCTCTTTTTTAACATGAGTTGGGCCTATCCATACTTACAAAAATTAATATAACTATATAATATAACAAATTATTTTGTGTTTTGTTTTTGTAAAGTAAAGTTTATTTAAGATTTCATTGTTATATATATTGTATTGCAGAGACTTAAGGAAAACATCATATAAAAGCTTTACCGTTTAGATTTATCATTTTCTCAGAAAAAATGACAGAAAGCCCATACCATCCTGTGTGGCAAATTGAAATCTGTAGCACCTTTCCAGACCCTAATGGAAAATACAATGACTTTCTAAAGACTTGTGATTCTTTTGCAGAGGACATGCTTTAGGATTGATTTTTCATCATGTTTGTTTGTGTTATTTTTTTTGATAGCAATGTTTATTTTTCAGTTGTTTTTATTATCCCACTGAGACTGGTGTTTGGAAACTTATATTTCATTACTCTAATTTGTGGTTTTTTGCTTGAACTGCATATTTTCTTCAGATTTCTTCATTATATATTCACTCATACTTAGGGGCAGATTTATCAAGGGTCGAATTTCGAAGTTAAAAATACTTTGAAATTCGACCATCGAATTGAAATACTTCGACCTCGAGTATCGAAGTATTTTTTACCGAATTTGGCCATCGAACGATCGAAGTAAAACCGAACTATTAAATCGCTGGAATCTAATGATTCAAATGATTTTAGTGTACGATCGAATGATTTTACTTCGATGTGTAAAGACTTAGAAAATGGTTGTAGAAGGTCCCCATAGGCTAACATAGTTTAATTTGGCGAAGTATTGAAGTCAAAGTTTTTTTAAAGAGACAGTACGTAGTATTCTATTCGATGGTCAAAGTATCCAAAAGACTTACTTCGAATTTTGAATGATTTTACTTCGAAAATTCCCTCTAATTCACTTCAACCCTTGATAAATCTGCCCCTTAATGTATTTACATTTGCAGCATTATACTGACTTTAAAGAATAAATAACCCAAAATATATTAACCAAAGCACATCTTTTGGCATAATAGTTAATATTTGCAAAATATTGCATGAGAAAGGAATCAACAACAACAGTTGCATAACTAAATATTCCTTGAGATACTTAGGAATCTGCATCAAATAGACATACTGACAAACTCAAATTATCATAATAATTATCTATATTAATTGTGGTTTTCAAGGAACACAATGAAGCCAACAGATACTTGCTGAACTCAGTGTGGACCACCTGATAGGAACGATATATACTGAACAAAGGATTTACTGTGAAAGAATTTCCAGGAAATGTCCATGGGGATAGTAATTTTCTATCTTGAATAGAAATAAGGCAGCCAGGGGTCTGATCTTTAACATCTGTTCAACAGCCATATACTTATATGAAAGGATCACAGTCAAAAAGAAGGGCTTACATTTAAGATCATGTTTGTTATTTTTCTCTTATCCATAAAAAAGGCAACATGTTTGGCAAGCATATGAGCCTTTTCAGGAGCATACAGCATGACTTGTAATAAATCGCCATTCTCCAGAGACGTATCAATAGGTCTGCCAAATAATTTCATAGCATTTCAACTAAAACCAAGTGACCTCTCAGTTCATGCTACAGGTAGCTGCTTCCTAATAAGGATCATTCTGAAATACATTAAGTCAGTACAGTATGTGAGCATTATATTGTGAAGTTTTTCTAGAATAATTTAGTATGAAACAGCAAGCAAGACGTTGCCAGTAAAGATGAACCCAAAAGTTGGATGGAATTTTAATTTTTATCTCTGAAACAGGAACCACGCATTTCGTTCCTGATGTTGCTAATTTAAAATTCATTTTCCATTTAAATCAGATTGTCAATATAGATTGCTCTATTTTGGAAATGTTGCAGGGTCTGTTAGCTCTATAGTCACATCCCTGTTTTTCAGTAAACAATTTGTGAATTTGTCTCATATTAGTTGTGTTTGAAAAAAAAAAAAAACATATTCATAAGTTCAACTTTTTATCCTAAAAAAACTACCTTCTAGTTGTGCATACAAGGGGTATAGCCAACAATATTTTCACGTTGCACTTGTATTTATGGCAGGGCCCAGACAAATAACTTATACAGGGCCCCAATGTATCTGATGTTGGTCCTGCATTATGGCCCTTATTGGTAAGGAAAAATATATTGAATAAAGGTGATATTTCATAACTTGTACTTCTCCGCTTTAACACTTTCATCTATTTACTTAACTATGAGTATACTTGAGAAATACCATTTTTTAATACCTTTAGATCTATTAGTCACTGAGAGGCAGATTTGTAATACGAGTTGTCAGTAGGCTGTGGCTTAAAGGAACAGCTCAGTGTGAAAATAAAAATTGTGTAAATAGATAGGCTTTGCAAAATAAAAAATGTTTCTAATATAATTAGTTAGCCAAATATGTAATGTATAAAGGCTGGAGTGAACAGATGTCTAATAAAACAGCCAGAATCCAACTTCCTGCTTTTCAGCTTTGTAACTCTGAGTTAGTCAGCGACTTGAAGGGGGGCCACATGGTACATTTCTGTTCTGTGAGTTTGTAATTGATCCTCAGCATTCAGCTCAGATTCAAAAGCAACAGATATGACCCATGTGGCCCCCCCTCAAGTCTGTGATTGGTTACTGCCTGGTAACCAGGGTAACCAGTCAGTGTAAACCAAGAGAGCTGAAAAGCAGGAAGTAGTGTCCTGACTGACATGTTATACATCAAATCACTCCAGCCTTTATACATTACATTTTTGCCTAACTAACTATATTACAAACATTTTTTATTTTGCACAGCCTATCTATTTACCCAGTTTTTATTTTTACACTGAACAATTCCTTTAAAGAATAAAAATGGCATAAGTGCTGCAAAAAGGCACTTATGATTATTTTAATTTCAAACTATTACAAGACTTATTTAAGAATAGCCTTCCATTGCTAGGCTCCAACATGTCTCAACATAATGGGCCAAACAAAGCCCTTTGTGTTAAAAACTAGTGAAGTCATTGGATGGCTGCGTGAAGCAGTAACATAAAAACTCAAATCAATTATTAAAAGTAGTGCTAACAGGATTGGACATCCTTTAAGACAATCTTTCTGTGATGTCATTTTTAAGTGCCTGCTATAAACTGGTCATTTGGTGGAGCTGAACTATTGTTTTTTTTAGCCCAAATTGACTATGAAAAAGAGCAAAGCACTTATACATGGTACTGATCAAACCCTGTCCTTCAAAGGTTGTTGAACTATAACTCTTAGCATCACACAAAGCTATAGTCTATCTACAATGGTGGTCTCACTGCTACAATAAAATACATATTTGTTTTAATTATAAGAGATAACAATGCAAGGGAGAATTCACTTAAACACATACAATAGTGGTGATAAATGATCATCATGTTACTGTGTTACTCAGCATTTTCAAGCAGCTGCTATTTGTTACCCTGGAATTTTACAAAATAACAATTTTGATACATCTTCAAGCAAGTTGAAAAAGCATAAATTGCAATTTTTCAAGATATTGCACAGCTTTGTGTATTATTGTGTTCTGTTGGCGGACTCTGCCCTTCTTTCCTAATATCCATACAATAATGTTATTATCTACCTGGATTGTGCTCCATTTTTCACCTTGGACCTTACTATTCCAGCTATCCTTTTTTTGCTCTTTCTTTAGTGTGCAGGAACCCGACGAATGAAGGTGGTGTGAAAAGGCCAAGACTCAGAAAGGAGATGGCCAATCACATATAGGCACAAAAGATGTAGTAAAATTTAGAGAAATGAAGGACATTTTCAAAATAAATATTTGATGGAACAGCTGAGCTTTGGTTCTCTCTTAGGTAAGATCAGGTGCTTTCTTGGAGCAGAATTTAAGACAGAGAGAAGGGGGATTGGAGGAAGTCCGGCATGACAGTTAGTAGTAGATTGTAGCAGTCTAAGCAGGATAGGATGATGGCTTGGATGAATGTTTAGCAGTTGCTTTAGAAACTAGAGTGGATCTTTCCAACAATTGCAAAGGGAAAAACAACAGGTTTTGGATATTTTATTTTGAATAGTGAAGAGAAGAAGGATCAAGGATTAAGCCAAAGCAACATGCAGAATCATTATGGTTTATGTACATGCCATCAAATCATACAGTATTGTGTAAAGCAGGTTTAAGTTTACTTTTTTTTATTACAGTTTTTGTGAATTTTGCAAAACTGTACAATACTCTTTTCCAGATAACAGATCTTTCTCATACCTTAACTCTACTAGGAAATCATGTAAGCATTACAAAAAAACTCAATAGGCTGGTTGTGCTTCCAATAAAAATTAAATATATTTTAGTTTAGATCAAGTAGAGAAAAAGTTTGGTTGGGGGTGCATTGCTAGGCTATTCTATGAAGGTTCTTTTTTGTTAGTTTTTAATCAGTAGTACAATGACTAAATATGAATGAAAACAAAGTAGTACAAACAGCACTTTTTGCTTGCTTCTGGAAAGTGATTGATATTATTTTCACATTTTACAGGACAAAGAAATAGGACCTATTCCTTGAAGCTGTAGTTTATCTTTCATGGCAACATCAGTTTCCTTGGGGTTTAATCAGTATGCTATGAGTGTGTTTCATATTTTTTTTCTATCTCTCAGAGGCTTATGAATATTGTAATAAAAAGGACGTGCATTTCATTTTGAACAGTTTATTCTATACCCTAAACTCGGCACAGTAATGACAGGCTTTAGCTCTAGATCTTGGAGATTGCAACAAATTCATAGTCACACACTCAAAGCAATAATATTCTAAAATACTGTAGTGTTAGTATTTGTTTCCCAAGTCATTTACCTATAATTTTCCTTACACCCTTTATGACAATAGCTCATTAAATAAATGTAAACTTTTTACTGTAATCACAACTAAAATAATTCTGTGAACTATACAGGCAAGAATATACAGTAAACATTAACCTTGGGTTGTTCATCTTCCAACACTTTTTTCACTTCAGTATACGGTACACATAGAATATAAATGTCACAAAATAAGACTGATTAGTAATCAAAAAATATAATTACTACATGCCAGCACATAAATCAGTGCAACTAGCATCAAAATTTTAAAATAAGCCCTGTAGTATCTGCTTATATTACAGGCCTACCTTATTTTCTGCTTGATAATTTGTGACAACCCCTAAGCTTAGCTTCTCAACAGCTGCTCAGAGCCCACTGAGCATGTGAGTGTCACAGACACTTTCCAAGATGGTGACCCCCCTGTGACAAGTTTGAATTTCTGGATCATTGCTGCTATTGACAAGCTGAAACTTCAGGCTGGTGCAATACGTTCAGAATATACTGTAAAATATGCCATTGTTAGCCATACTACATTTTAGGGTTTAGTTCTCCTTTAAGTCAGACTTTAAGCATATTACAGGTGCCATTTTTATTTATGAATGAAAATATAGTGAGTAGGATTTTTCTGCTAAAATGATAATCAGTCAGGCTAAAGAAACTGAAAATATACACAAATGGGCAGTTCCCTAAGGTGATTGTTTTTACTGTAGTTACAAACATTTCAAACAGGTAATTTTTGCACTTAGATGTAAATCAAGTATATCATCTATTATCTGAAATGCTTGGAACCTAGGGGCAAATTTACTAACCTCAGGGACAGCTTCGCTCACATTGCAACACTTCGCCAGGTGTAGATTCGCCAGGGCAATGCTAATTCACTAAAATCCGAAGTTGCGTCCATGGCGCAGAACGCTGGTGAAGTTGCACTAGTGTTACTGCGCCAAGCAAAGCGAAGTTGTGCTAGCGTTGCCTAATTTGCATACAGTGGGAAGTTAAAGTTCAATGGAAGTATATGTTGCAGCAAATACATTACATTACACAAGCCCAGGAAATAAAATAGAGTTGTTATATTGCCCTACACATTAGACCACTGTATAGTTTATGTGCCATATATTAGTATTAGGGAGTATATGAGTTTGTGCCAGCATGGTTTTATGCGTAATAGATCTTGCCAGACTAACTTAATTTCTTTTTACGAGAATGTAAGTAGAGACCTCGATTCTGGGATGGCAGTGGATGTGATTTACTTAGACTTTGCTAAAGCATTTGATACAGTGCCACACAAAAGGTTACTGGTTAAATTAAGGAATGTTGGCCTGGAACATAGTATTTGTACCTGGATAGCGAACTGGCTAAAAGATAGACTACAAAGAGTGGTGGTAAATGGAACATTTTCTAATTGGACCAGTGTTGTTAGTGGAGTACCGCAGGGCTCTGTACTAGGTCCCTTGCTTTTCAACTTGTTTATTAATGACCTGGAGGTGGGCATTGAAAGTACTGTTTCTATTTTTGCAGATGATACTAAATTGTGCAGAACTATAGGTTCCATGCAGGATGCTGCCACTTTGCAAAGTGATCTGTCTAAACTGGAAAACTGGGCAGCAAACTGGAAAATGAGGTTCAATGTTGATAAATGCAAGGTTATGCACTTTGGCAAAAATAATATAAATGCAAGTTATACACTAAATGGCAATGTGTTGGGAGTTTCCTTAAATGAAAAGGATCTAGGGGTCTTTGTAGATAACACGTTGTCTAATTCTGGGCAGTGTCATTCTGTGGCTACTAAAGCAAATAAAGTTCTGTCTTGCATAAAAAAGGGCATTAACTCAAGGGATGAAAACATAATTATGCCTCTTTATAGGTCCCTGGTAAGGCCTCATCTGGAGTATGCAGTGCAGTTTTGGACTCCAGTCCTTAAGAGGGATATAAATGAGCTGGAGAGAGTGCAGAGACGTGCAACTAAATTGGTTAGAGGGACGGTAGACTTAAATTATGAGGGTAGACTGTCAAGGTTGGGGTTGTTTTCTCTGGAAAAAAGGCGCTTGCGAGGGGACATGATTACACTTTACAAGTACATTAGAGGACATTATAGACAAATGGCAGGGGACCTTTTTACCCATAAAGTGGATCACCGTACCAGAGGCCACCCCTTTAGACTAGAAGAAAAGAACTTTCATTTGAAGCAACGTAGAGGGTTCTTCACAGTCAGGACAGTGAGGTTGTGGAATGCACTGCCGGGTGATGTTGTGATGGCTGATTCAGTTAATGCCTTTAAGAATGGCTTGGATGATTTTTTGGACAGACATAATATTAAAGGCTATTGTGATACTAAACTCTATAGTTAATATAGGTATGGGTATATAGAATTTAATTAAAAGTAGGGAGGGGTGTGTGTATGGATGCTGGGTTTTCATTTGGAGGGGTTGAACTTGATGGACTTTGTCTTTTTTCAACCCAATTTAACTATGTAACTATGTAACTATGTAACTATGTAGGGGGGAAGTGACTTACCCTGAAAAAATGTTACGCTCTTTTGCAACCTATCACCCTGAAAAGGAAAAGACGACAGTGTTTTTTGGGACTTAAAACATTTTTCAACTAAATTTTGAGGAAGTCCTATCTACTCTATTGCACTTTGCCTGGTCTGAGGTGGCGAAGGCAAGTCTGGCGCAAGAGGTAACGTTCAGTAAAATCCACCTCTTCGTGAATTTGCGTAGTTATGTCCATTCGCCAGAGCGCAAATTTGCCAGGCGTTAGGGAGCAAAGTACCGCTAGAGTCTCTCCCCTTCGGTAGTTACGCCACCGAACGTTAGTAAATCGGCGAAGTACCAAAATGACATCACGTTAATCACTTCGCCTTTTAGTAAATTTGCCCCATAGAATTTTGCAGAAAAGGGGTTTTTCCAAAATGTATTGCCTTGCCACCAATGGATTCATTCAGGTTAGGATCAAGTACACGTTTTTTGTTATTACAAAGAAAAAGGAAATAATTTTGTAATAATTCACAGCTTTCTAAATCTCGGATTTTCTAGGTATGAGATACCACACCTGCAAATATCTTTGCTTCCAGTTTGCAATGCTGCAAACTGGAGGCATTTAGTATCAACTCTAAATGATATTCTGTAGTAGCAGCAGTGGAGGATGGTTTGCTGTGATGGTTTGATGGTTTGCACTGAACAAAGAATAGTTCCGGCTCAGGGAGTTGCTGCCTTATCGAACATACAGTATGTGGGGGGGGGGATTGAAATGTGTGATTGTTAAAGGTCATGAAAGTGACAAAGATATCATCAAAGCTACAAATCATGTACATTCAGATCACTGATTTTGCTCAGCCTCAAAGCATCAAATGTCAACAGCTAAATGTAGCATCACTGATAAACTAGAAGGAAAAATAGAGCTGGAACACGCAGCAGCAGATAAATGTGAAGCAATCAAAGAAATCAAAAATATTTTTTATATATACAGTATATGTATTTATTTATAGGTTTATTTAATAAACTTTACTTTCACTACATAAATTATTAAAATCATGTTTCCTTTAGTCTTGGAATTTACAAGCAAAGAAACAGGCAGGTGCTATTTTTTGGACAGTGTTATAAAGACGAGCATTGTATAATCCCAAAGAGGACCTGATGATCCTGCACTTTCCACCCAATTATAGTCGTTAGATGAATATTTTTTGCAGTGACATCTAGGAAGAACAGAATAAAAAGTCAATCTAATTGCCTGCCCTGCCTCTTTTGCTTGAGGTACAGGAAGGCAATATATGATTGACAGCTGAGAGTTTTAAATACCTCTATAACTGAAATGTTTTAATTAAAAAAAAAAAGAATTTGAGCTTCATGTTTAACTTGAAAAGGACTTTTATTATACAGATGTGTATGTCTGGGTAACAAGTCACCTTTAAGTTATGGAGATCCAAATTACAAAATAATCCATTATCCGGTTCTGGATAATTGGTCCAATACCTGTATAAGCAGTGGGTAAAGGTAAACATTCCCCCAAGAAAAGAGTACAAAGTACAGAGCACTGTAGGTTCCCGAGCAGAAGTAATCTCTGCATGAGCACTAAAGGGGACACACAGGGCACACAGGGCAATTGCAGTGCAGGGTGACCCCTTGCTGTTTATTTGTGCGACGTTTCGGTGCGAACCCCTTTCTCAAGCATGAGAGAGGGGTTCACCCCGAAACGTCACAGCCGCACAAATAAACAGCAAGGGGTCACCCTGCACTGCAATTGCCCTGTGTGCCAGTGTATCTTTACTTGTATAAGTAAATGGCCCTTATTGTGTACACGTATACTTTAGTAAGAAGTTTTTGCTTAAAATTTATATTGCCACACCAAATGGATCCCTCGAGAAAGCATCTTCCCATTCTCATCCATGCTTTGAATAATGTTGCCCAACAATTTTTCTGAGCTCTCACAGAGCAATCCAACAGTGCTTGCATGATAATAAAAAACATACTTTACCTAGGTCACTACAAGTAAGATCATCCAAAACTGTTCATGGTTGGAGAAACCGTGTCCCTGAAGTACGATTAATTCTATAAATATGTTAACGAGAGTGACCTCTGCATTACTCCTTGTATTTAGAAATCATTTAAATACATGCATCTATAAATCCTGTTGTTTAAAATTCCAGTCCATTTTGACCCATTCATCTGCTGATATGTAAAAAAGAAGAGAAGGAATTTCTCTGAGAAAGGACTTCCACATCACACAGCTGTTATTTTTCCAGCCAAATAAATTTCTGGCAACAAAGCAATCCTGGAAAAATACACTTTTATATATTTTCAGTCCAGTTGCTATTTGCATTTGCTGTGAATAGCATTTTCATCTCCCCATCTAGAAACACCTTTGGTGTTTGTTATGAGTAACATGATATTCATGTCAGTTTTCCATGTCATTTCTCTCATAACAGGATTCAGGATTAATTATTACAACCTTGGAAGCTACGCGCATATTGAGGCCCATTTATCAAATGTCTCACATTTTAGAGTTTTATGAAATCCCGAATAAGCTCATTTTCTCTAAAACCACAAATGCCCTGGGATTTATTAAAAGATCAGAATATAAACAGTGCGAACAATAACTAGCAAAAAAAAAATCTCTAAATGAATTGGTCCAAACGGTCTATAGGACCTCAAAAACGTGGCAATCTTTTTGGTGGTTTTTGCCCTTAATAAATCTTGCATTTTTAGAGTTTTCGAGAAATAGAAAAAAACCTAGGACATTTCTTAATAAATGAATAAATAATGTAGAAAAAAATATTAAACGCATCTACCATGTACAAAAACTGTTAAACAGCTACATCTAAAATACCTAACTAGCTCATTCTTTTTCTTTCCCAATAAAACCCCAATGCTTCTATCACAAACCTGGTCTGCTCAGGCAACCTCCCTAAACACATGAAACTTTAAAGGCTACCCTCACTCCTGATTGGCCAGTGGAACTAAATGAATAACACTTGCACTGCTGGCTTATTTAAGCAGTCATACGCCAATAGATATGAATGGCAGTAGCTTGCAACAAAAGTTAAAGGGTTTATGAGTCCGGTATTTAAATCCTTTTACAACATTGTTTGCAATATCTATATCACAACAGATTTATCTCTCTTATCCTGTTGCTTTAGAAGCAGCTTGTGCGATTAAATAACTTCATGTGACTGGTCTAATGGACATTTCTGGGATGCCAAGTACTTTCTCATGCTAGGATTTTTAAACTAAGCAACTTGAACTCCCCTTAAGTTTCTCTCATAGCAAAATATTTACAGTTTCTACCCAAAAACAAAATATATAGCTTCAATGTTTCCTTTGAGGCTCATACTGAAAATCTGCATGTGGTATATTAAAGACATTATATTCTTATAAAATATTCATTTTCAAACAATTAGAACTGGGATAAAAAAGGAAGCTGAAATAAGTAGGACAACATATTTGATTTGCACAGGTTTCCAACTATCAGAACATCTGGTGTTCCATAGCCCTAAAGCACAATAATTGTTTCTGTCATTGTCCTTGACACAGTCTGGTCTTGTTTTACTTTTCCAGTTACTTACAAGAGACACGAATGTGCTTTGAATTAAAGCTTGCTCAAACGTTGGCTTAATGATCAAAGTTGCTACAAAATATGGTGGAAAAAAATACTGTTTGTTTGTGTCTCTGTTTCAGAATGATAAGAGACAAGTATTATTTAGAACTACATTAAACTTGTTCAAATCCAATAGCATCAACAGGCCTTTAAAGGTAGAAAATATGCATAGAAATTGGAAATTTTGAACAGGTGCTCTACACATGACCATAACATGAATAAATAATAGGTTGATCATTTGTTCTCACACATTTAAAGGTAGCATTTGTGAACCTAGATTATATAATTGTGCAAACTGAGATTGTCCTAAAAAATGTTTATCCGTGCTCAAATAAAATTCTGAAATCCTTATTTATTCGGTTGATGAAAACCCTATGTTTTAACCTTGAATGACATATCGCAATGTGTTTAGTAAGGGGAGAATATATCTCAAGACTAATTAACATGTCATTTTAGGTGTGAAATGGAGCCACTTCAGCTTAATAATTATTCTCACTTTCCCTATTTGCTTGTTCTGTATTACCACTCTATTAGATTATTCTCTGACACCTATATAGGCTTAGACGCAAAAGTGAAATGAAAAGCAACTGACTCGCTATCAATTAATAATATGAAGGTAAAGTTGTTTAATTGGAGATTAAAAATTAATGATAAGGGTGTAGGAAAGGAACGATAAATTGGAATATTCCAATTAGAAAATGTTTTCTTTCAACATATGAAGCCAGAAAGCTATCCAATATTTTTTTTATCCTCCTACTACCACAATGCTAATTTTATATAAATTAGTTTGATTCAAAAATGTCAAAAATGTTCTTGAGTAGATTTATTTTCCACACGATGCGTGCATTTTATACTTGGTAATATTTGTTAATTAAATTCATCATCTAAAAATGATGTCTTTATTTGCAACGCCTTTCTAACCTAGTGCAGTAGCCACAAAAAACTGATTTGTGTGTTAGAGTACCTAATACAAATAAATGGCACCAACTGGGTGTAGGATAATTACACCCAGTTTTGATGCATTAGCCACAGTTTAGTAAAACTGACAAACACAATTAGACTGGAATCATGAGGTTGCTGAATTGTTGGTAAGAAAAAACCAACAGTTGTGCTGGAAATTGTACTTAGCCGACTCTTTGCATAAATATGAAGTGGGCTAAGTGCAGCTTCTATTTTGACCATCGCTGTTTGGTCATGCAAAAGTCCATTATTTTCACTGCAGACCTGAATTAGGGACTTACCAGCAGTAGGTTGAGTAGCCACCGCCATAACAACTAAAATCTACTGGAGATCTTATATAAATGTAAAAAATATACATTTAATTAGAGCAGCATAGCACTACACTTTTTAGGTCTTTCTAAAGTTGGAGGTGTTTGGCGTTTATATAAGGTGTCCAGTGGATTTTTTTGTTTTTTATCCTCTAATGATTATTAGAGGATAGAACATATACACAACATTGTACACCTTGGTCAACTGCACTGGTCAATAACCTGAATATAAAAAATTATGCTTCACTACACAGAGAAAAAATCTATAGCCCAACCACAATCTTGCTTACAAGATGTGGCAATAATAAGTGGATACAAGAGCTGGAATGAAAAAGTGTTTTTTGGCATGGGTCAAAGCCAAAATCCAAGGTCAAAGCCAAAATGTGAAACAGGCATCTAGTATTATTATTAACATGTATTTATAGAGCACCAACATATTTTGCAGCGCTGTAAAGTAAATGTGTTTATACAGCTAAGTCACATTAACATATGAGGTTACATACATCACAACCAATACAGGAACAAAAGGTGAGGAAGGCCCTGTGCAAAAGGGCTTACAATCTAAAGGGAAGGGAATAAGACACAAGGTATGGGAGTGGGCAAGATCAAAATTAAGTGGGTGAGAAAAGTAGCAAGGCAGAGGAGGAGCGGTTGCTGAGTTACATGAGCCTCGCAGCAGTGTTCATTATGGACTGGAGAGGTGACAGTCTCTGGCGGGGAAGGCCAATTAAAAGAGAGTTACAGTAGTCTAAACGTGATATGACAAGAGAGCGAATAAGAATTTTGGCAGCATCTTGGGTAATAAATGATCATATTTTGTATATGTTCCTTAGGTGGAAGTGACATTAGTATGTCAATATTCTTTCATTGAAACAGTTTTGTAAGCTTTTATTGTTTTGCCTTTAGTCTCAGGCCTTGGGGTACAAAGCAAGAACTAAATTAAATAGTCCCAAAAGGCCAATGTTAAACACATATTTCATTCTAAATTATTTTGAAAGAACAAGTGGGCGAGGGAAGTGGAGTTTCTTTTGTTTTTATTTATTTATAGGAAAACAATGAGATTTTTAGAAAAATATTTTAAAATAATTATTTCTTCACAGAATAAACTATTCCCCAGTGAGTTACAGTCAGGAATCTAATGACATTTGTAAAAGAAAATAACTTCTATATGTAAATGACACAAACTAAATAGCATCTCTTGACTTCTCATCTGAGTCTACATCTCGGAACAAATAGTCCTGCCTTCTGGTAACAGAAATCACTTTCAAACCTTTTAACCTGTATTAACCCCAAAAACATAAAAATATAAATATGTTATTGCAGAATATGTACCCAGTTTTATATTCATGAATAAATAACATGTATTTCTATTACTCTTACTTGTCTCTTGTTCGTATTGCTCAAATAATATACTGTTTCATTCAAGAGCAACCGTCAGATTTATAGATAAGCGTGAAATATATTAGAATAACAGTAGGTTTTTCATATTCTCTGACTAGACAAGCATCAATGTGCTGAAAGGCCAGAAAAAGAAATGATCACGAAATGCAGAAATAAGAGCTCTACTAATTAGAACAAAAAATAGAATAAAAGCATCCACAGTCAGGAAATATTAATTAACAGAAATGCATTTATTTTCAATAGCCTAACAAAGGCTGCAATGTCCTACTTTGGATACCAAATATATTGAAAAAGCTAGATGCACAGCCGTTTATGTAAGGTCTGCATGTTCAAGAGCAGTCATTACATGTTGTCTAATTTGTGAGTTTACCTTAATTAACTTGAAATGACTTGCACTTTCAATATTATAAAATGGATTTTATATTTAAACAGAACTTTCTCATCTGTTCCATTGATAGTGAACAAAGCCTTTCCCCAAGACTACAAATATGCTTCTCAGGTGAATACTCTAACTGCTTCCTTTGGGTGCTAATGTTGACAACACAGCGGACTTAATCATCATCTTATAGCTGGTCCATATGGAGCTATCTGGATAACGGGTTTCCGGATAACAGGTCCAACAACAAAAACAAGAAAAAACATAAATATAAATAATTCCAGACATTTCATAAATAAAGCACCCAAAAGAAGCATAAGAACAAGAAAAAAACAAAAAAAATTAAGACTTTCCTAATTTCAACAGTAGTGTACTCAGGTCATAGACTTAAAAAATTGTTTGATGTTCAGAAAAAAAACTTCATTAATACTAGACTCAAAAAGATCATTTGATAATTGCCATCTTTAGAAGCAGACATAAGAGAAAACATTAACCTTTGTAGCATTTATTATATGTTTTGTTACTAGGCAAATGTTACTATTTGTAATATAATATCAATATTGTACAACTTTTTTTGCAATTCTTAAAGGTTGGGAGTTTTTTTTTGGCTCAAAATTGATCTTTTCAGATTTTACTAAATACATTTGAAAGTGAGTCACCAAATATCTTAAGTTTTGAAAAAATGATATATAATATTTGCAAAGGAAAAATATGTTCAGTTAAAGGAATATTTGTATACATCTTATTTATTCAAGTAATAACTTTTATAGATATTCCATGTATTTATTTCACATCTTGGGCAAATACAGTACTACTATACCCAGATGCACATTGAGTAGAATCCCTTTACAACAAATATGGATGTGTGTAGCTATTAAGTAAGAAAATGTCAGTTTAGCTGTTTGTAACTGCCTAGATATTGGCTTCATTGTAATAATAGTTGATACCATAGATAACAATAAAACCTGTTTCAAAACAGCTACTAATTGTCTTGTAGATCATAATTCTAAAGAAGGTTGGTCTTTTTCTTTGTCTTCTGTATTTAGGCCTAGGGGTAGATTCTAGCCTACTGCTGAGAGAAGTTCTATGAATGGTCATGTATATAAGCATTGGGTTCTTGCCATTTTTAAAGGTTGCAAACCTTCTCTAAAAACTGAGGCCTTGTCTGCATCCTAGCTTCCCAATCCATTTAAAACTTAGGGGGTTATTTACTAAAACCTGAATTTTTCTCATTATTTTAGTAAAACAACTTCAATTAAACTCCCATCCACAATTTTACCATATTTATAAATAAACTAATTTGTCGAAAAAATTAAAAACGTTTAATTTTTTCGGATTTCATGAATTTTTCCGATTATCATACGAAACCCAGAGCAGATCATGATATCTTCCAGTTGTAAAAAAGACACCTGCCATTGACTTCTACATGACATTGACAGGGTTGAGATGGAGTATTTTTGGATTCTGCCTCTGGGTTTAAAAAATCTTTAAAATGTTTAGTTTTCCTCCACGAAAAAATTATATTTTCCCCTTTAAAAAATTTCACCAGTAAATAACCCCCGCAATAGCTGATGCAGGAGGAGCTTCCAATGATAATTATCATTGCTAATGTTATATCAGTTATCACATTATTTATTATCTAACATTTTGAAATTACCATGTACTAAACCCCCAGCCCTGAGAAGGCTATAGCAACCAATCAAATATTCAAAAGTCAATAAATGAGATGGGCCACTGGAAAATGCAAGGGGCCTGCAAAACCTAGAATAAACATTATTATTATTATAAAGTTTAAAAAGAATGTTGCTTATGATGTTTAAGAAGGTGTTATCTCCCAATTCACTCTTCGAATTAAAATATAATTGGAAAATTCCCTAATATAGGGTTCGATTCAGCTTTGAGTTCAGTAAACAGTAGCAACCAATCAACATGTACAAAGTTGTTTTGCTCGGTTTGTTACATGTTGGAAAATGATAGTAAAGATCTTCCTTTTCTTATCAATAATGTTGTCAGTGACTGAATTGCTATTGAAATAAACTGAATGTCAGCAGTTATTACTACAAAGTTTTTGTGATATCAAGAATTATTTCTCAAACTTTAAAAGAAACATTTTAGAAATAGGTGATTATTACTTTGGGTCATAGGTATAGTATGCACTGTATGAAAAAAAAACATACCATTAACCCCAAACAATTCATATGGTTCTTCAATGAGTTGTCTATTTTTTTTTTTTTCCCATATCTGGAAGACCCAAAAAATCTGATTTGCCACTGACAGCCATGGTTAAAATCTAGCCCAAATCACATGAACTACACTATGTAATAAACAACAGAACTTCCTCATTCAGAATTCAGTACTTAGCCAACTGAATATGTTCCCATTTATTGGTTTCTTTCTGTCAGGTTCTCACCGTTGGAGCCAGATTTGACACTTGCACTCGTTTGCCTGTCTGGCTAGCACCCTAAGACAATAGTTTATGTTTTCATCTTCATTGTGCTTTGTCTCCCTATGGGACACTTCTTATTGCTGTTTTCTAAACACAATCAATTTTTCAAGAATAACAGAGAATATCTTTGATAATGTTGAATTGAAAGGGGTGGGGCCAGTGGTAGAATGTGTTTTTAGTCCTCATCTTACATGGAGGAATCAGCCTGTCATTTATAGGTGAGAATCCACTGCTGCAAATATGATATCTAACATGATACAAGGGGGTTTAACTTCCATCAATAAAGTCTCTGGGTGCAGTGAATTGCACATCAATATCACGCCAAAGTGAGTCTCACTTGTAAGTGAAAAGTTACCCAGCTTTCTACTTACTGTATGGCTGCAAAAACATGAACTTTCCCAAAGCATAAGGTATAGCAGATAACAAATTTCTTATGCAATATCTCTCAGTATTTAATACCATGCATTTTTCCTTATAATTTAACAAAATTACCCAATCTGTTGATTAAAAGCAGCCCTGCAGCATGATGATACCACCACTACAATTCACTGAAGGTATGTTATAGCTTGAAGTGCAGGTATTTTGATTAATGACATACATATCGCTTTGAACTTTTGGCCAAAAACCTCAAGATTTTTCTGTATTGAAATGTATTGAAATATTTCCAACTCCCGATTTGTTCTCATATGTTTCTTTTCAAGTAATAGTTTTTTATGTGGCACCATCCCATACAAGCTATATAGGTACCCAATATCTAAGGTGGCAGTGGCAGCAGTAGTGTTTGAAAGACCTGAATTTAATCCAATTCAATTAATTATTTAAAATGAAAGAGCACAATCATCATTCCGCTTATGAGAAGAGCTTGAAGAAAACCTGCCTGGAACAATTGATCCAAATGACTGAAACAGTATGTACAGCTGGTACATATTAACCCTAAAAAACTGTAACTGTAACTGTAAATAATTATGCATATGTAGCCCTATTTTAACCCCTTCATGTATTATAGGAAGTGCATCATCAATATCTTACCATACACAGGTCCTGAATCCCCTTTCCTAAATTAAAGGGTACTGGGAATTTCTCTCAATGGCAGTGCCTCCACCTAGTGGGATCTGAGGATACATCTACGGGTGGCCCCACTAGGAAACAATAATTAACCACACTGTTGCTGTAAAACAAATCAACTTTATAAAACTGAATAAATGTAAAATGCAATTACATATTAATATTAAACCTGCCCTTGGTACCAGTGTGGTAGTCAAATCCTGGCACAGTCCTTCCCAAAACAAAGTCCAACACTCCACTCCTGGTGGAAACACAATCACAGTACAAAGAACTCTTTACCCCAGGTAGCACTACCTGTCCCCTATACCTCTCTTTTGGTTAGAGGCAGAAGCTCCCACATAACAGGCTATCAATTACAACCTGTCCTCACACAGGGGACTCATGCTGGTACTTTTCATTACCCTTTCCTCCGGCTGAAACTCACACAGAACTGTTAGGTATCCACAGTATCTCACAGGATCTGTAGGCTACCTCCAACACTCATCAAGTGTGAGTACATTCCCAAGCCTCTTTCACTGGAATCCCTCTCCAGGCATCTCTCTCTAGTTGATCTCTCTCCTGATTATCAGGGTCCCGTTTTCCCCTGAGCCCACCAAGGGCATTGCCACCCATCTGGTTTCTTTCCATAGCCTGGGTCCTGTTGCTGCAAGAGCCCCAGCTGGAACAAATCACTCCATCCTGAAGTGAAAGAGAATGTAACCTAACCATGAGCACATGGCCACACAGCTATATAAAGATATTATGCAACAGTTATTCCTTCTGGCCAAATCTGGAATCTACCACGGCACACTGCATTAGGGACAAAAAACTCACTCCCTCTCCCTTATCCAATTTAGGTCCAACACTTAGCTGGCCACAGCAGGGGATTTCCAGCCATGTGGACATTTTCAGACCATAGGGGAATTTAACTCTATGGGTCCCTACACATATTATCAGCATATTTGTTAAAAATACTGTGGATACTTTTGCAAATACTGTAATTTCAACTGTGCAATGGTTTTACACACTTTTGGGTTTGCCGTTTCATAAAAGTGAAATCAAAACGTACGTGGAATGAAAGCTACATTCATTATATACTGACCTTTCACCAGAAGTCATTTTTTGGCTTTTGATAGTGGTCACAGAAAAATCAAACAAAACTCTTGATGGAACATTCTTAATGATTTATCTCCCACAGCATTTAAGCACAGTTTGACCAAAGTCAGAGGATAAACATAATTTAGCAATACTGAAAGATGCAGAAAAGTTTAAATGTTGTATGACAGTATATTGGAAAGATGTTCTTCGACAGTATATTAGGAGAATGTTCGGCTGTTGACCCAAAAGTAATTGAAATATTTTATAAAAATGCATATTCTACAGAATGCAGAACATGCTGTATTAACAGAAATACATTTTTTCTTTGTTGTTCTAATTAAAATATATTTGTAATCTACAAGACTTTTTGCACAATCTGACAAAGGCAGTTCCATTTGATGAGCTTCAGCATCCTCTAGTAGAAAACTGTGGAAAATAGGCATACATCTTGTTACATCTTGGCAGATCTGTACATTCTTGTGTTCAGTTATCTGCCAAGCTTAGCTTGAAATAATTACTAGTGCGCTCTTACATAAAATAAAATAATCTCTCTTGCTCGTTTTATTACTACTACTAAAAAACTGCTAAATCTTCTGAAAACCCTTGGTAATGTGGGATTCAATGAGACATGTAGTTTACCACTGTTCACAGATGATATTTCCCTAGTTCTCTATTTATTGGTACAGTATAGGATTTTAGTGCATATTATTATGGGCTGAAATGGAGTTTGCACAATTTTTCACCTTAAATCCACCTCCTAAAAATCCTATACAAGTAAATAGATGGTTGTGAAATTTCCATTTGGCCAACCGTGGTTTTTCTCAGATTTCACAATAATATACACATGAATAAGTATTGCTGAGATGCTATAACCAGGTAGAAAGTATAGGAGGCCACTTAAATCAATGGAATACCCACTACAACTGTGTATCTGTGTAAAGATTCCATAGGTGTAGGCTGACTACAGTTCATAGAACACATTTATTGTAGGACCTCTAGTCACTGACATCCAAGATAACACCAGGCATACACTCCCATACAGCAGGAAATGAGAAAGAACTAAACAAACTATATGGAAGTGCAAGAAGAACATTTAGATGAAAGTGAGTTTAATCAAAGTAGTTTTATGCATAAATGACTGTGGGTAAAGTGCAGACACTGCAACTGCACTTATGAACATACAAGATCCAAAATATCTGCTCTATATACCCGTGTTTTAATGCACTAATGTCCCTTATATGGCTTATATATGGCTTACTTATTTGGAAACAGCCCTTCGCACACATCTTCTCTCTTATGTGTCTCCACCAAGTGCCATGTGCAGACACACTAAGCAGACTTCAGCACTGAAATACACAATCAGTTTCTGCACTGAAATCAGCTGTTTACCTTAAAGTATCCCATTCCTGTTCATCATAAATTTTATAGACCATAAAATGTGTAACTCTTAAAATAGGTTTAATGGATTACTGAGGACATCATGAGAATTTAATAAATGTTCATATAAGGACATCAAAATATAATCGCAGCAGGGATCAGAATGTTTAAATATATGGGACTAATGATTTCTATTAAACTTCCCTAGGGAAAACATGTATTACTGCCTGCTGATAATGGATTCTCATGGTCGGGGGTTTGAATATGAAAATACATACATATCATACTTGTCTCAGCATCTTGCATGTGTAGTTACACTTTACATAAACCAATATTTGCCCAATCCTGTTTAAAAATAAGATTAAATAACAAAATAGTGCATAGGGGATATTGTGGAAGAGAAAAAACAGTAAACAATGGGTTTTACATAACCACTCTAATATTGCAGCTTTGTTAATGCTGACACACGCACATGAACTCTGGGAGAAGATACAATAAATTTGGTTTCTCTATATACAATTTGGTTAATAGTCCCTACATGATCATTTAATCCTGGCATCAAAAGTGAGCATATTCTATAGATGATATGTGATCTCCTTCTAATAAAGTTCATTATGCCCTTTCAGATCCCTTCTCTGTTTAAGATGATGCCATGAAATAGGAGATTATACCAAATTTAATAGAAGGTTTTTGGGCCTCCAGTAAAACCCAACACTCTTGTCAGAGTTGCTATGTTCAGCACTGAGATGTGTGTTGTATCATTGTGTAGGGATTTGTAAAATAGCCACCCCTAGTATTATGTGCAGGCAGTCCCTCCATGTTATAGACACCTCACTGGGTCCTAAAATACAGTTGGGATGGGTACTGTTTGCTTTCCTGCCCTTGCTGTTTCTCACAGTGACCAGCAGATGGCACTGTGCTAGAGTATAAAAGCCACTGAAGCCATGCTTTCAGGGTCCATCTTGTGCTGGCTCTAGCCTGAGCAGAAGGCAGAGCTCAAGTGGAACCTAGACAGGTCAGGTCTAGTAAGAATAGGCTACTCACCTTTATAGGTCACTCTAGGAATGACAGACAGTCAGATTATTTAGCTGAGCAGTTTGAGGCTCCTACGAGGATTGTAGTGGGATTAAGATCCCAGGGTACTAATTGCCCAGAAGTAGGGACTAAGTGTACAGACCTAGGGTAGAGTATTCCCCTCAGCTTCCACTTAGGGAAAAGGCTGAAAGCTGGGTGTACCTCCTCAAAGCTGCATGTATTGTTCCTATCTCTGAGGAGAATAATCCTGACCAAAGGTGCTGTTAGTACTGCCTATTCAATATACTGTATGATCCTGCAAATGTTCTGATTTATGTACACTCCACTGAGGATTGTATATTGTGCTCAATAAATCTGGCGCCCCAATTATTTGCACCCTGAATACAGTTACAGTTGCACTACACCCTGCTTCCACATCGCTGCGAAGGCTCACTCCCTAAGGTTTTAAGGTCTCATCCGGAGCATATGTACTGGGAGTGAAGCTTATAGTAGAGTAAGGTGCACTCAATTTACTATAGCGCTACAATTGTAATAAAACAAGATGGACAATTGCCCCACATTATCCAAGACCTTTTATATGATGGCCCTTTTAAAGGACAGGGTGGAATAACAAAGACTTTGGATTCATATAAGAGGGCAAATAAGATTGGAATTGTACTCTTTTTGCAACTTTGAATGTGGAACACCCCTTAAACATGTCTTTAAATTATATAGTCTTGTTGTTATCCTTTATATTTTTGTTATTGCTTTTTATAGTGTTTTGTGTACAAAACATACTATTCTTTACAAAACCAACCAAGTGCATTATTCTTTAAATAGGTACAAGCAGGATATTCAATTCACGTTTTTATTATTACTGACTTAACAAACATTAATATAAATTGGATAAATCACTAGAAATAGACATTTACAAGCATTTATCTTAGCCTTTTCCATTTTAAAAGCAGATGTAAGAAAACTGTACGTTGACTCATCCTTACCATTTTGTGTTCTTGTACTCGGTCATAGCGAATCTCACCATAAATCCTGAATTATTATTTTTAACTAACATTAACGTCATAGTGAGACATGCACTTTCCTCCCTGACCTCTTTGTTATTTAAATGTCTTCGGGAAAATCATTTCCTGTACTTAATGAAAATTTTTATTTGTTTTACCAATATTTTCCTCTTAGCATTCTTTCATCATTAATCTTTAAGATGGTGGTCTGCCTGCCGGGAATCATCTCAAAATCTCTGTCACTAGGCAATTTTTTTTTTCAATGTTTTTAATCATAGGTTTCGTGGTTCCATTTCTCTGGCAGTACATATGCAGAGCTAAAAACACACCACTACATTAATGTGACCCAACTTGGGTGAAACTAGTCTGTAAATGGGATCTGATCACCGGCTCCCTGAACATTACAGCCCAGTGAGAGGGGGTAAGCTTTAGCCTATAGGGTATTTTTCCGGTGTTGCAGGAACAACACCGGTGTAACAACTCACCCTGGTGGTCTTGTGGGGTGCAATGGGGATGCCCGCCACATCCGTCTTCTTCGGCAACATTCCGTTGAATTTGAATTCTTCTGGGTTTCGTGTGGTTGGCTGTTTCCACCTATATCCGGAAGTTCCCAAACGTGAAATCATTGCCCAACGTAAAGGTCTATTCATTAGTTCTTGGGTGTGATTATCTGTAATTCTACTTGTGTTTGATCCTGCCTGTTCTTGTCCAAGTCTTGTCTGCTGCTGCCTGTCCTGACCCCTGCCTGTGTTTGACCATTCTTTCAGATCCTGTTAAGTCAGGTATTTTGACCCGCCTGTGACCCCGATTATGCGTCTGAATCCTGTTTTGTACTTCGCTGCCAGTTTGGTGTATTGATCTGCTCTTCTCATCTGGCATATTGACACGGCCTGTGATCCCAACTATGCTTCTTGTTTTCCAATCCAGTATAACGTGCAGTTCCATTGCCTGCCCAGAATTCTCTCCCTGGTCCTCTCATATTAAGACCTGGCGGCACCTGAGTAGCGGAGGGCTCCTCCCAAAGTGAAAGGCAGAAGGCTGAGCTGTGACCGGTACCTTGGGGTTTGTTCTGGGTTCGAGATACCAATTGTAACAACCAGATTTCATTTTAAGGAACCCTCCTGTTTCATTTACAACCTAAACACTATCATGGGTTTAAACATCTTATAATAGTCATAGAGGGATCAGTGGAAGAAGGTCTTTGATAATCTAGCATAATATGTACTCCTCCATTTTGTTCTTACCTTACAATAATGATTGTATTTTGGGGTAGAAATAAGCCCATTACCACTTTCTATTCACATCAGTGAAATGAGGCACAGTGTGGGGGTATTGTACATTACTCAGCTGGATGAAAAGTGCCAGTGGAGAAAGCAATAGTCAAATGCTACTGAGCTACTGCAGTGATTACAATACAAAACACGAGTTTGAATTCCAGCTACATCCAACAATCACGATGAGTTTTTTTTTTTTATCAAGAACAGATGAAGCCACACTAACCACAATCTGCTGAGCGTTAATGTAGTTACTGGTTCATAGAATGTTCTTCCGCAATAAAACTTCACATTTAACTGACAGTCCATTAATTTTACAAAAGTCACCTATAATTTAGCTTATCCTAAGGCAAAAGCATCATAAAATGAACAGCATCATAAACATTGTATTTGTCATTTCTGTGCTGAACAACAAATACACTGTTCTCTGTATACATGCAATTTGTTGTAAGGCTATATGTGTCTGGCAAGCCATGGAACAATTCTTTTATGTACAGAAACCTTTTCCATTAATAACCAATAACCCATTTATATGTCACAGTATTCTCTTTCCAATTGTGTGTAATTTGCATAAGACCAAATTATTTAATATATACAAATGTCATAGAATATCATGTGGAATGGAAAATGTCAAGGAATATCATTTGCAAAGTCAGTTATTTGACTTTGATATCACTCTACAACTGAAATGTATACTTCAGCTTATATTAGAATAATCTTATTTTCAATACCGCAGCAGCAGTACAAGAAGAAAAGACTTTTATCTCAATAATAGAACAGAATATACATTCTATGACACAGAAAAAAATGATTTTGATATTTTGTAACATAGTTTGTCTTTGGTACTGGTAAGGGTGATAAGTGAATTATCATGTAACTGTTTGCAAGTTGTCTATAAATTTGGTGTGGGTATTTTGAGAATTCTTTAAGTTTTTATTATTTGGAGGGCAGGTTGTGCCATGAGGGCAGAGCTTTAGGAAAAGAAATTCTTGGAAAAATTGTTTAAATGTACAGTTATGGGACCTGTTATCCAGAATGCTGTGGACCTGGGGTTTTCTGAAAAACAGTGCCTTAATTTGCCTGTAATTTGGATCTTCATATCTTAAGTCAACTAGAAAATCATGTAAACATTTAAAAAAACCCAACAGATGGGTTTGGCTACCAATAAGGACCAATTATATCTTAATTTGGATCAAGTACAAGGTACTATATTATTAAAGAGAAAAGGGAAATCATTTTCAAAAATGTGGAGTTTTTGGATAAAATTAGTCTACGGGAGATGTCATTTCTGTAATTTAGAGCTTTCTGGATAATGGGTTTCCGGATACAGGGTCCCATACCTGTAGTTCATCCTAAAGCCAGATACACCCTGTGTGGGGCAAGAGCTGTGGGATTAAAACTATAACTGGTAAAAGGACTCCAGAAGCTTGTAGCACCACCCAGATTTTTACAAAACTACCACTCCGATCTTTTCAGTATATTAGCAAGGGTAAAGACATGAGTCTAACTTATATTCAACAAATATAGAGTTGGAATCAGAGCAGGTGAAATGTATTTTTGTCTAAAGCCACATTTAGGGGGTTATTTATTAAAGTCTGATTTTTTTTGGTCTGACTTTTAAAGGGGAAAACACAATTTTGTTGTAGAAAAAAACAAATCTTTTCAAGATTTATTAAACGCCGATGGTGTTAAAAGTCAGAATAAAAAAGTACTCCAATTCAGACCTGTAAGTAAATGGCAGAAGTCCTGTTGACATTTTGAAGATATCCTGATCTGCGCTTTTGTTTTGTTTGTTTTTGTTTTGTTCAATAATATGAAGAATTTGTGGTTTAGGGCATCTAACCTTTTTGGTGACAAATTCAGATTTTTTTCACAATTTTAGAGTTTTTTCTGCACAAAAAACTTCAAATTTAGAAGTATTTTTTTGGGTACTTCGACCATCGAATAGGCTACTACAATCTTCGACTACGACTTCGATTCAAATGATTCAAACTAAAAATCGGTTGATAATTCGATAGTCGAAGTACTGTCTCTTTAAAAAAATTCTTTGACTACAGAAGGAAAATCCTGGATTTTATCGTTCGATCTGCGCAAAATCCTTCAAATTCGATATTCAAATTCAAAAGGATTTTACTTCGAGGGTCGAATTCGAGGGTTTATTAACCCTGGATTTAACCATTGATTTTGATAGATGCTGCAGTGTATTTCCAAAAGCTTGCTATTGACTGAAATATTGAGACCTTTCCATATATTATTTCTGCACCAGGAGGTTTAGTGTCACCTCTGGGTTTAGGTTGACTTTTAAAAGCTTTTTCTGCCAATTAGATATTGTAATTCACAAGTACTAAATGTTACCCACCCACTTTAGAGATGTGGTCAGTTGGAAGGATTACAAGTATTAATTTTGTTTCCATGATAAATCCCCTGTATACTCTGCTGTGAAAATCCCTTTTGCTGAAATAATTACCAAGTCCTACACTGTTGAATTTTGTATCACTACTCCTATTAATCAAATTATAAATTAGAATCCCTTCTGTTAACTTTCACAATCCTTGAGCTTCTCAACAGCTGCTCGGAGCCCACTGAGCATGTGAGTGTCGCAGACACTTTCCAAGATGGTGACCCCCTGTGGCAAGTTTGAAATCCTGGATCATTGCTGCTATTGACAAGCTGAAACTTTAGGCTGGTGCAAGAAGTTCAGTATATAAAATATGACAGTTTTAGTCATATTCAGTTTTAGGATTTAGCTCTCCTTTAACCAATATTTAACCAAGTCCACCATACAGAGAATAAAATATAAAGTGCAATTAATGCAATTCTATAATATAAATTCAAACATGGCAATTAACTTTTAATTCTCAAAAGAAGGCAATAAGAAATTATTTTTAAAACATAATTAGGAGATGCAGATAGTCAAGATGGTATCTAGCATTAATGTGAAGTGTTCAGAAACTCAAAGTGTTGCTTAGTTTTGGTACTTATGTCTAATATGGGAATTTGTTTTTCTCATTCAGATAAACTGGCTTGCCATATGCTAGCCATAAACCAAACAGAGGAAAGAATATCTGGATATCTGGATATCTAGGTCTCCTATGCAAGATATTATAAGCAAAGGGTTGTTCCTGAAAAAGCTGTTCCCTTTCCAAGTAACTGCTTCACTGTACACATATGCTTTTTTATTTTAAGGTCCATCATAATGTTTGGCATTGAAAGATCATAACACACATGCTCTTGTTGCAGCAGTGTTCTTGTGGGCTGTATCAGTTGTTTAATTGCTAAAGGCAGTTCAGTCCAGACATTTATTGCTTGAAAGTTTCCCAGCAGACCCATGGGCAGAATGAGAGAATGGAAGTGTAGCAATAAGTTGGGTCCTCGATTTGACAAAAAAAACACTGGAAAAGCATTTCAAATTCCACTATATGGGAACCAATGTGTCCCTAAAAGAAACCGGGTGTTAATGCAATAAAAATGGTTTTCTACCACAGAAGGGCATGTCAATGCGACCAGCGAAAGATATCTAATACAATATTTCTAATGTCAGCAGGGGGCGAACCACAGAGTCTGCTTTCTATTGCTTACCCTATAGCTTCAGATACATTACTGTCCCAAGATGCTCTCTTGCCTGAGAATGAGCAGGCTGGGTTGCAACTCCTGGAACAGGGGATGCAATACAGTTCGGGCCCTCTGAAGGTTTTTTTTATGTTGGGGCTGGCACGATGAAGTTATGCCATAGAATGTTAGCAATAAATTCCTAACATCACCCCCCTCCCCAATGGTTATGCAGTTTTAATCAGTTGAATTCCTTATCAGAACAACTACCCTCTACTCTGTATAGTGTATAAGGGCTCACTGTGAGCTATGCCCAACTCTAACATAATGGGGCATCCCCTCCCAATGAGGTCTTGAAATAGTGCAGAAAGAAGGTAGACAGCAGATGGTGGAGCTGAATCTGCAATCTATACAACCTCAAGTTCATGAATCTAGTGCTGAATAAAATGTCCATATCAATGCCAGCTGAAGGTCACCTGTATAAAGTGCTTATTATGTTTCAAGGCATCTGAATGCTGAAAGATATGCACCATGCACATGCTGGCCATCTGAGATGCTGTTAGTGTAGAGGCATAATTATCACTTTTATAATGATACTGAATAGTAATGAAATTTTAATGTCAGTATTGAATAACTTATGTCACCAAGTTTTACTGAAGATTTATTAAACAAAAAAAACTGTGTGATTCCTGTTTCCTGTTAGGAAACACACAGGGTGGGTTTTGGCACCAAAATTTTAAAATATGCATCCAAATATGCTCCAATATTCACTGTGTTTTAGCTAACAGGCTGATCAGTGGTCAGAGTTAGTGAGCAGTAGTGTTACCTACTTGAATCCTTGCTCCTAAAAGGCTTAGTAGAGTTTTACTGAGCAGTAGGGATGGGCATATTTTTTTGCCTTGTTTCACAGCAAAAATTACGCCATAGACTTGCATGGCGTCGCGCGTCAAAAAACTTTGACGCCCATAGACTTTAATGAGTGTCTGCGACATTTTGCTGGCAGAATTTTTGGCAAAACGAATTCGCCCAAGCCTACGTAGCATACACTATTATGTAGCCAAACTGAAACACCAAACTGAATGTAGGATCTACTGTTCTGGTCTTATATCTATTGTATGTTGTACTATGTTTAAACCAATACAACTTATGGCACAATCAAATGGCAGCAGCACTAAAAGAGTTCATTTGTTATCATTTTGCCTCCTACAGAGTCTTTGGTATAAAATGACATGTGTTTCATGAGATGTTACTCAGATTTTAAGTAATTAGTCATTGCCAATGCCAAATGCTGAATTCTCTTGCACATTTAGCTGGAAAAGGAAGCAGTATAACTAGTTTGCATCGCAGGGGAGACATTAAAATCCATGTACATCTAATGCCATTAAATACAAATTCGTGGAAAACAACTGTAAACATTTACAGATGTTCTTTAAATAGAAGAGAATCATACTTTACGTGACTTAGTGCAGAAGTACATGAAGCAGGGCAAAACACAGTTTACGGGTTACAAAAAAACATATATTCACCACAGGAACTTTAGGGGTCATAGTAGTACAGACCTGTTATCCAGAATTGTTGGGTTTATAAGATAATGGATCTTTCAAGATACTGTATTATTATTACAGAGAAAAAGCAAATAATTTTTAAGAATAAGAATTATTTAATTGAAATGGAGTCCATGAGAGATGATCTTCCCATAATTTGGAGCTTTCTGAAAAACAGGTTTCAAGATAATGGATCCCATTACCTGTATGGCCAAATATATTCTCATCCACTAATGCATAACAAGTTATTAGCTTTGAGAATCCAAAGGGAGGATATGGCAGGTAGGAATGGAATAAGGATGGGGAAAGTCTCCGACTGTGTAACTAAGTAGTTAGTTTGGGAATGTTTGCTCCTTTTGCATTAAAAATGATAAAAATGGGTAGCCAGAACTTTTTTCAAAACATTATTCAATGTTTTATATATATATATATATATATATATATATATATATATATATATATATATATATATACACAAATGCAGGGTGGCAGCACTCCAAGGATTTTGCAACAAGATAAGGTGTCAAATAAAGCAGGTTTATTAAATCCGGCGTTTCAGTTCCGTACAGGAACTTTCTTCAGGGCTGTTTATTAAGTCCGACATTTTTGAAATGTCGGACTTAATAAACCTGCTTTATTTGACACCTTATCTTGTTGCAAAATCCTTGGAGTGCTGCCACCCTGCATTTGTATCCATTTTTATTCGGATTAGCACCCAGGTTGAGTATTTGTATTTCGGTGCGGAACATGTGCATTAATATATATATATATATATATATATATATATATATATATATATATATATATATATATATATATATTTATATATATATATATATATATATTATAATGTCAGTACAGTGAGTGCACTCTTTCCGGAATTAAAGTATAGATGGTGGTGCGTTGGTCAAGACTTCATAATATATTTCAGTAAATGGACCCGCATGAAGGAGTGCGGGTCCATTTACTGAAATATATATATATTTATATAGATGGGGTAATGTAATGTGACGTTTATGGACTTTAGATCATATATTGATATTGTATATGAGATTGGGTGCTGTGCCGTTTTTTCAATTGTTTATTAATTAAACCACTAGCGGCAGTGGTTGTGTTTGACACCTGCATCGACATAGAAGGAGGAGTGCTGCACTTTCTATTTTATATATATATATATATATATATAAAGTGTCCAATAGTACCAGCACTCAAAACAATGCGAAGCCAGTGGTGCACGATCAAAGATGAGGTAAATAGCAAATGGAGGATCAGCACACACTGTAGTTGAAGTGAAAAAGTGCTTTATTTTCATATAATGTTACATGTTAATCTGACGTTTCGGTCCCTCCTTGGGACCTTTTTCAAGGATATAATGTGTATAGCCAAACAGGCTTTAAATACCCACCCCCATTAGTGAAACATTAGTGAAAATATATATATATATATATATGCAGCTCACAAAGGTGCACACCGTTAGCCCTGTTGATACCTGGGCGCCAGCAAAAAGTAATATAGAATAATAGCGGCACTCACAGGATTTATGCATGAAAAAAAGAGTGTTTATTAAGTACTCAACGTTTTGGTCCCTTACTGGGACCTTCATCAAGAGTGTACAAAACAACCAAACAGACCCCCCCAATCTCACCAGTGAAATATCCTCGGACTCCAAATGGTGCCAAGTACCGTTGCTAGGCAACCATCACTGGTAACCTACCCCTAGTGTGGGGTAGCAACCAACCGCGCCAAACAGAAAAGAGAAAGTGTAAAGTAAGAGGAAAAGATCGAAAAACATAGCGCGCATTGGGGATGTCGCATAGGAAGGAGTATCAAGGTGTAGAAAGGTGGGCATCACTGTGCTGATCGCAAGTCCCCCACCGATTACCTGCTCTGTTATTGTGCCAGTTCATTGAAGGCTGTTTAAGCCAATTGGTACACAGTATAGTGATGGGTCTGCACAGAAGCGAACCAGATCGCCGTAATCTGTCGCTTCAGTGTCAGAACTATCCCACATGTGCATATTTAGTGCAACTGTACTGGCCAGTTCATATGGACCTTTCATGCAAGAATCACGGTCACATAGTGCGGACTGATAATTGTCCTGTATAAAGTTACAGCAATGGAACCCTTCTTTAGCCAGTTGTGTGCCTTACTGATCCGTGGTCAGTTTGACAGCCATACATTCTACTGACCCCGACACATAGGGGCACATTTACTAAGCTCGAGTGAAGGATTCGAAGTTAAAAAACTTCGAATTTCGAAGGTTTTTTTTTGGGTACTTCGACCATCGAATAGGCTACTACGACCTTCGACTTCGATTCGAACGATTCGAACTAAAAATTATTCGACTATTCGACCATTCGATAGTCGAAGTACTGTCTCTTTAAAAAAACTTCGACTACCTACTTCGGCACTTTAAACCTACCGAGCTACAATGTTAGCCTATGGGGACCTTCCCCATAAGTTTTCTAAGCTTTTTTTGATCGAAGGAAAATCCTTCAATCGATGGATTAAAATCCTTTGAATGATTTTTCCTTCGATTGTTCGATCGAAGTATTTGCGGTAAATCCTTCGACTTCAATATTCGAAGTTGAAGGATTTTACTTCGAAGGTCGAATATCAAGGGTTAATTAACCGTCGATATTCGACCATTAGTAAATGTGCCCCATACTTTGCCTACTTAGACAGTTACTTAGATCCAAACCCATATTCTACTGCCTATCTGGAGTCCCTTCTGGGTAGAAACAGTGCTGGTATAGGGGCATCTAGAATGTCCGGTGAGCCACCGAAAAAACAACAAGACAAAATAAAAAGGGGACAAGGACAAGACGGGAGTCCAGGAGGGAGAATAATAAACCTAGCAACAAAAAAAAAGGGGAAAAGACAAAAGACAATAGCATAGATATTGTCACATAGTGCAGTAGAGGAAAATATAGGTGGTTAACTTAACTGTAAGGACATTCATAGTCCTGGAGTCAACTATGCATATCAGAGTTTACTAGATCATATTCTATATTCTATGGGGCAAATTCACTAAGAATCGTAGTTTTGCCAGGCGCAACTTCGCCGCACTTCGCCAGGCGTAGTTTCGCCAGCGCTACGCAAATTCACTAAAATCCGAAGTTGCGCACAGGGGTAGCGTAAGGTTACGAAGTTGCACTAGCGCTGATTCGCTAAGCGAAGCGAAGTTACGCTAGCGATGGTTAATTTGCATACGGCGCCAAATTTAAATTTCAATGGAGGAACGTAGAATCACTTCAAATGCCTGTGAAACCTTCAAAACATCAAATAAATTTTTTTTTTTGCCCTACACATGTGCCCACTGTATAGTTAAAGGGTAAGTAAACCTTTAAAATAAGTTAATGTAAAATTGAAGATGGTGCTATTCTAAGCTCTTTTGTAATTTACATTCATTATTTATTTATATTTAATTCCAAGATATTAAGGGATACATGTACTGTTAATATGAATGAGTTTTGTTACAACAGCGCCACCTGCTGGTCAGTTTCCCACCAGTCTGACCAGCAAGTAGTCAAGGAAGTTGTCAGGAGAAAGAGGCTGCTCTGATGTTCTTCTGCTTAGAAATAATATAAGAAAACTTTTTCTCACATCTTTCCTAAACAGAAGAACATCAGAGCAGCCTCTTTATTTCTCCTGACAACTTCCTTGACTACTTGGTGGTCAGACTGGTGGGAAACTGACCAGCAGGTGGCGCTGTTGTAACAAAATTCATTCATATTAACAGCACATGTATCCCTTAATATCTTGGAATAAAATATAAATAAATAATGAATCTAAATGACAAAAGTGCTTAGAATAGCACCCTCATCAATTTTACATTAATTTATTTTAAAGGTTTACTTATCCTTTAAGTTGCCATGAGTTAGGAAATGTAGGGGGAAAGAGGGGAGCCCAAAAAAATTTTTTGATCTTTTTCAGCCTATCACCCATAATATAGAATAAACGCCAGCGTTTTTTGGGACTTAGAAAAAATTTGACCTTTTTTTAAGCAATCCCTATCTACTCTATTGCGCTTCGCCTGGTCTGAGGTGGCGAAGGAAGTCTAACGTAAAAGGTAGCGTTCAGTACACTGCGCGCGTTAGTGAATTTGCGTAGTTACGTCCATAGCGAAAATTCGCCAGGCGTAAGGGTGCGAAGTAACACTATCGAATTTACGCCAGCGTTCGTTAGTGAATTTGCGAAGTAACGAAAATGCCCAACGCTAGCGAATTGACGCTAGCGTTAGGCGCTTCGGCGCTTAGTGAATTTGGGTCTATATATTCACAACTGGGTCTCAAATTAAATAAAACATCCAAGGGGTAGGGTTTCATTTAGTCCCCGGGGGGCAACTGTGTCCTTGCGATGAATCCATCTGGATTCATGTCTCAGCAATGCAAGGTCCCTGTTCCCCCCTCTAGGGAGCTGGGGCTGAATATCAATTGCCATGCATCGAAACGTTGGTAGTCCATGGCCCATTTGTAAGAAATGTGAAACGGCGTAAATTCGCCCATCACTACTGATTGCCGATCTGTGATTTGCTATCCTATCACGTAGTGGTGTGGTGGCTTTACCCACATAATACAACTCACAGGGGCATGTCACTATATAAACCACAAAAGAAGAAGTACATGTAAGTCTGTGACATATCTTGAAACGCCTGCCCGTATGTGGGTGGGGGAAGTCTTTGCCAGTGAGTATAGACCTGCAAGTCATGCAGTCAGGACACTGGTAGCAACCCTGTTTCTGTTGTTCGGTAAGCCAATTCGGAGTCCCCTTTACCCTATTTATGAAGTCAGTTTTAACCAGAATGTCCCTTAGGCTACAGTTCCTACTATGTCCAAAAATGGGTAGTGGGGCATTATGTAGAAATAGTGTCTCGTCCATGGCCACGATTGGCCAATTCTTCAGCACACATTTCTTTAGATGATTGGATATATGTGAATACGTAGTAGTAAAGATCAGTTGAGTCTTAGATTGTTTATTAGGAGGTTTTTCTTCCAGTAGAGTGTGAGAGAGCCCTCTGTAGTTGCTGTTGTAACAAGTCCACTTTGTAGCCCCTCTCCGAGAATCTCTCATAGGTCTCTTGTAGTTGCATTTGTGAGTTTGCTGGATCACTATTGTTTCGTATGGTGCGTAGTAAGGGATGGCTCTGGTGGTGGCAGGTGGATGGTCACTAGTAGCATGTAGGATCGTGTTACGATCCGTAGGTTTCCTGCACAGACTTAGCATGTTAGAAAAGTCCAGTAATGACCCAAAGTCACCTTTCCATATAAGTAGAAGGTTGTCAACGTAGCATAGGTATGTGATAATGTTGTCTGCAGCTTTGCCCATAATGTGTTCTTGTTCGTATTGGAACATAAAGAGATAGGTGTAAGAGGGTGCCAGGGCACTGCCCATTGCTGTGCCAGACGTCTGCAAATAGAATGTGTTTTCGAATCGGAAGTAGTTCCTGGTGAGGGACAGTTCTAGTAGTTTGAGTAGAAATTCAGTTGGTGTGGATTTATCTGGCTTGTCTCAAGCGCCTTCTTACAGACGGCAATTCCCTGGTTATGGGGTGTTATTGTTCATTATGGCCATAAGGTACTGTTCTGGCAGGGCAACAAGGTTTTTAAGCAATTTGATCACGTGTTGCATCTCGGGTAAATGATGGCATAGCAGTAACCAGAGGTTGTAACAAAGAACTGACCGCCACAATGATGGGCCTCCCAGGGGGTGCAGATTGTGATTTGTGTATTTTTGGGAGAGTGTACTGTATATGATAGGGATTCTAGGGAAGTCATAGCATAGATAGTGAAAAGTGTCCTGGTCTATCCAGCCAACAGATAAAGTAACACATAACTTGCTGTCTAGTTCCCTCTGGAATATTGCTGTTGGGTCCACTGGAAGTGCCCAATAGGTAGAGGTATCTGAGAGTTGGCTTAGTAATTCCTGTTTATAATACTCATAACTTAATAAGACTATCCCCCCTCCCTTATCGGCCGGACATATGACCAAATCATCGTCTTTGGTAAGTGACGTCAAATCATCCCATATCTGGCCAGTCCTATGCTCAATTTTCAACTGATTCATTAAGAATTAAGAATTCTATTGCTAAGTGCTATGAGATGACTTAAATATATTATAGCTTAAATATATTGCAATATATGGACAAACAATCCCTGTTTTGTTTAAAGGGTAAGGCATTTTTCAGTAGCAGTATGCACAAAATGTCTCTGTCTTAAATATATTGATAATGGGTTGAGTGCAGAGGACACTTGTATTTGTCTATATGTATTTTGTGGAAGAAATCCAGTAGCACACCGGTAGTATTGAAAAAATCTTCAGTGTTTTATTAGCCCATACATATACACAATAGGGCAACGTTTCGGGCCCAACTGGACCCTTTATCAAGGCTTGATAAAGGGTCCAGTTGGGCCCGAAACGTTGCCCTATTGTGTATATGTATGGGCTAATAAAACACTGAAGATTTTTTCAATACTACCGGTGTGCTACTGGATTTCTTCCATTGGATGTGAAACTTGACCCAGCTTGCAGGCAAAGGTCCTCCAGTTTAGCACCTGGACCTACACAGGTGAATATAAGAGGGTAGAGCACTCCTAAATACTTGCTTTATATGTATTTTGTGGTGACAGCCTCATTGCACCCCCGCCTAATGGTTTTAAAAATTAGTGGTGAGCACAACTTTCCCTTTCCCTTACCTAGAATTTTATTATTGCCAGTCATATGCAGATCTCTGTCTTTTCATATATTTATTTATGCCTAATATCCACATTTACGTGTCATAAGAATGGACTTATGTTTATGGTTAGATGGTTTATGGTAGGATGCAAATGTCCTCATTTTATTCAGCTTGATTTATAATGTCACCCTAACATTCCCACTGAAGAAGGAACATTTTATCCTGTACTTCTGCCTTGGCACATTAGCTTAGGCTTTTTGTCACTTATGCTTTGTTCTATCTTATTCTATCAATTCTGCATTTTCTACTTAACTTTTAAGATCTGGAGTTTTTGAGGACCAAAGTAGTCCCCTCTACTTTAAAACCACCTTCAAGGCAAAACATAAAGTGTGTATGTATGTATGAATAATGTTATACAGCAAAACCAGTATACTGTAGATAGCTCTGTATATTTTTACAGTACAGAAAAGTACATAGGGGGAATGACACTATGATATTTTATTATAAATAAATATACAGAGATTAGGAACCATGGCTGGAAGGAGGTTCAAACCCCATGATGGCTCAAACACGCTGTAGAAAGGACTGACTTAATTGATTAACACTTTCCTAACTGTCAAGAATTTGATGAACGGACACATTTATCAAATGTATGTATGTATTACTTTAATTATAAAGTACTGTAAGGAGATGCAGCACTGTACAATCGTACGATATCTAAAAGTACACACATTGAGAACAAGTATAATTAATACAAAAAAATATGTATAGGTACACAGGGCTTAAGTGCTACAGTATGTGGTACAAAAGACAGTCTAAGTGAGTGGATAACATACAGGTACAAATTGGAAGGAAAAGGTGCACAAGGTTAAAGAAATACTGACACCAGAAATTAAACCATTTTTACATCTATCATAGTATTGGCCTTGTTTGCTACTTATAATTTTGCCATAAAGTATTTTCTCAAAGCTTTTACATTATCTGACTCCCAGTGCTCGTTTAAGAGGGGGCTGACATATTTGTGCAACAGGAGTCGTTAGCATTAGAAACTCTAAACTCTAAACTGACAGGCTGAGATGGGACAGTCAGTTGGCAAAACAGTCAGGTTTAGGAACATCAACTAAAAATTATTTACAAAAACAGACCTCTGCAAAAAACGATCAACATGACCTATAAGTGACTTTTAATGCACATTCATATTTTAAAAAGTAGTTTTTTAGCATCAGTATCACTTTAAGGCAGTGTCTCTTAAGTGCCAGGATTAGACTAATGTTCTACTGCTCCAAAAAGTAGAATATGAGCTTTTTCTTGAAGAGATTGAGCAAGCTCTCCTTAAAGGAATTGTTCAGTGTAAAAATAAAAACTGGGTAAATAGATAGGCTGTGTAAAATAAAAAATGTTTCTAATATAGTTAGTTAGCCAAAAAATGTAATGTATAAAGGCTGGAGTGACTGGATGTCTAACATAATAGTCAGAACACTACTTTGCAGCTCTCTTGGTTTACACTAACTGGTTACCCTGGTTTCCGGGCAGTAACCAATCAGAGACTTGGGGGGGGGCACATGGGTCATATCTGTTGCTTTTGAATCTGAGCTGAATGCTGAGGATCAATTGCAAACTCACTGAACAGAAATGTACCATGTGACCCTTCTTCAAGTCGCTGACTAACTCAGAGTTATAGAGCTGAAAAGCAGGAAGTAGTGTTCTGGATATTATGTTAGACATCCGCTCACTTCAGCCTTTATACATTACATTTTTGCCTAACTAACTATATTAGAACCATTTTTTATTTTGCACAGCCTATCTATTTACCCTGTTTTTATTTTCACACTGAACTGTTCCTTTAAAGAGGAAATCAGGGATTGTAAGAAGGTAAGTAGAAGCAAGCTAGAGTGGTTTTGTCAGGACTTATAGGGATTTGATCCCTGGACACTGGTGTTATCGTACTTACAAGTTTTGCTCTGGAGGTCCTTAGTATGCTCCTGTTTTTTATTTTGCTATACCTGTTTCTGCTCCATTTCTCTGCCCATCTCATTATTCACACGTGAAACTAATTATTCTGTTTAGGCCCTTTATAAGCCTGCCCCATGGTGGAGCACCAATACAGACTTTTAATCATTGGTTGTTTTTTATTCTACACTGAGAGAAGGCGTGGAAATTGGGTAAGGTCAGGCCGCACATGATTGGCAATAGTATGGAAATAGTGGTTTAACTCAGACTATAAACATTTATAGAGCTTTGTGCTCCTTTAAGATACACCCACAGATCTTGCATTATTCCTTCAACAGTTAATACAAGTAGAAATAATAAAAGAAAAGGAAGTTCACGTACTAATTGAATGGTCCTTCTCCTAGTGACCAGCATACACAGGTAGGAAATGATGTACTTTGGTGATTACTAGTACAATGTTCTTTCTGTACAAACACATTCAAGTGATAAGAAAAAGACTGAATTTAAATCTTCTTCTCTGTCAGTAATTTGCCATTACATTCTGTAATGGCAGCACCAAAGGTAAAATTATCTTGCCCATTACAGCTTGACAAAGGTTTGTCTAGATTTTTAACTGACACAGAAGACAGACCAAAATGTCATTATTGCAAGGCAAGATGATGCATTTCCCTAATAAGATGAAATCAATATGTTCTCTTTTATTCCCAGTTTACTCATAAGGGCTATTATCATCATTAATTCTCTCAAAATGGTCAAATAGTCCAAAATGAGAAAAAAAATAACATATTAATCAAGGACTATATATAGGGTTTAATCCTATTTATTATATCCAGTGGGGAAAATGGTGTTCAGACTGCACTTTACTCTGCACTCAAGCTACAAAGTAGGCTGCAATGGTTTTCTCCATCTCAGACTGTTTTAGTGAGAAAATTCAAAATATGCCTATAAAATTGGTCAAAAATATTTGCCTCAAATAAATCTCAATTATCAAAGGAACACTTTCAACAAACATTTCATGTAACTGAAAACAATTTGATTTACGAGAAAAATAACATGCAATTTAAACTGAGCAGGGTAAAAAACTTGACCTTTCATAAATCCATGTGTGAACGGACAGAATTTTTTTGTGCACTGAATTCACAATATGTATACATGATTTCACAGCTCAAAGAGATCATTGACTTCCCACGTTTCTCACTTTTTAGTAGGGCAGTAGAATTCAACTCTTAGCACCTATATCTACAGTACATAGGCTGAAGGAGTATTGCTTGCCCACAACACCACTTAACTTCCCCTCCAAATACAACTACAATAAGGGCAGTGCATGCATGCAGTTCAGATTAGTATTTCAATGGACCAAATTAAAAATCTATAGTATTCATTTTGCAATTTTGCAAAAAAAATAAAAAAAAAACCCACTCCACAGCACAGTCAACTGGGCTCAAGTTAAATTAGTGTAACTGGTGTTTTGTTGCTGCTTATAAAGAGTTTTTTCCTGGCCTTGCCATTGTAGAGCTCTTCCATGCTGTCATATGTGGTGTTATTGGTGGTTATGGGCAGTCAGCTATCAGATACCAAGGCTTAGATGACACTCCCATCTAGTAATAATATATGGGTTATGAAAAATAACAGTTGCTCCATTACGTAACTTTGGCAATTTCTTATATTACAAATTTGTCCATAAATACACTGGGTCATGGCTTTTAAAGACAAAAGGCCTTTACATTGACATAAGTTGGGGCAATTATAGTGATAAAAAGGCTTGAAATCTTGCTTCCTGTATAGGCTGGGGCTAGCTGCATAACCAACTTATTATTCTTTACTCTGCGGCACCAGCCTGGTATCTGTCACTTCTTTTCAACTGAAATTGTTTTCCACTGTACTGTGTTTGGTAAGACATTTCCTGTGTGCTAAATTATGGATTCTTCACATAGAGAAGGTGTACAGAGAAAACAGAGATATACCACTGGGTCTAGATTAATCAGTGAGAGTTTAACTGGAGACAATACACTGGGAATGCCAAAGCCGTATTCCCTCAATAATTGCAATGTTTCCAGAAATATACCAGGAACACAACTCCTCCTGTATTTCTTGGAAACATGAACATTTTTCCAGTCTTGACATATTTCCAAGAACTAAACTAGTTTAGGATTCTTAAACTCTGCCTAATCATTTTTAACCTCTATGGCTAAAATAATTATATGGGCGTTTTTTTCCATTTTTATTGGGAAAGCAGGAGCACTGTATTATAAGAGAACAGAAAAGTAAATGAATGGCATCAAAAACTTTACAATAGGCAAACGGAAGCTTCATAATTCAAGTTCATAAGAATGAAGCATTTATTTTCCCATGATAGTATCTATTTAAGCATAGAAGAAACTGGATTTCTTTCATTTTTCCAGTACAGGCGGTAATATTATTTCTAATAGTTTTGCTTGGTGTGGTGATCAAATTATAGGAATTCAACCCCAGTTTCCATATTATCCACACTAACAGGTTGCAAAATTATATTTGCCAGGTCTCTATAATACAGATAGATAGCCTATTCTCAAAATAATAATTATCAGTAGCAGGTTTCATGGCTAAACAGATCAAAGATGATATTTAATTGAAATGTACATCATAGTACGGCATATAATGTGCCCTTCTCAATAAGCGCTATATACAGTGTGAAATGAAAGATTTGTATAATCAGATTCTATGCATGCACAAAAAACGTTATATAATCGGGGCAGTACTTGATGGTTAATGTAGAGCAATAATGCAATGCATATTTATGAAGAAGATAGGTAATATGCATCTTTCGCTAGCAAATTAAAATATATTCATTGTGTTAAAATTGAATCTCTGATAACATTACACAGAATAACAACACATTTTAGATCCTCGCTAAAATTTCACCCACATCCCTAGTGACAACCTTTACTGCATACATCATTAAGCTTACCTGATAATATGGAAGGCTTTTAAAAGATGTCTACTTGATTTTATGATCAGTTATACAAACAAGGAGATCATAAAATTACATTTTAATATAACTGCCTTCCTTTACCTGTAGAAAGGTTTACCAGTGTAGATACATTGTGCTCAGGGTCCATTTTTACACATAAATTAATGAAAGAAATTAGGTGGTTTCTCTTTGAAAAACCTCTGTACAGTAAGGGCAGAGACACACAGGAAGATTCAGGGAGATTTAGTTGCCTTGCGACTACTCGCCTCTTCTTCTGGTAACTAATCTCCCTGAAAAGCCTTCTGGCTGGCTAGAATCTAAATCGCTGGCAGGATGGCAGTCGGAGCGCTTCGTTTTCTGAAGTCGCCCGAAGTTTTCCTAGTTAGACAACTTCGAAGCACTCCGAGTGCCATCCCATTGGCGATTTCTATTCTAGCCAGTGGGAAGGTTTTTCGTGGAGATTAGTTGCCCGAAGAAGAGGCAATTTGTTGCCGGGCAACTAAATCTACCCGAAACTTAGCGTGTGCCCTTACCCTACTTTACATTGCCCTTACCCTACTTTACATTGTTAACCAACTCAGGGACAAACAAAATCTAACTGACTCCACCACAATCCCTGTATGTAGAGTGACATGATTTCTGTCAGAGTTGATTATTTAAAAAAATTGAATTATAAAACATCTTCTAATCAATGTGAAATAAAACTCCTGAGAGACAGATTACTGGGGTTGCTGGGATAGTACAATATAGAATTTTTAATTGATCATGCTTGGTTTATCAAATTCTGCATACTCATGGTAGGGACTTACCTTGGACCTATAAAGAGCCAAAATTATATTTTCATCCCTTGAGTTAATTTTATGTAAAACCATTCTTTATTTGCAACTTTGGGCTACTTTGGAAATATGCATACCACCAGTGATTTACATTATTGTCAGTGGGAAGGAAACTATGAACATAATGACACCCCCAGTACCACAAAACCTCCTATGTGCCATCATCCTAGAGAGTTCCAAGCAACTAGTCACACCCTATACTACCAAGGAGAGTCTTAGGTTTGTTCTGTGACAACTGGCACCATAGAAGGCTACTTTTACACTGGTATTTTTCTGCCAACTGAGAGAATACTTAATGTGAAAATATTTATATTGCAAAGAGAAGAATGCTTTATAGAATGCTGGGGGGCTGCTTCTTTTCTTTTCTACCTGCTTGTATCAGATGATAATGATCCATTAGCATTCAGTTTGAAAACTAAAAAAATTATAAAGCACAAAAAGCCAGGAGATGACTTACTTTTAAACAAATATACATTTGCTAATAAGCAGTAGAAAAGAATGGTTTCCTTTGAGAGGCAGCACCATTTTCAGCTAATTTCCCTACTTCCTTGCAGCAGAGTTTCTCTCTAATGCACAAGACTAATGTCGTATTTGATTCAGTTATTCCACTTCTTCAGGAAAATTATTATTCATAAAAAGGCACAGAATACATTTATTTCTATTAACTGTTATTAGTTTAATGTGAAATGTTCCTTAATGACGTGCTAAAAGAACTGCATTTTACACGTGTTATTTAACTGAAAGCAATGTATAGAGGTGAAAAAGAGAACCCTTTATTTACCATGTTTCCTGTCTACCCTACCTATGGTTGGGCTTCACCACTGTTGCTTATACACTGCCTACCCAGCAAAAAGATGAGTTCCTAATAAGAGTTAAGGCAGCAAAGGCAGTTTCTCACTCTCAGGAGTACAGGAAACAGATGGCTACTAGATGACTTGTAACTAGAAGTTACTAGGCCTCACAAGATTTTGGAAATAAGACATTTTATTTTATAAACATATGTAGAAACTCCTTTTATATCACAGTAATGCAGGCAGGCTGTTGTCACCATCTTTATTTTCAGACAAACAGAGACTAGTTTCCAGTCACCTCCCACTATTCCCAAGGCTGCAACATTCTGACATCATTCAAAAGCAATAAACTTTATAAAACATCACACAGCTTATGCAAATACATAACAATCCTTGTGGCTTTAAATTCCTATACAACTAATTCTCTTAGTTACTAGGCAGTAGGGCCTGTATCTACATATGTATGTTATATTGGCCCATGGGCTGTGACTGTGACTTCCTGTTACACTTTGCTATAGTGCTGGAAAAGGGGTAGTACTTCCTCTTTAGCCTCCGCCTAAGGAACAGAGTAGATGTTGCTGGGAGCCTGGGATGTAGGCCCCAGTAAAGTAAAGGTCCCAAGGGAAGTCAGGGATACTGAGACCCCATGAACGAGGTATTAAGCTTTAGCTTACAGTACAGTGCACTCTAGGAGTGTAAGTCAAATACTGTAGGTTGAGGTAAAAAGAAGCATTGACCTCCAACATAGAAGTGATGGAACGGAGGTATCCTTCCCAGATGATACTGCCCATTAGTGTAGGGATTATAATGGATAGGGAATTCGATTAGATAATTTCCCTTGAGGTTCCACTGGAGGTGATCCAAGTCCACTAAAGTGTTTCACTGAGGTTGTGTTGTGAATAAACTTCTGTTGTTTGGTTTGGCAAGAGCCTCTGGCACCCTTTTGTCTTTATTATTTGCCTATATAGTAGTAAGAGAGGTGTAGATACACAACACCCTCCCCCTCCTCTTCCATTTAGCGAAGGCTCATCCTAGATGAAAGTGTCCAGTGTGACCCATGTTCTACTGGTAGTAGTCTAGGAAGGCATGGTTGGGCTGATATAGAGGTTATACATACATAGGGTTGCCACCTGTCTGGTATTTTACCGGCCTGGCCGGTAAAAATGATGGTTGATCCCAATGTTATTAATAGGGAAAAAAGATAAATATATTGGAAGGCCGGTATTTTTTTCCAGAAAAGGTGGCAAGCCTATACATAAATATGAATCAATGTGCTTCTGTCTCCAGCAGTCATGGTGCCATGACATTAAAAACAATATAAAACTAGAGGTCCTAGGGAACAAACTTGTCAAGCATGTGAAGTAATAAAACAGGCAGACAACTGCCAAAAATTTGCCATGAAAACAGTCACCAAGACAATAAACTCGCCATAAGAAAAACCGCCCAGTAACTTTAATGCATTTGGATTGAGCAAAAAACTTGAGAAAAAATGCCCATTGGCTTTAATACATTTGGACAAAAATTAGTCAAGACAAGAAAGGCGTTGATACATAAAAGTTGCCACAAGAAAAAACGCCCATGACATGCATTTTGAGAAAAAAAAAGTTGCAGGTAAAAATTTACTTCAATGCAGGAACAGGACAGATTTGCTCATCACTAGTTGTTATTAATATAATATTGATAATATTCTTATAGAATGGTGAAGGGAAACCTCTACTTTCCTTTCTACACAGTGCTAAATTCACTATAGCCATATACTGTATGGGAAGGGCTCTATAAATCCATCTGAATTTATTCACTCTTATCTGACAGTGTGTCTTATTTGCTTTATCATTTAACACGCTAACTTCAGTAGGCTCTTTGATCAGAACTATGCTTATTTAACTTAGTTCCAATGCACAAATCATGTTTTTTTTTTAATTTCCTGCCAAGGATATAAACATGAAGAAAGGATGATTTATAGTCTCTCCAAATCACGCCATACCATGTATATTCTGATCTTTCAGCTCTCTCTAATGTTGTAACCTATACTTGCACCGGATCAAAGCTTGCAACGCTTGCATAATTAAAAGTCTAACATAGGGTAATTATGATTATTTTTAAAACAAATGTATTCAGCATCTAGGAGGAAAGGGTTGATAGTTAATTTAGGTTTTGGACATAGTGATTCAGGCAGGTAACATACACATTATTTATCGCTACCTATGTGAAGAAGCCAAGTCTGGGAATGGGGCGTTATGTTGCACTTTACGCCAGCGGGCGTTGGCGTAATTGCGCTAGTGAAGGAGATAGACTCTAGCGCAACTTCGCACTCTAACGCCAGGCGTATTTTCGCTCTGGCGAAAGAGCGTTACTATGCAAATTCACTAAGTTTTTGTTTTTACTGAACGTTACCTCTATCGCCAGACTTGCCTTCGCCACCTCAGACCAGGCGAAGAGCAATAGAGTAGATAGGACTTGGTCCAAAAAAAGTTCAAATTATTTCTAAGTCCCAAAAACTGTTATGCGAAGTTGCGCCTGGTGAAGTGTGGCGAATGTGGGAATCTGTCGCTGGCAAATTTTTGCCCGTTAGTGAACTTCCCCCTTAGACTTGGAGTGGTCCCCCCAACCCCCTTTTTTTGATTTTAGCAAAGTTATTCTGCAGGAAGGATGACCAAATTCTGGGCGGTTTTAGCACCCCAAATGCCATCTTTTTTAATGGTGTCTTATGCCTTAAAAATGGTGGTTTACCTTTAGCTTAACTATTAATATGTTACATAATTACCTATTCCTAGTAACTTTGCAGTTGATCTTCGTTATTTATTTCTTAAAGCTTTTGAATTATTTGCCTTCCTCTTCTACATCATAGCAGCTACAATACCATTGCTCTGTGAGACCCTCTCCTATTCATATTCCAGTCTCTCATCCAAACCACTGCCTGGCTGCTAAGGTAAACTAGACCCTAGCAACCAGAAAGCCGCTGATCAAAAAGCTAAATAAATGAAAAAAACACAAATAAAAAATGAAAACCAGTTGTAAATTGTCTCATAATATCAGTGTCTACATCATACTAAAAGTTAATTTTAAGGTGAACAACCACTTTAAAAGTGTGTCGAAATCTCTACCCTATCAAAGCTGCAGCATAGAAGGATCAGCCTGAGAGACAAATGTTTATCCTAAATAGTTAGGACCACAATATGGGGTTTAACTTGACAAGGTATGGTGGTTTAGCAATTTTATGATCATGACCTCATAAATAAGAACCCCGTTTGATCCAAAGGAGCCTACAGATAAGGAAATGGGACATTAGACACAAGACACACAATTATGTGAAACAATAAATCAATTTTCTGCCGTTATCTGTATATTTACACCATGAGCAGGATATTAAATCACCAGATCACAATTTGTGCAGTAGGGCTAAGGGATCAAAAAGTGAATTTGACCAGCTGTGACAAGCAAATACGTTGTAAGTAGACTGGTCAGTGAAAAATTAATTGTATATTTCCTCCTTTTAAGGATGCTCTGACTCCAACCCTTTGAAAGAAAAACTGGCGTCCCTTTTTAAACAAAATAACTATATAAGTACGTATGTATATGCATGTAAGTTTCTTCCCTCCCTGATCATGCCCTGCCCTATCTTATCTGCTTGTCACAGCTGGTCAAATTCAGTTTTTGATCCCTTAGCCCCACTGCACAAATTGTGATCTGGTGATTTAATATCCTGCTCATGGTGTAAATATACAGATAACGGCAGAAAATTGATTTATTGTCTCACATATTTGTGTGTCTTGTGTCCCATTTCCTTATCTGTAGGCTCCTTTGGATCAAATGGAAAGCCAAAGAAATACCATGTTAATAATCACCAGCAACAACAGACACATAAACATGAAAAGAGTAATACAAGTATCGGATAAGTAATCCGGAGACCTATTATTCAGAAAGCTCTGATTTACAGAAAGGCCATTGTGGGAGGTGCTGTTTATATTATAGCATGTTTGGGAAAACCATAGTTAGAAATTATATCCCTTCCAGGATCCTCTATGAGGCAGCACATAGGGCAGTGAAGATGAGGGAGAAGAGGAGAACAACTAAAGCTGTGTTGGGGAAAGTACATTGCATGCAAGCGGGTGTTGTTTGGCATAAGGATTGTCTCTGGAGAGTTGAAGAAATGTATTCACAAGGAGACAAAATACCTGGTAGCAAGGACTGGCTCTTACCTAAAAACTTGCATCAGAGAGAAAGCATTGGGTATCTCTAAAGGACTATGAATGACATTTTCATTTGCTTATTGGATGTAATTAGACCAAGTGGGGCTGTGCATCCTTTGAGGATAGTTCGGTAGCAAGGCTGTTGCTAGCTTGATTTAATGAGACCTCAGATGTTATGAACTTTGATTTCTTGTTAAATAAATTCACATGCATGTTCAGTGGGAAACCCTGTGTACCTGTCTCTTATCTGTGTGCAAGGAACTGCTGCTATTACCTAAAGAGTGTTTTCCCCCACAATGTATAAATAATAATAATACATAGCACTTATCTGATGCTACTGTCTTCCCAGTATCCCCTGCTGCCACACACCCCATGCTGATTTTCTTGTTGCCTGCCCTCCCTCTTTTCATCCTTCCCACCCACTACTTCACTCACCCACTACCCTCCCAGCTCACGCACTCCCTCTGCCCTGTGGTCAGATCTTATATGGCAGCAGATTACTAAAATATACAGTATAAAGATAACAGTCACCTTGGCGTGGAGTAACGTATAAAAGCACTTGCCCTTCAGCCCCATGCTTTTATTTGGTCGTGTAACTCCTCAGTTACGTGACCAATATATATAATATATATAAATACCAAATTAGAAGGTCCCAACATAGATCGACCATTAGAAGGTCTCATACCACAATACCGGTTTCCAAACAGTATGTAGAAAAGGGACATTTGGATTCAGAATTAAAATTTATGGTTAAACCCTTCATGTATGAAATCCCATTTCAGTACTCAACATATAGACTATTTATACACTGATCACATGCAATAATTATTAAAGTAGTTGCGCATAAGCAAACAATCCTCCTCTACCAGACCTTTCTACTACCGAGTAATCTGTGCCCTCATTTAATCACTAAATAAGTTATTTTGTATGTAAGCCTACAGCCCTTTACTTTAGTGTCATCACACTACATTTCCTCCTGACACTTCTAGAGAGGACTCAGCTGAGAGAAAAGGTAGCAGTGCAACAATTCTCTACTATTTCAGCAGCTGTACTTTGCAGATAAATCCCTCAACCCTCTTTATATCAGGTTACATAAGCATTCTTTGCTTCATAAAATTGTTCCACCATCTTCAGACATTTCTACCAGTATTCGTCAGGGAAAAAATATGTTGGGAAACTGAAACTTTTTTGTCTGAAGAAGTAAATCATTTGATTTTCAGTGGAAGAAAACATTTTAATTTCCTTGAAGAGAAACCATTCAAGTAACCCTTTGGCTCACTCACATCTTCCAAAAAATATAGGCCCCAGTGGAGGCCCAGTTAAAACCCTTGCAAACAGAAATTCTTCAGTAAAAAGCAGTCTATATATGGTTCCTTTATTAAAGCAGGTTATGTGCAAATTTTTTCACCACTTACCAGGAACAAAAATATTTGTGGAGTATGACAATACATGTAGGATTGGTGCTAGCACTTTATGTATGGCTTTTTGCATGCATTTGCATGCAGGGAAAATACCCCATTAAATATACATTGCCCAGAACAAGACAACTGTATATGACACTTTATGAACACAACTTTAAAATACAAAATGTTTTTTTTTTAAACATAGTGGCTTCAGGAAATTTTCCAAGAATTTAGACAAAACACTGCTTGGCAAATATTGGTGATTTTGTACTTTGCAGAAAAACATGTCATTTTTTAATTTATTGGGATGGTTAATTAAGCAGCTATGCACTTTCACAAAGACTTTCCTAAAAAAGGTTTTGCAGCACAAAATTTTCAGAAAAATGTTTTCCAAAAATAAATGGCAAATCAGTCACTTCATACTGATTTCTAATACTTTGTTTTAAGGCTGTGTAATCTCATATAAAAATTATACCCCGACCGGTGCATAACAAACCTTTCATTGCTGAACTTCAGATGTATGATACCGCCGTGTGTTATTATTATTAATTATATAGCGTCAACATTTTTTGCAGCGATGTGTAATGTTGAATTCAAAGAAAAGAAGAAACCTATTCATATCATAAGTGTTGAGGTTGGTAAGGAATACACTGTGATGTTTATAGGATGTTAAATGGAACAGGTATGTGATCCCTAATACAGAAACACATTATCCAGAAAACTCTGAGTTATGGGAAAGCCAGCTCCCATAGACTACATTTTAAACAAATAATTCAACTTTTAAAAATTATTTCCTTTTTCTCTGTAGTAATAAAAGCATGCCTAACTCAACCCTCAATCCTAACTAAGCTGCAAGAATCCATATTGGTGGCAAAACTACAACATAGGGTTTAATTAATATTTAAATATTTTTAGTAGTGATTCAAATTAGGGAATGAGCTCATATGCAGAAAACCCCAGGTCCGCACCCCCGCGGGGCTGGAGTCGGCTGCAGGGCCGCATGGACGAGGGTGGGGCCCTGCTGCATGGCCCGCACCAGGGCCCGCCCCCACCTAGTTCCGTCACTGCAGTGATTCCCAACCAGTAGCTTGTGAGCAACATGTTGTTCTCCCTTGGATGTCGCTCCCAGTGGCCGCAAAGCAGTTGCTTATTTTTGAATTCCAGGCTTGGAGGCAGGTTTTGGTTGTAGAAACACTGTTTAGCAGTGGACCTGGTTTTTATGTAACCAAAACTTGCCTCCAAGCCTGGAATTCAAAAATAAGCAACTGCTTTGAGGCCACTCGGAGAACATCCAAGTGGTTGGAGAACAACATGTTGCTCACAAGCTACTGGTTGGGGATCACTGCTTTAAAGGAAAACTATACCCCCAAAATGAACACTTAAGCAACAGATAGTTCATATCATATTAAGTAGCATATTAAAGAATCTTACCAAACTGGAATATATATTTAAGTAAATATTTCCCTTTTACATCTCTTGCCTTGAACCACCATTTCGTGATGGTCTGTGTGCTGCCTCAGAGATCACCTGACCAGAAATACTACAACTCTAACTGTAACAGGAAAAAGTGTGAAGCAAAAGACACAACTCTGTCTGTTAATTGGCTCATGTGACCTAACAAGTATAGTTTGTTGGTATGTTAGTGTGCACAGTGAATCCTACGATCCCAGGGGGCGGCCCTTATTTTTTAAAATGGCAATTTTCTATTTATGATTACCCAATGAACATACTACTAGAAAAGTATATTATTATGAAAATGGTTTATTTACATGAAGCAGGATTTTACATATTAGCTGTTTTATCTTTCTATAGAGACCTACATTGTTTGGGGGGTATAGTTTCCCTTTAACTGTTCTAAATTGATAGATTCTAATCATACACTAAATGGCCAATCACAGCCCTTATTTGGCATCCCAGATACATTTATCATGCTAGTGTTGCTCCCCAACTCCTTTTACTTCTGAATGTTGCTCACAGTTGCACGGTTGGGGATCCCTGAGTTAAAGGGTCAGCGACCCCACAGAGCTGCTTTAAAAGGTAAAAAATGAAACTTTACCTTTCAATATTAGAAAAACTGTCACAAATAGAATATAGAAAGTACTTGGAAAAAGTCTTTATTTTCGGTGAACAAAAAAAAGTTTTTGAAGGTGAACAACCCCTTTAAACCGCTAATCTTTTCACTACCACCAGGGTTGGACTGGGGGGCCCAGGGCCCCTGCTGAGCCCCTGCCCCGCCGCACATGCGCGTGCAGGAAGATTAGCACAGGGAGCAGGACTGGGCCAGTGGGGCCCACTAGAGACGGGGCCCACCGGGTTTTTTTCCCAGTGCACCGCCAGCCTAGTCTGACCCTGAATACCACCTAGGGTTAGAAATTAAGAATTACCTCAAAATTCCTTCTAGCCCTCTTACAAATGTTCTTGTGTAAGGTTTCCATGGCTTTCGTACTAATCACTAGAGCATAGCTCCCATTTACCCTACGACTGCTATTGTATTGCTAGAAATATAAAACACAAAAGAAATTTTGTAAAGTGGGGGTCAATAGGAGGACTGCTGCAAACCCACAGGAAATTTCATCTATAACTTTAAAATGAAACTTCTCCAGAAGAGGACTGCTAACCCGGATAGCTGACAATGCTGCTGGTTTTCATTAAAGCTGTTTTTTAACAGCAGCCATTTATTGTGCTGGTTTTCTCTCCTGTAAAGCATCACAGTAGGCGCCATAATTACATCCACATGCAGATCATCGAATAGCACACTTAAGATGCATATTTTCTTGCAGAAGAAATCGATCAAAAAGCATCAGCTAAGACCCGCTCGGATCAATCCCTGTGATTTTATCTGAAGGTTTATTATACAGTAAAATAAGTCGGCAGCATTATTATCTAGTTTCATTATCGCAATATAAAAGTACTGAATTTAAGGCTGTAGGATGTGTTTGTCAATCAAATAAATATACTGTAAGTACATACTTTCCACAGTGCTCCACAGGACTCCAAAACAGCTTGTACTTGTGATTTGATCCTTAAAAGGTTTTAAGGACGCATGCAGTGAAAATCCTGGTTTCTACACAGAAGATATCTAGAGTGCTGTTAGATGAAAGAAGATTTTGTAGGGTTCATTTTTTTCAATAGTTTGAAGCTTTATAATCTTTACATTTTATATCACATGCTGTATTGGCAGACATAGACCCCAGAAATCACCCTTACAGAACTGAAGCAGACATAAACCTCTGTTAGTAGTATTGATCTAACCCAATATTACTCTTTCATAGCACATTTAAAAATGGAAAAGGGATACAATTAACCATTGCATATATAGTAGTGTGGTAGTGAGATTTTTGGTCTCACCCACTTTATAGCGTTTTCAATTAACAAAACTACCCCTGGTTGGAATGGCATTGAGGCGGGACAGCCCATATATTTACACACCTTTATAACAGGTGTTTTAATTAAAAAAAAGAGTGCTGGTTTCATGTTTAAATTGCAAAGGACTTTTATTATACATTTTATGTCTGGATGACAGGTCCGCTTAAAATCCATTTTTTAAAAAAGCTGATTTTTTTATATTTAATTTTGAAAGCTTTTTCGTTTTCTTGGGTGCCCTCAGTCATGTAACTACAAAAAGGAAGAGATGGCGCTTCCAACTTGTGTGAGCACTTCTGACATGAATACAATTTCAGAGAACAAGTAAAAAATAGGAGGACATACTCAAAGATAAGCCCAGTCCAAGGGTGCACATATGCAAAACCAAGAATGTGATGTGAATGTGATAAAGCAACAAGTAAAAAAAATACAAAAATATTTATTATGACATATTAAGACATGGCCTAATACATTTTTTATATTTTTTTACTTGACGCCCTCAGTCATGTGACTTGTGCTCCGATAAACTTCAGTCACTCTTTACAAAAGTTGGAGTGATATCACCCCCTTAAAATTAGGTTGACACTGCTTAATTTTTTAATTCTCAGGTACACTATGGCAACCACATTTTGTGAAATATTATAGCCTGCAGTATTTCATGGATTTTCACAGACTTTTATGACACTTTGTGGAGCCCCATGCATTTTATGATACCCGCAAGTATTACATGACACACAGAGGCAGTGTCTGCCCTAAGCCCTGCACAGTCATTAACATCATTGCTCCCCAGGTTTCTATTCATTAGAGTACTGCAGGGATGCTTTATATAATATAGGGAGTGACTTTTAACAAGAACAGGACTGTGACATAGGGAGTCAAAATCAGGATTGCAGCACGAAAAGTGGGACATTTAGGAGATAATGCTATACTACACATCCCAGCATTCTTCTGCATATTATCAAGCATGAAGGGAAATGTAGGCTAGCAACTATATAGCTGTATTCTTATAGCGCCAATGCACAATAAACCTATTTCTGAGACCTCTAGAGCCAGCAGCATAAATGAAGCATCAAATGTCACGCCTGCTCAATTTATACTTGACTCCATGTTCTTGATTCCTATGACTCCTGAGGCACTGAACAGTTTTTCCCAGCGCTGAACACCTACAAAGTGTCACATCTGCCTTACTTGATTACAATGTAATATTGGCAACTAAAAATTGTATGGTAATCTCATCACATGAAAGAAATGACTGATGCAGTGTCAGAAGGGATGATTCTCAGTGCTGAATCCTCCTACAGGCAGAGGAAATTGACCTTAAAATGGGAACACTGCAGCTATGAATTTGTGATTTTATCCAGTCAAAGGCAATGGAACTGTTTAAAACTGAAGTTGAACAAATGCAAAATGTAGCAGCATACCCGACATGAGGGAATTCAGTCACATGTCACCTCCAGCTAGGGCAATGGGCACCAGTACACTGGATATTTGTTATATTTCTTTTATAGCCTTCTGACAGGTCCTACGGGGGAACTTTGACTAATTGTAGGAGCACACTGGAGGTAAGAGTAGGCTAATGTGGGTCTGTGTGCGCAGAAGTGTGTTGTGGCTGGTTACATTGAGACATATGCTGCAGAACGTGTTTGTGAAAATGTTTTCAAAAGGACCTCAGCCATAGCACAGTTAATGAAGTCTAGCTTCTTGGTTTCTCTTAACATAATGAAATATGAATGCATGTCTACTTTACACAGATAAGAATAAAAGAAAAATATTGCATTCAGCTACTGTTAACCTTTGCAGAGAATACACAGAGAACAGGGAACAGAAAAAAAGGAGATATTTCAGAAGAGAACCCTGAACCCTAAGGGCAATGCACAGGGTACGATTTGTCACCTGCAGTTAAATCTGAACTACAGCGGGCAACAAATCTCCCAAAAATGACATGCCCTTCTCTAACGTTTCAATTGTTGTAAGTAAATAACATTAGTTGTGGTGAAGCTGCTCAGATGAGTAGTGAAGCGTCTTCAATGATTACACAGCAAGTCCAGTTGTTTTAGAATTACTTATATTAGATATGCAAAGGTTAACAGTAGTTGAATGCAATATATTTCTTTTATTCTTATCTGTGTAAAGTAGACATGCATTCATATTTCATTATGTTAAGAGAAACCATGACCTGGATGAATGAAAATCTTCATAGTCATTAATCGCGGTGATTTGGCTTAATCACTAGAAAATGAAAATTTGCCTGTGATTAAACGAGTAATGTAATTTACATGTGTCGATGAATGTTAGCTATGGGGATGGCATTTTCAGGAGTTTTGTAGCCCACAGTAAAGCAGATATAACCTTGGATGTCTACTGCGTGCCATCATAAAGACTTGTATTGAATTTGCTTTAATGTAAATAAGCAACTCCCATTTGCAGAAGCCCTATACAGTGGAAACTGATTAATGGGAAAGAACACTGATTTAAACTGTGGAATGCTGGGATAACAGCACAGGCTTTATACTGTACCCAGAAGTTTGTGCCGCACACAAACTGATCTATGATTTTCAAGTAGATCACATCATAATGTTCCCTTTGAAAAAGAAGGTCCACAATACAGTATATAGGAGAGACAATTACTTTTACTTTACCATGGAAAGTAACACTTCAAGCATGAGAAATTGAATGAATGTAGGAGGAGGATATGTATTTTACATTGATATCTAGTAATAATCCCTGTTTTCTTAGAAAATATAAGGGATCTGGTTTATGCAGTTTGGAAATGGAAATATGTTGCCATTTTATTGATATTCTTTGCACTTCTAGACATGACTCCTGAAACAATGTAGCAGTCGGAACAAAAAAAAAAAAGTACTGTTTCAATTTGTAATGTTGTTTTACATCCCATATTCTTTTATGGTATATTCTAATTAACCCCTATTAACTGAAATTAACACAGGGGTTGATTATAGATATACCACATGAATGAGCAATAATTATGGAATTATGCTGTCTTTGCAAAGCAGTTATTGTGTCTCTATAAAGCCATATATTTACATTAATTTGTTATTTGCTTATAAGTTTTTAAATGAAAAGAGGAAACTGTGCTCTCTTTGGTTCCTTGCAAAGATCAAGGGACATTTAGTTCTATAAAAAGTTGTGCACATATTTAGCATAAGCTGATGTACTGAAATAGATTCGTATGTCGTCCTGGCCAACTCTGAATCCTACCATATAACATTGCCACACGTAGACTGTATTTGGTTTGTGCTGATGCATATAAACATCCAGAGTGAGATGTAACAGGATATTTTCTGACAGGGAATAAAGTAAGTCTTGTACATGATGAAAGATGAAAACAAGGCCAGCTGGGATAAGGGAGTATGATGTGAATTATTTATAATAATGCTCCTGATTATTGTTATGGATTTTATGGGATATGTTACCCTGCCCCTTCACATATTTGGTGAATTAGATGTGTTATTTCATTCAAATGCAGCATCAGTAAATCCCTCGTGGGTTAGGACAGACTGAGTAAAAAACCCTATAGTAATAAGTCAAATCAACTGAACTTTATTTTTTCTTTCTCCTTGAAGATGTTTCTCTAGTCATTCAAATCGCTTTCTCAATTCAGAATGACCTGTACAATATATTTGTGGTTTTTAGTGATGAGCGAAAAAGACTTCAATGGGTGAAAAAAATTGTCGTGCCACAAACAAAATTTGACGCCCACAAACTTTAATTAATTTTGGCGAATTTTCTCGGTTTCTTGAAATTTTGGCAAAGCGAAACAGGCCAGATTCACGCATCACTACTAGTGGTTATATACCCTGGAATCTTACTCCAATCAGCATAATCTGTTTAGTATAACCAGCATGGGTTCAGAGACAAATGTGTTGGTGCTTTATAAAAAAAGGCAATAATAATTCCTTCTTCATCTCAAATGATAGGGTGCAGTAGATAGCCCCATATACTGTCCTCCACCTTAAAGGCCTTGTTTACCTTCCAACACTTACAGTTCTGTTGTTTTAAGATCACAAATAAAAGTTTTCTCAATTACTTTCTGTTTTCTATCTGTGATGTTATTTCTAAAATTGAAGCTTAAAGATTCATTTTTTACCTTCTTATTTTTTTAAAGGGGTTGTTCACCTTCCAAACACTTTTTTTCAGTTTGGCTGTGTTCAGATTGTTGAGCATAAACAAAGAATTTTTTTCAATGGCTTTCCATCTTTTATTTGTTTACTGTTTTCCCAAAATGTATGTTTAAAGTTAAATGTTTGTGTCTCTAGTGTCTTAGTAGTACAGGAGCATTCTAAACTGTTACAGTTTGCTACATTCAGTTGGTACCATTTGTTGATACATTTCCAGCAGTATCTGTGGAATATTAGCAACTATTGTATCAACTCTAAGGGTAGAACTACATGGTCGATTTAGGTCCGATCCAACTCCGGATGCGCCGGAAATGTCGGATGAAGTCGCAGCGTGCATCTAACACTACACGACTTTCTGATGCAGTGTCTGCATCTGACAGGCGTGTTGTGACGAATGCATCTACATCCGACATACTTACAACTAATCTTATCTTGCTGCATCCAACTTGACGCCAGCGTTACATCGCATGGTGTTGGATTGGACCTAAATCGACCATGTAGTTCTACCCTTACAGCTGCCTTTAATAAAACTCAGAGATTCAGCTCAGCAGGGCTAAAGATATATCAACTAAATGTATCAATTTAGAACAGTTAAAGAGTTGGCAACCCTCCCAGAGCTGCTTCAGAATGTGAAAGATTAAACTTTACACTTACACACTTATATTTACACTTATACACTAAATGGAATAGAATAGAATATAGAAAGTAACTGCAAAAAGTCTTTTTCTGGTGAACAATCTGAAACCAACAGAACTGAAAAAGTGTTTGAAGGTGAACAACCCATTTAAAGCAACTCTGGGTGGGGTGTCACCAACTCTGTAACTGTTCTAAATTGATACATTAGTTGATACATTTCTTTGTCCATGTTGACCCATAATTCCTATCATGGATTTGTACCCATGGGTAGGGATGAGCAATCTCTTTCACCTGGTACATGTTTACAGTGACATTTGTAGATGTCAATACTATCTGTCCCATGCCTTGCACCTCAACCAATGGGATTGAAGTTCACCCCAACCCTCTCCTGTGTGACAATGTAACACTCTAGGCCACATGTATAGAAGAGATTGACAACGTGCAAGCTTGAAAAAGGCTGAATCCTGGCCGAATCCCGACCCAAATCATGGATTCGGTGCATCCCTAGTTGTAAAGCTAAGACACATTAATGACAGATTTTTAGCCAGTTTACTTTACTATCCCCTGCATCAGCTACACACCACCCCGTTAATGTCCCCTCTAATTCCTTCGCGGTTATGTGTTCAAAAAAAATATTTTGTGCTCACATTTTAAACTTATGTGTGCAGTTTTTGAAAACGGTGTGCTGGGGACAGAATTAATACAAAGTTTTGTGTGCTCTGGCCTCAGAATGTGTGTGTGCATGCATGAGCGCACACCTTAGAGGGAACATTGCTACCCATAAAAGATTAGTTCTACTCAGCCATATGTGTCTGTACCTGAAAAGGAAAAAACATGATTGTAAATAATGCTTTACTGGATTCAGTGTTTGTTCCTATTGTGGATATCAGGATTTTAGATTAAATTATACAGCACAGTAAAGCTTAATTACACCCATATCTATGCAATGTCACAAAGTAAAGTACATGGAACAGCAACGGCTCCGCTAAACGCCCACAAGGAGCAAGTAAAGTGCTATTAGTCCCCCACCCTGGGAAATGTCTATTTTGTTTGCCCTTTGGATTTATATTTTCTATTAACATGCTTACATTTTATCTGCAGTCCCGTTAGGGAAGAGAAGGAAACAGCTACAGGAAGAATATGTATTATTCTGAATGTCCAAAGGATAGGAAATGGGGCACCACACTCTGTATGAAAGGAGATTTCTGTGCCCAAAATCCAGTGTCCAATATAGTTAGCCAGTTGTTATAAATGTCATTAGGTACATGCAGGGGTGTAACTACAGAGGAAAGAGACCCAGGAGGGGCAAGAGTATTTATCAATGAAAGTTTACCATTTGATAAACACGCTTCTAAAAAAAAAAAAAACCATAAGAATGAATAGAGAGTGGGTGAGTCATTCTGTGGTGAACTCTAATCTCACATTGTGATAAATGAAACAAGAAAAGAGTAGCATGAAACTGTTACCTGCTGTGTTTATGAGATGTGTGATGAGGTAAGTAAGATGCTGGACAGTGGGGGGGCAGTAGATGTGATCTATTTGGATTTTGCCAAAGCATTTGATACTGTGCCCCACAAACGACTGCTTTCTAAACTAAGGTCTGTTGGGCTTAATGAAGTCGTTTGCACATGGATAGGAAACTGGCTACAGGATCGGGTACAGAGGCTGGTTGTTAATGGGACATTCTCTACTTGGAGTAAGGTTCTTAGTGGGGTCCCCCAGGGCTCAGTATTGGGTCCACTTTTATTTAACTTGTTCATTAATGACTTAGGGGAGGGTGTTGTAAGTAATGTATCAGTGTTTGCAGATGACACAAAACTATCCAGCCCAATTAATTCCATCCAGGATGTGACCTCCTTGCAACAGGATCTTGACAAACTGGCAATCTGGGCAGCTAAGTGGCAAATGAGATTCAATGTAGATAAATGTAAAGTCATGCACCTGGGATGTAAAAATATCCAAGCCACTTATACCCTTAATGGGACTGCACTAGGCAAATCCATTATGGAAAAGGACCTTGGAGTCCTTGTAGATGATAAACTTGGCTGTAGCAAGCAATGCCAGTCAGCAGCATCAAGGGCAAATAAGGTCTTGAGCTGTATTAAAAGGGGCATAGAGTCACGGGAGGAGGGGGTCATTCTTCCACTGTATAGAGCACTTGTAAGGCCCCATCTAAAATATGCCGTACAGTTTTGGTCTCCATCACTCAAACAGGACATTATTGTATTAGAGAGGGTACAGAGAAGGGCAACTAAGCTGGTAAAATTTATGGAAAATCTTAGCTATGAGGAAAGACTGGCCAAATTGGGGATGTTCACGCTAGAGAAGAGGCGCTTAAGGGGAGATGTGATAACTATGTATAAATATATAAGGGGATCATATAATAATCTCTCTAATGCTTTATTTACCAGTAGGTCTTTCCAGCTGACACGAGGTCACCCATTCTGATTAGAAGAAAAGAGGTTCAGCCTAAATATTCGGAAGGGGTTTTTTTACAGTGAGAGCTGTGAAGATGTGGAATTCTCTCCCTGAATCAGTGGTACAGGCTGATACATTAGATAGCTTTAAGAAGGGGTTGGATGGTGTTTAGCAAGTGAAGGAATACAGGGTTATGGGAAATAACTCATAGTACAAGTTGATCCAGGGACTAGTCCAATTGCCATTTTGGAGTCAGGAAGGAATTGTTTCCCCCTCTGAGGCAAATTGGAGAGGCTTCAGGTGGGTTTTTTGCCTTCCTCTGGATCAACTGGCAGTTAGGCACATTAAAAAAGTTAAAAGGTTGATGGAGGAGTGTCTTTTTTTCAACTTCACTTCCTATGTTACACAATGTGTTAGTATGTACACAAGCCCCTTTTCGCTGCTGTTTAATGTGCGTGTGTTTAGGGTAGTGACAGGGAGGGAACACTGTATAATGGATGAGGAGGAGACAGTCCGTGTGGGGCAGGAGTGAGAGTAACAAGTGGGAATGATTCCAGCCCGTGAGTCACAAGTGTATGAGCAGCCCCAGAGCAGACAAGTATAATATCTGCCTCTTCTCAGCGCGGGACTCATTTGGCCCCTGAAGGCAGCAGTTGGTACAGGCCGGCGGCACAGCTCTATTTTCCTCAGACAGCGGTGAGGGCGCAATGGATGTGGTCACGCTTGTGTCTGACAGTCAGCAGCAGCACGGAGTTAACGTGGCCGACGCAATGGGAGACGCTGGCAGCGCAAACTCTTCCCTGTTTAACAGCAGCGACAGCGGCCAGGGAAACAAGACTGGAGACCCTTATGTCCGCAATGAGGCGCTGGCCAAGATCGAGATCGCCGTATTAGCCGTGATCTTCGTGGCGGCGGTGCTGGGCAACTGTAGCGTGCTGCTCGGGCTGTACAAGTCCAAGAAGAAAATGTCCCGGATGCACCTGTTCATCAAACACCTGAGTGTGGCCGATCTGGTGGTGGCGTTCTTCCAGGTGCTGCCTCAGCTGTGTTGGGACGTCACCTACAGGTTTTGGGGTCCGGATATCCTGTGCCGCGTTGTGAAGCACCTGCAGGTGTTCGGCATGTTCGCCTCAGCCTATATGTTAGTGGTAATGACTGCCGACCGCTACATTGCCATCTGCCACCCGCTGAAGACCCTACAGCAGCCCACCAAGCGGTCCTACGTGATGATCCTGGGCGCCTGGCTCGTCAGCTTCCTCCTCAGCACCCCGCAGTACTTCATCTTCTCGCTCAGCCGAGTGAAGGAGGGCAGCGACGTGTATGACTGCTGGGCCAACTTCATCGAGCCGTGGGGGTCGAAGGCTTATGTCACGTGGATCACCGGCGGCATCTTCGTGGTGCCCGTCATCATCCTCATCACCTGCTACGGCTTCATCTGCTACAACATCTGGAGGAACATCCAGGGCAAGACCAAGCGGGAGGAGACGGAGGGGAGGACGAGCCGCGGGCTGTTGTCCACCTCAGTGAGCAGCGTCAAGACCATCTCCCGCGCTAAAATGAGGACTGTGAAAATGACTTCAGTCATAGTGACTGCCTATATCCTCTGCTGGGCGCCTTTCTTCACCGTGCAGATGTGGTCTGTGTGGGACCAGAACATCGAATGGACCGGTGAGTGGCGGGAGAAACGTCCCATCCCTGACTTTTGGTGTCTCCTTAAAGCGGTCACCTTTCAAGGGTTTGTTCGCCTTTAAATGAACTTTTAGAGAGTGATATTATGAGACAATTTGCAATTGGGTTTCCTTCTTTATCATTGGTGAATTTCGAGTTATTTAGCTTTTTTATTCAGCAGCTCTCCAGTTTGCAGTCTCAGCAATCCTGTTGCTAGGATTTCAAATTCCCCTAGCAACCATGCACTGATTTGAATAACAGACTGAACTATGAATAGGAGAGGTCTAAATAGACAGATGCAGTAACAATACATTTGCAGCCTTACAGAGCTTTTGTTTTTAGGTGGGGTCAGTGACCCCCATTTGAAAGCTGGAATGAGTCAGAAGAAGAAGGCAAATCATTTAAAAACTATTGAAAATAAATAATGAAGACCAATTAAAAAGTTGCCTAGAATTGGCCATTCTATAATATACTTAAAGGTAACTTGAAGATGAAACACCCCTAAGTTACATTTTAGTATGTTATAGAATGTTGTTATAGAATGGCTAGTTCTATGCAAGCTTTCAATTGACCTTCATTTTTCTTTTTATATATATTTTTATTTTTTTTGCCACCTTTTGAGTTTATAAACAGGGAGGGAGGGGGTTCTCGGCCCCATCTAATGAAAGCATATGCTCTGTAAGGGTTACAAATCTATTGTTACTTTTTATTAAGGTCCCCATATTAGAAGCAAAGATCTTTCATTGATGAACGACCGATTTTAGTGAAATCCAACCAATCCGTCAAATTATGTTGAAGTTAGTGGGAATCGAACGATCGTACATCTTACGATTTTTCCTCCAACATCTGTCAGAAAATTGATTGGCCAGGTTAAAAAATTGTATCGGTCCCAGTGCAATCTATCTATGTTTGCAGGGTCAAGCAGGCAGCTCCCCTCCGTTTTCCTGGCTACAACTAGTCAGTATTACTTGAAACAGTCTTTTTAGTTGATGGACAAATCATACATTTAAACAATCGTTTCGAAATAATCGTGGTCTCACAATAACAAAAAGATCTTTTAAAGATCTTTACAACTATGGCCAGCTTAACTCGTCTTTCTATTCAGACCCTCTCCTATTCATATTCTAGTTCTTATTCAAATCAAAGCATAGTTAACTAGGGTAATTTGGACCTTAGCAACCAGACTGCTGATATTGCAAACTGAAAAGCTGCTGAATAAAAAGACAAATAACTGAAAAACCACAAATTATAAAAAAATACAAACCATTTGCAAATTGTCTCAGACTATCACTCTCTACATCATACTAAGGGTCAGGGCACATGCTCAGATTCGGGGAGAAGCTCCCGCCGGCTAGAATGTAAATCACAGACGGGATGGCATTCGGAGCACTTCATTTTCCGAAGTCGCCCAAAGTTTCCTCGTGAGGCGACTTCGGAAAATGAAGTGCTCCGAGTGCCATCCCACCAGCGTTTTACATTCTAGCCGGCGGGAGGCAGTAAGGGGAGATTAGTCGCCCGAAGAGGAGGAGATTTGTTCACAGTCGACTAATCTCCCCGAATCTGAGCATGTGCCCTGACCCTAAGGTTTAGTTCACACGAGGAGATTCGGGGAGATTTTGTCGCCTGGCGGCTAATCGCCTCGTCTTCTGAGCGACTATCTCCCCGAACTGCCTCAGCGTATTTTCCCATAGGCTATAATGAAAAGTCGCCTGCGCTAATGCACATGCGGCGATGTGTTTTCCATAGTCGCCCGGAGTTGTCTCAGTGAGGCCAGGTGACAAAATCTCCCTGAATCTCCTCGTGTGGCCTTACCCTAAGAGTTACTTTAAAGGTGAACAACAACCCTTTAAACAGTTAAGCCTTGTTCAAGTCTCAACTGATGAGCGCATCAACTTTTTCCTGCTATTAATACCATGTTAAAACTTGCAAACTGATTTGCTGTGCTTGTTCCCATATCAAAGGAGCTGTTGCCTTCATCCTAAGAACATTTGCATCATCTCATTATGACAGCACAGACAACAAGCTCTGTGCTTGTAGTTAGGATTGTTGGCAGGGGCCAGTTCCAGGCAATGTGCTCATTAGATAAACCAAGAACAATTGTAGTGATTTTGTAATTGTGCTTGAAAAGAGGAGGTGTAATTGTCTTGTGGGATTTAAAGCCGCTATTTTGTCTTTCACAAGTAAATAAATAAGGAAGGACTGATCCAACAATTTGAAAAGAACAGAGGGTCAGTGTACACAAGGCACAGAATAATCTCGGAGAATAGAGGACAGGAGCATCATCATACATCATAAGCATTATTACTTTGGATTAAGAGATATGAGCAAAATGCACATCGCACACTGTACTTTAATTGCATTTTAGGGCATATGATATTCTGAAATATAAGATAAAAGAAAGGGGAGCTAGAAGGAAGTCTTCTACTAGTTTGTGCAATGAAGTGTGCATATACCCATGTAACCTGATGTAGGCTGCTGAGGTGTGAGGTTTACTTGCAATTGCTGAATAGCATTCAGTGTGTTGGGAGATTGATTCACAAATTCATATCTTGTATTACTTCACTTCAACTGAGTTCTGACACTGTCCTTAAAGGAGAACTAAACCCCCCTGCTAATCAAAAATCCCATGCCTTTCCGTCCATTGCCCCCCCCCTCCCTGCTTCTCCCTCCTTAGTAACTCAGTGAAAAAGTGGAAAAAGTGTCCCTGTCATGTACCTTGGCATAATCATGCAGAGTTTTTGGGTCGATCCTATTCACCAGAGTTAAAAAATTTGATTTTTTTAATACATTTTGATTGGTCGAGTTCATGGGAGTTTTTAAAAACTCATATGAATTTAAAATTAGAACTGTGATAAATGTGCCTCTATGGGGCAAATTTACTAAAGGGGGAAGTGATTAATGCTGACAATAATTCGCCGATTTACTAACGGGCGCAGGCGTAACTTCGCTAGCGAAGAAGATAGACTCTAGCGGTAATTCGCTCCCTTAAGCCTGGCGAAGTTGCGCTCTGGCGAATGTACGTAACTACGCAAATTCACTAAGATGCGGATTTTACTGAACGTTACCTCTTGCGCCAGACTTGCCTTCGCCGCTTCAGACCAGGCGAAGTGAAATAGAGTAGATAGGACTTCCTCAAAAAATAGTTGAAAATTTTTCTAGATTCCAAAAAACGCTGGCGACTTTTGATTTTTCAGGGTGATAGGCTGCAAAAGATCGTCATTTTTTTCTGGGGTACCCGGCTTCCCCACTACATTTCCTAACATATGGCACATAAACTATTCAGCGTTTAGTGAATCAGGCCCTATGTATCTGTGTTTTGAGATACAGACAGTCCAGCCACTTGGATTGCCCTGAGTATACTATACAGAGTATATATATATATATATATATAGAGTATACTAGGCATGAGCCTGCATGGCTACAATTGCATGTGCATACATACATCCCTTATGTATGCAATTTCAATTGACGTGCTATCCATAACCAGACAAATTTGGCAAAATTACACAAGTTCAAATACATAAATTATGCAATAAACGTTGTTTTTAATTCCTTTCTATTTTTTTTAGTGTACTAATGTGAACTTTTAAGTTACATGTCCCTTCTATATCATATGATGATATAATTTTATTATATTAGCACAAATTAAGGCAGAGGCTCTTTCAGTATAAAGTACTGCTTAAAGCTCAGACTAGGAAAATAACCCAAAAAAATGTACTCAAGCGATATCAGGATGTCAGCAATATTGTGTAATTATACTGCATTTTCTTTGTTTACACAAGATTTTTCCTACATAAAGCACATCGTATAGTTTTCCTTTAAACCTCATAAGGGCTGACACAATTAAACAGAAAATATTTCTGGTGACACAATATATTTGATCTTCTCTAGATTCAGAGGACTTTATGATCACCATGACGGCACTCTTGGGCTCTCTGAACAGTTGCTGCAACCCTTGGATATACATGTTCTTCAGCGGGCATCTCCTGCAAGATTTCATACACAGCTTTCCCTGCTTTCAAAAAATCAAGCAAACTCTCACCAAGGAGGATTCCGACAGCAGCACCCGCAGGCAAACCTCATTCACGAGGATCCAGACGAGAAGTCCAACCAACAGCACAGATACCCTGAAGGAGTCCCCCAGATCCAGCAAGTCTATCAAATTCTTGCCCATCCAAACCTGAACTTGTTATACATAACAAATAATACAAAGCAAGACAGCTATATACTGTCAAAACAAGGATAGATGACCCATGGCTATTCATATCCTTCTGTACTACAATTCCCAGCATTCTCCAGCAGAAAATAAAATCCTGCGGCCTGTAGTTTCGAAGCAGATGGAGGGCCGAGATGCAGAATCTTACATCTAAAACGTTGTATTGTGCACAGACTTTACCAACTAGTAAATGTGTAAATGAGTAATGTGTGGCTTATATCAGGGATGTTCACCCCACGGTCCTAATTCTATTTTTTTTTAACAGCAGTTTGAAGCCCACAATTTGGGCAGCCCCATTTTCTGAACGTAAAAATTCTATTTATACTGAATATTTCAAATATTTTGTACAAAGTTCATACAGTTTCTATCACTGGTTGGTTTACCAATGAATATAGTGGGAGTATAACCTCAAGTACTTACATTATTATTGTTCTACAATTTCCAATATGTCCAGCCCTCCAGCTCAGCGGGCAGGAAGATGCTTGGAGCTGATGCTTTGCTCGGCTTATCTATATTTCCCATGAGGCAAGAATGCTAAAACTGTATGTTATGTTATTTTGCGTTTCCTTGTATTCTAGCTATAATATATCAGTGAACCAGAATGAGACTTCTATTATATCTTTCGCCAGAGATAGAGACAAATGTGTGCCTATATCACAAACAGGCAGGAGATGTTTATCCTGCTCCCCTACTATGGAGGTAGACATGAAAAAAATAATATAATGAAAATGAAGATTGTGGGATTTCTTAGCAGTAGTTGTGCTTTATCGTGTATTTTGGGTGCCACTGCTTCTCCCCTTCATTGTATAATGTATTTATGTTCATAGAAACTAGTGTACCATTATTTATACGTTAATACTGTGTGAATGTATCTATATATTCTTTACTGTACAAGCGGCTAATGGTACATGGGACAGTTTTTCCATAGTGCAGTTTAGCCGGAAGAGAAATGCTTGAAACCACCCTAAATTATTGGGAGGCAGTATAGGCAGTTTTTAAGTGCTCACCCCCTTGCTAAAATTCAGGACAATAGCATGTGCTATTAGCCCATGGACAAAATACCAGTTCAGGCAGCTGAATCTTTCAGCAGAGGTGTCAGGAAGCTGCTATCTGGTTACCTTCCAATTGTTCTGTTGATAGGCTACTGATGGGCTGCTGGGGGGGGGTAAAGGAGGGGGTGATATCACTTCAACTTGCAGTGCAGCAGTAAAGTTTGACTGAAGTTTATTAGAGCTCAAGTCACGTGACTGAGAGCAGCTGGGAAACGGACATCATATCTAGTGATGGTCGCATTTATTCACCAGGCATGAATTTGTGGCAAATTTCCACATTTCTCCATCTGCAAATTGTTTTCGTGAAACTTTTGCGAAAATTCACAGGAGAAAGATTTCACTGCTACAAAAAAGCTCGTTTAAAAATTGTCGGGTGTCAAAATATTTTTGATGCCCATTGACTTTAATGCATTTGAACAAAAAAGTCGCACGTGCAAAAAATGTCGATCGCATAAAAATTGTAGCACATTAAAATTATTTTGGCGCCCATTGGCTTTAATGCATTTTGACAAAAAAAGTCGCAAATGTAAAAATTGTCGCTCGTGTAAAAACTGTCGCACGTCAAAATAATTTGGCGCCCATTGACTTCAATGGGTTATGCAAATTTTTTTTCGTGACACAAATTGTTTCGCGTTTCGAGAATTTTTCGGCAAAGCGAAACGGCATAGATTCGCCCATCACTAATCATGTCTATTCCCGCACCAAATTTCTAAATTAAACATAAAAAATGGATTTCAGTGCAGAATTCATCTGGAGCAGCACTATTAATTGATGTTAAAAATGTAAAATGTATCCATTTTAATAAAACATATAACCATACAAACAGTATTCTATAAAATTCATAGGCTCCAATTAATAATTGAATAATTTCATTAAAATGTAGGAATTACTGAGCATATAGGAGTTTACTTTACATAACTCTTTATAGAAGATCTAAAGTGTTTGCTCGTGACAGTAACAGAACAAATATGAATTGTGCATGCCATACATTTGTCACAGAGCTCCATCAGGGATTTTCAACCTGTGACTCTTCAACTGTTACGGAGCTGCATCTCCCAGAATCCCTTGACATCTCACTGCTGCCAGGGGATACAGAGATTCCCGGCCTTGTTAACCTTTTTTAGAGAATGGGAAATGTTCCCAGCAGAAATTCCCAAGAACTAATATAAACCAATAACTTGAGGACCATTTTAGTGAACCGTGTGAAAAGTAATGGTTGAATGGCATGCGATATTGGGCAAAAACAGATAAATATTCTGTACCATTTCTGAAATAATCAAGTTATTCTTCAGTATCTCAATCTCAGCAGCCTGTCACTCTTCATGAAGAGGTCTGGGTCAGCTTTTGATTGACAGGTCTAATACATCTTTTAGGGAGCTCCCTTTCCTAGTAGATGTTTTAGAGCTCAATCAAATAATCCAGCACAAAAGCTAACAAAATATCTGACTCTGGCACATACCCTGCATGCAGCAAATAAGAATTTATATCAGAGCCAATTATTTTTAAAGAGAGAGCTCTAATACAATGATAATCAATGATACTGAAATAACTCTTGAACATTACTTTAGTTATGCCCCCAAATTTCTCTCTTTGTTACTAATAAATACTATGCTTATGACAACAGGACAATTTGTATAAGCCATTAAGAAATATGTTTTATTTGCATTACTCTTCATTTGTAAAGCATTCTATTGCAATCACTGGCCATTAACCAGAACCCCAATTAACGCCATCATACTTTGTTTTCATTTGGTGCCATTTAAAAAAGGAGCGGGTGACATTTTTGGTTGGGTAGGTTACCAGTAGAAGACTCTCCATTGGACAATTTATAGCTACAGTGAATGAAGAGACAGAAGTTGACATCTTTCTTGAGAAGCTAAACCTGCCAAAATCCTTCTACCTCGGCACAAGTCTAAATGAATTATTCATGTTTACAACTTTTGTACACTTGTCAGTGTTGCCAATGCCTATTAAAAAAAAGCTTCAAGCAAAAGTAGTTACATGTTATTGAAATCCCTTCATTTCTATAACATTTTAACATCTGCCCAAAATAATTGACAGGTGGGAAAATACTAATGACTTAGAGGGTTATGTAATAAAAGGCACTACGTTTGCCCAGGAGCTGAAACCTATAGTAACCAATAAGATGTTTGCTTTTAAACAGGTAACCAGTAAATGCTACCTGCTGATTGGTTGCTATGGGTTAATGCTCCTGGAAAAACTTAATGCCTTATATTACATATGGGGGTATGTCTTTTATTTTGCCCATGGTAAGTTTATTATCTATTAATAGAAAAGAAAGATATTCCAGATCAGATGTGTCTTCCTGACAGTTTAATCAATATATTAGCCAGACTCCAAAAACAGTTTGTTGCTATGGAAATTTATATTCTAAAAAAAGGTGAGTGTGTTATATTTTTAACCTCTCTTGCTCTGTTTCCTTTTATTTTATTTTATGCAAATACCACAGCTAAGATTCCTGTCTCAGTGGCCTCTCTATCGTACACAAATGTTTTATTAAACAGTATTTGAATCAGTTTTAGGACAGGGCAGAAAGGGGAATTAGCCATGGGTCCCCACCCCTATTTAGGGGGCAGACTGTAGACAACTTATGTGTGTGCCATGTGATATCATATTAAGGGTTCCAATTGTATATGAGCGGTGTCCAACCTATGGCCCTGCACATGTTGTGATTTGCTCATCCCCTAATTTATGTAATTTTTTCCCAATCACTAGAGACCCACAGCCTTCTTGCACTGGCCAGGACACCCTCTACTCTCTCTTTACCTTTTTATACCTCGTGTTTGTGTCTTTGAAATAGATAATAAATTATTTTTTAAACTCCATCCACTAAACTCATATGTTCATGATCACAAAATCTTGTTTATTATCATTTTTCATTGTTTATATAATTACATTGTGTATGCCTCTTTCTAAACATTTTCTAGATTTTCCAGAATGTCTGAAGTATCACTCTTAATGCTATTCAAAAATCACATGTATTACATTAAGGAATATATTGCATTCAAGACATTCCACTTTTCTGAACCACGTGACTGAATAAGGATTTATCCTGTGAAACTATAGTGTGTGCACTTTGTTGTTTATACAGAAGATATATTATATCAACTTAATTTTTATTCAGTGTATATATATATATATATATATGTGTGAGTAATTAAATGATTATTTAGAATGCAAAGCATTATTTGTGGTTTACTTATATGAACACCATCCTATGCTCAAAAAGCTCAGGTGCATGGTAGACAAGCTTGATATCTATGCATAAAGGACTTTCCAATGACAGTTGAACATAAACACTGTGATGGAAAAAGCCAAGACTGGTGAGTTTTGGGGGAAATGAAATGAGATATGATGAACTGGATAAGACTGCTAAGGTTCTGACTCAGAAACAGTCTGTGGAACAGCAGATATGACTGATGCTCGGGGCAGCATCCTGGACTGCACTAGGGCAGGCACAATCAAAACCTTGTTGTAGCACCTCTGATTACACATTGACATCATCTTCTGAATGCAAATGTTGGCAGCAGTCAACTGCTAAGTTTTTTCTTTCCATATAGACCTATACATCGGCCCACCAGGCAAGGCCACTGGCAGCAAAATGACAGGTCACACCAGCATAAGAGATACTTTTTAATTCACATGCCAGGAGATCAGAATTGGAAGTCACCATGGCAGAAATGGTGTGTAAGAAACTTACCCTGGTGGTCTAGTGGGCAGAGGGGTCCACGCTGCGTCCTTCACGTGGACGCCCGCTGCGCCACTCCTGTCCTGCCCTTGCCGGCGCCATCTTTGATTCCTAGGACGTGCACGGCGCGCCTGCGCGTCTCTTAAAGGTGCAGGCGTGATTGCGCCAGCGCACAACGGCGCGAAATTGTGCACGTTTTGGCGCCAATTGGATCCCTATTTAAGGCCCATTCAGACCTGTAACCAGTGCCCGTTATAGGATCATATCCTGTGGTTTCCTGAGCTTTTGCTACCTGTTCCTGAATTTGCTATCCTGACTGTTTATCCGTGTTTGACCCAGCCTGTTCCTGACTACTCTGCATTCTGTATCCTGACCCTTGCCTGCCTACAACAACTCTTCCTGCTTAACCCCTTGACAACCCAGTTTGACCCTTGCCTGCCTGACGATTCTGATATCCGCCTGCCTCGACCCAGCCTATCTGACCATCCTTCTGCCTTATCCAGTCTGTCTGATTATCTGGTTTTGACCCCTTGCCTGCCTGACAATTCTGTTATCTGCCTGTCCTGATCCGGTCTGTTCCGTTTCACCAGACGCCTTGTCCTTGACCTTCTGCCCAAAGACTCTTGCTATCCGGTCGTGCCCCTTTGCCTGCCAGAACACCTCGCCTTGTACCCCTCGTTAAGTCCAGGTGACACCCAATTAAGCTGAGGGCTCCTCCCGAAGCCCAAAGGTGGTCACACTACTGGTGAAGCTGAGCCGAGACCAGGGTCCTTGGCATTTGTTCTGGTATTGGGTGCCGGCCGTGACATTGTGGCTTAAAGAGTTGATGTTTTTCAATTTGTAAGTAAGGTAAGTCTTTAATATAGGCGATCTAGAACAGCTTCATTCAAGAGAATTGACATGGGCAGAGAGTAAACATTACGAAAACCTATATAGCACAGTGTTTCAACTTTACAAATACAGTACTAGACAAAAGTAAATAACATTAAAGTGTAAAAAAACAATTTTTAGCTCTGAATGTATTTGTTCTTTTTGCTTTTGCCTTTTCTTGGAGAATTTTACAGAAGTTGCAAAGTCATTGACAGAAAATGCATAACAGTTCCACCAATTTGTCTTTAGTTAGTTGTTGGACTAAATGCTTTCAGCTGTCCTTTTACCTACCAGGGGATTGACTTTAATGCATTAGAAAATTCACCATAAGAAAAAAAAACGCCCATTGTCTTTAATGCATTAGGACAAAAAAAAGTCACCATAAGAAAAAAACGTCCATTGACTTTAATACATTTGGATCGAGAAAAATTGTCGCGAGCGTAAAAATTGTCACGCATAAAAACATCTATTGACAAATACATTTTGAGAAATTTTTGCCATTTTGTGAATTTTTTCGCAATTCGCTCATCACTATAAAGAACCAATGGTTTAACTGATACGATAAGAACCTTGTTTGAGAATACTAAACATTGACAACAGATAACCTGTTCTTCTCCGTGCTAGACTACAATGATTATTATTCAAGGTGAGTGCAATGTGCTAGGTCAAAAACTACACAATACGCCATGTTTTTTTTACCCACAATTGGGACAAAATGGTAAGCGCCACCATCTGTATTGGTAAATCATATGTTGTGTTTGTTTCTTCCTGGAGTCAATGTGGATCATTTACGACTTCCGTTGTGGTAGAGCAAAAATTAATGAAGCTGTTTTGAATTGATGCCATTCATTAAAGAAACTTGCAAACAAAGTCACTCCTTACAATTTTAAAGTTGCTCCTTGCAATTGTTCATAGTAGTGATTAGCATTTCTGAGTCTTCCTCCTTTTCACACACAGGTACACCTTCTAAAGTTGGGAAATTGAGGGTGGCAGTAGCTACATAGCTCCCACATTAACCGGCATCAATAGGCACCGTGTACTTGCACCTAAAGAATCCCACTCAGATGCCATTTTAACAGCAAAAAGGTATATGCACAGTTACATGTGTTTTGATATATTGGATGCATTTACATCACATAGAATTCCTCCCGTAGCCACAATTACAACGTAAGCATAAGGAAATATGCTGCATTATGGTCAAAAAACATGGAAGAATGTCTGCCTTAATCCAGCCTCCCAAAACAACCAATCACATGTCTACTTTCACTATACTATCTGCGCTGGAACAGGAAAAGTAAATTGCAGATTGGTTGCAGGACTAAAGCCGACTTGGTTTTTGTTTCTGTTTATTCACCTTATAGCTGTTGAGAAACATCAGAACAGAAGACAACTGCCTGCACTCAAGAATCACCCAAAATTTTAAAACATCTTCAAAGACTAGCCTGTATTTTAGCTGTAGTTGCCTTTAATGATGCCGCTTAACGTCGATCTATTAGGCAATTTATTTTGATTTATCTTTTACACTTTTTGTTCTTATGTCTGCTTCATATGTCAAATGCTTTTCCAGCAGAGAGCTTAACCAAAATAGTTTGAATTATTTCTGGAATTGTTTTTCACTTGCAAGGCTACAGTGAAGCTGTGGTACAACAAAACAACAATTTTTTATTAATACTAACAAAATGTGCATTATGTAAACAAGCATACAATGGAACCTCAATTTTACATCCCCTGATTTTAAAGGAATACCGTAGTAACATCAAAAAATTCAATTTTTTAAAGTAATAAAAATATAATGCAGTGTTGCCCTGCGCTGGTAAAACTGGTGTGTTTTCTTCAAAGCTTTAATTGAAGAGGACACTCGCACACCCGTTGTGCAGATAATAAGGCTCGCTCGGTGCCCAGTGATTGGAGGATACGGCAACCTCCCAATGTACTGTATACAAAAGAACCACACCGGCACATGAGACTTGTGTCTGCAGGGCTAGCCCTCGCAGTAAAACTTTTGCAAGGGCTTGCCCTACAGACATAAGTCTCGTGTGCTGGTGTGGTTCTTTTCTATACAGTGTTTTCTTCAGAAACTACTATTGTTTATATAAATAAGCTGTTGTGTAGCAATGGGGGCAGCCATTCAAAGGAGAAAAGGCTCAGGTTACACAGCAGATAGTAGATACGTTCTGTAGAACATAATGGTGTGATCTGTTATCCACTATTTAACCTGTACCATATAGCCTTTTTTCAATTTCCACCATTGCTACTCAGCAGCTTGTTTATATGAACTATAGTAGAATTTCTGAAGCAAACACATCAGTTTTACCAGTGCAGGGCAATACTACATGATATTTTCATTAAAACATTTTCATTTTTTGGTGTTACTGTTCCTTTAAGTGTTCCCTCATTTTACATGTTGTTTTGTGGTCCCACCTATATATTATGCATAATACAGTTCCCTGATTTTACATTTTCCTGTTTTTTACACCATTTTTTTCTGGTCCCCTGAAAAATGTAAAACGGGGGTTCTATTGTATTTTTACTTACCAGTAGTGGCCTCATGTAAACTACATAAGGTTAAATGGTCCATTAAAATGAATTGTTCAGTGTAAAAATAAAAACAGGGTAAACAGATAGGCTATGCAAAATAAATATTTTCAATATACTTAGTTAGCTAAAAATGTAAAGGCTGGAGTAACTGGATGTCTAAAATAATAGCAAGTACACTACTTCCTGCTTTTCAGCTCTTTTGCTTTCCACTGATTGGTTACCAGGCAGTAACCAATCAGTGACTTAAAGGGGGGAGCCACATGGGTCATAACTGTTGCTCTACGCTTAGGACACTGTGGTGAATCGAGTTTATTCATACGGAACAGCCTATTTGGAGTTAAGTGAAGCCAATGTAGGATTTTGAACTGGATCAGTCTATCCCTAGTTGAGACGAGGTAGTCATAGGCCCTGTCAGTTGCCTCCTCCCAGTCCTCCTCCTACGCCCTGGGATGTCTATGCTCCAAGCTGTACCCACTGCATTAAATGGAGGCTTAATAGTTGCGAGGAGAAGCGAGTACAGCCCGGTGAAAAGTTTCTTAGCAGTCAGGGCTCTAAGGGCTAATGCTATCTTTGAGGTTGCAGGGTTTATAGCGTTCCCTTGAAATTGGGTATTGGTGGCCTGCCTAAGTTGGAAATAGGAGAACCGGGGGAGAGGTTCCTGGCTTTGGACATGATTAAATTCAATCCTGGGACGTACCACTCCATCCTTAACCAAATCCCCTAGTGTACGTAGGCCCAATTATGGCCACATTTTGTACTCCGCTATGTGTTGCAGGTGTGGGAGGAAGGAATTTACCCATAGGGGTAGATGAGGCAACAGAAGGGGTAGTGCTAGGTTGCAAATTTTGAGTGCTGCCACCCATGCTTTGTATGGGGTGATTATAACTGGGTGAGCTGTGTTTAGATCGGGAACTTTGCAAAATGGAATATAGGATAGTGACTCTATTGAGCTCGCTAAAGTGGCTTGTAGAGGAAGTTCAGATTGTATGGATCTGGATTAAGCCATCAGTGTATATAGTAGATCTGGGCTGCCAAAGAGTAAAAATACCAGTGCGGGAGGCCCAATACCCCTTTGCTAACAGGAGCTTGCAGTTTGGCTCTAGCAAATCTGGTGGGCTTGTTTGCTCAGAGAAATGCTGTTTGGGCCATATCGATAGAGGTAAAGAAAGAACGGGGGATAGGAACAGGGGAGTTGTGGAAAATGTAGAGGAACTTGGGGAGAAATATCATTTTTAGAAGATTGACCCTGCCCCAGATAGAAATGGGCAGGTTAGCCCACACTTTCAGTTTGTCCTTCATGGTGGAGAGGATCTGGTCAAGATTAGAGGGTATAAAGGCGTCTAAATTTCTGTGTATCACAATGCCAAGGTATTTGAACGAGTCTACCCAGACCAGAGGGGTGGGAGGGAATAAGTCGGGAGTAATGTTGGTGTCGATAGAGAGTATACTTGATTTTTCCCAGTTGATTTTGAGTCCTGAAAATTGTCCAAACTGATCCACTATATTTAGGACCGCCTGGAGGGAGTTGCCTGAGTTATCCAGATATAGCAGTATGTTATCTGCATAGAGAGAAATGTGCTCTTCCACTCTCCCCAGGCAGAGTCCTGTGATGTTATTTGCCTGGTGGACCAGGACTGCCAGGGGCTCCACAGCAAAGGCAAAAAGGAATGGAGATAATGGGCATCCCTGTCGAGTGCCCCTATATAGGTTGAACGTAGCTACTGGTTGTTTGTATAGTAGTCTCACCCAGCTAATGAATTGGTCCCCCAAGCCAAATCTCCTCAAGATTTCCCAAAGGTATTGCCATTCTATAGCGTCAAGTGCTATAGCCGCGTCCATTGACACTTCTATTCGTGAGCTATGGTTACTATGCATGACATGCAAATTTGTAAATAGTCTGCGAATATTCACATTGGTAGATCTATTGGGCATAAATCCATTTTGGTCTGGTTCAACTATTTCCTCTATCGTTTGCTTTAGTCTGTTGGCCTAGACCTTAGCAAATACCTTGGCATCTGTGTTTAGCAGGGAAATAGGGCGATAGGAACCACAATTAAGAGGTTCCTATACATTACATTTTTGGCCAACTAACTATATCAGAAACATTTTTTATTTTGCACAGCCTATCTATTTACCCAGTTTTTATTTTTACACTGAACTGTTCCTTTAAGGCCACCAATAGCTTGTGAATGTGCACTATTGCCTGACGTGTCCCCAAAATCTCTCCTCAAATGATATTTTTAACCTAAACTATGAAAAGCTTTTTAGTTTGTAGAACAGTTCCCATGAGTACCAGTAAGGTCAAACACAAGTAGATATTGTACAATAAACTAATTTTTACAAAGTTTGTAATTAAAAACAGGGATTCTTTGTCAAAATTGCATCTGTTTTCAATTAATAAAAAAAACCTGGCTCAAAATCTGCAAACAAAACTATTATGGAATCCCCCTGTGGGACATTTTCCTGTATAAAAACATCAAGTAGTTGGTTTTATTTTATAAAACTTGGCTTCATGTCCAGAGAACAAATGGTCAATTACAATTTACACACTTAATAGCTGCATTGATTTTTTTATAGTAAAAAAGAGTGGTTCACAATTTGTAGGGTTAAATTACCTAAGAGGGGCCAGCCTTAAACCAAGTTGGGTTGTGGTGCTGATTTGCTATTCTAGATACACCAAAAAGCCAGGCAGAAGGTCACTTCGGTAGAGATTTTGGGTGGAATATTAACTGCTCTAACCATGTGTCAGTGTTTTATATGAAAGGTTGTATTTGGCCTACCGTATATTTTAGAATAATAATAAACATTTATGTCCCTTTTAAAGAGGATGTAAACATTGTTGTTCAACAATGGATATATTATGTTGCTAATGTACAACTACTAGGCATAATAATAGTTATTATCAATGCATGCTTGGAGCTAGAGATGAATCTATCAAGGATGGGTTATTTAAACAACCATGCTTTATGTTCTCTGGCTCCAAATGGTACAAGAGAATTCTCAAATGATAATCCTGCCTGTTCTGTGGATACCCAACTCCCTGTTCAAAGCTGGAGACATTAGCTAATTTTTCCGTGTATTGAACCTCTAGGAAAGCAGTACTTTTTTTGCCTTTTTCAATATCTAAAAGAGTACAGCAATTCCTCACATGCTAGGTAACTGCAATTTGACTGATGTAGATATGCTTTCCACAGTATTATGCAGAATGTACTTTGAAGGAGAAACCAATTTTATAACTCAACTAAACTGTAGTGGATATTTAATTAAGCAATTTCATAGAAAATAGTATTTTTATTTTTTAACAGGTGTTTATATACTCAGCAATAGATCTGTGAGCTCCTCAAGCTAAGGGCTCATACTTATGAGTGCTCAAACCTTTGCTCTTTTAAATGGCCCTGCGCTGACACAGGCTCATGTAAGCACCAACCACAGGTGAAATGCAACATGCTGCATTCTTCCTGCATTCAGCATTTAAATTAATTTGATGCATTCTTTCCTGCGCTCCCCTGTGGTTGAGCTCTTTAAAACGGAATGCAGGGGAGAGCAGGTTTGAGTGATCATCAGCATAGACAGAGGGTGATCTTTTGTTTGGGTGTGCCCAAACATGTAAAGCTAATGTCAGATGTTGGAAATTATCCCCTGGCGGATATTTTTTTGTTCCTTATTATAAAGAACTAAAATAATAAAAATACTGTTATAAAATAACACTGCTTAATTAGGTAGAATGAAATTAAAAGACAACAGGGGGAATGTAATGAAAGTCGCAAAGAGAAAATTTGCTCCAATCAGAATAAAAATTCACATCTCGCAATGTAATATTCTTCCTTAAACTGTTTAATTGCACATTGCGAATTTTAATTGCGTACTTTTAAAAAGTGCTTAATCTTTTGGAGCAAACAATAACAACTTTTTCAGTAAGAACTTTTATTATATTCACTGCGCATTGGCACAAACTATAAAATTCGCAAACCTTCTTACACTGTCGGAAGTGGTCGCTAAACAGTTTCAGGGTTCACAAAAGCTATATTAAATTCGCATAACTTTTCACATTGTGAATAGCTTTTACGTTACTGACTTTTATTACATTCCCCCTTAACAGTTTTTTTAATGGTGCTAACATCATGCATTCCTCATACTGAGAAGCAGAATTCACATCTCTAAACTGCAGTGCAGGCTTCACTGAGATGAAAATGTAAGCATCACATTTGGAGCTGGATTCAAATGACCATCATTTATTATTGCTGTGGCTGCAACTATACTTTTCTTTACACTATGATAAATAATGCCACATCACTCTGCACATCACAGAATAGACTGGCCTCAGAAAGGTGCCTGTGTTCATTATTTAATGAAGGGCAGCCAATTATATACTCACATTCAAAGGATCGCCAGTATACTCATTATAGGCACAACACTCAAAAATAGAGTTTGAGCCTCTGCTGTTGAACTAGAAGAGCCCAAGGGATAATCAGGAGGCCTTTGCTTTCAAAGGTTTAGGAAGGCAAAAACATATTTTTTTTACTTTTCAGTGGACCTACTCTGGGCAAATTGATCCTTGCATAATCTATTTTAAATGATGATAGTGACTTAGAACTAATTTCAGTATATTTAGGGTCATTGCTGATGATGATTATGATGATGATAAAGCAAAACTGCGGATCTGCACAATTCCTCACCCCAAATTTGCAGCTAGTGCAAGTTCTTTAAGTAACCATGTACCTGTATATTGGCAAATAAATTTGATGAACAGCACCATACAAGTCAAAAATTCTTTTAAAAAGCCTTTATTTCATTGTGGCTAACCCCAGGGTTAGCCACAATGGAATAAAGGCTTTTTATGGTGCTGTTCATCAACATTTTGATGCAAAAGTGCATAACACAGGCACAACTATATTTTGGCACTTTGAACCTTGTCCTATAATATTCTCTGTTTACATTTGCTGCTCATATATTAAAGCAAATGAGTTGCACTGGTTTCTGTATAAAGTGCTGCCAGCACCTACCAGCTGTGCATTCACATATGCCAAGCGACTTACCTTGGGTATCATTCTGCACAAGACAGGAGCAGGAGAGGATACTAGGAGCAATATTTGCAAACACAATCTGGAGTAGATTGCTGCAAAACGTGTTTAAGCCCCCATGTTTATCTACATATATGTTTTTGTATGTGTTGAAGAAGCAGCCATGTATAGGTGGAAAGGGCTATTTTAAAAACGTATGTAGTTTCATATCTGCCCAACAAGCTTGTCTCCATTTGCCCTTTGTGCTGATTACCTTCACTCTCCCAACCTAAATCAGCTGGTTCCCCCAACAGCCCTGTAACTAACTCCATATAAAATTGAAGCAAACAGGAATTTCAGGAGATGATAGTGCAGTGCCTGTCATTCTAGTAGCAGAAAAAGGTGCCCTTGGATGCCTTCACTTGGATATTGAGCTAAAAATATTGTACTGCTTAAGGGTTTACTTGTGATCTAAAAATTCTGTCCACTCACTAGTTTCTTTATTCTCGTCCATAACTTCGGACTTTTTTCAATTAGATGGACCATTTGACCAGATGAAATTGTATGGATGGGGACTGAACATATTAGCAGTGTGCTGCTGCACCACCTGGTTGAAAAGAAATAAAAGCAGCCAGAATTATGTAAGCAAAGTTGTAAACAAACACTATAACAGAGAACATATGCAAATGTTTGTTATGCATAAAAGTTAATATTTCTTCAGTAATAAACGTAAAGCAATATGCAAACAAATGCCTGACCTCCCAAATAACTCTAAAAAATCTATTCTCCATCACCAACATTTTTTTGAAAATAAACAAATCTGAAGAACAAAATCTATGCACTGTATATAAATGGAGTTTAAAGAATATGTTGCATTCTTTAACAGGCTTGTACATGATTGTATATATATATATATATATATATATTTTTTATGTTACCTTACTTCTCTCCATGCTGCTGCAATGACGAATGTTATTGCAATAAATTGACCATAAAAACTAATTCCAACTACTTTCTACCATGATAGCCCTAGACATTGTAAGACATATAAAACTGAAAGAAAAATGCCATACATTCATTTTCCCATGATTTTATTACAAAGGTTAAATGGCTTGAACGCATATATGACTACTCATACGGTTTATACGATTATACCATTTTTTCAGCAAAGATAGAATTCTTGCGGTTGTGTATAGGAAAAGTCTCACGTCAGAGTTACAAACTAAATGAACAGGAAAACAAAGTTTACTTTAAATAAGATATATAATTTATAAATTCAGCAAATATTGCAACATACAGTATGAATATACATAGTAACATAGTTAGGTTGAAAAAAGACACACATCCATCAAGTTCAACCTTTTAACCTGCCTAACTGCCAGTTGATCCAGAGGAAGGCAAAAAAACCCATCTGAAGCCTCTCCAATTTGCCTCAGAGGGGGAAACAATTCCTTCCTGACTCCAAAATGGCCCAGTCCCTGAATCAACTTGTACTATGAGCTATCTTCCATAACCCTGTACTCCTTAACTTGCTAAAAAGACATCTAATCCCTTCTTAAAGCTATCTAATGTATCAGCCTGTACAACTGATTCAGGGAGAGAATTCCACTCTCACTGTAAAAAAACCTTTTCTGAATATTTAGGCGGAACCTCATTTCTTCTAATTGGAATGGTGGACCTCTTGTCAGCTGGAAAGACCTACTGGTAAATAAAGCATCAGCTAAAGAAAACTAAAAGTTAAATGGTAATATTAGTCCAGAAGCATAATATCTGTGCAAGCAAAATAGCTGAATTCCTGAAATAGTCCCTGAAATTTCATAGGTTTTGCTTCCTATATCTGTATCTCTAAAATTTCTCAGCTAAAAGTTAGGTGCTGCATTGACCATCTTAAAGGATAAGTAAAGATAAACTAAATAAATAGGCTAGAAATGCTGTACATTATGTTTTGTACTTCTGTACCAGCCCCCAGGCAACCACAGCCCTTTAGCGATAAAGATCTTTGTCTCCAAAGATGCCCCAGTAGCTCCCCATCTTCTTTTCTGCTGATTCACTGCACATGCTCTGTGCTGCTGTCACTTACTGAGCTTATGGACTGACTCACAATATACAGTACACATAGAATATAAATGTCACATTATAAGGATGATTATTAATTAATACAGATAATTACTTCATGGCAGCAAAGAACCCAGTGCAATTAGCATCAGAATTTAATAATCAGCCTTGTAGCATCAGCTTATATTACAGACAAACCTCATTTTCTGCTTGATAATTTGTTACAACCCCTAAGCTTAGCTTTTCAACAGCTGCTCAGAGCCCACTGAGCATGTGAGTGTCACAGAAACTTTCTAAGATGGTGACCCCCTGTGACAAGTTTGAAGTCCTGGATCATTGTTGCTATCGAGATGCTGAAACTTTAGGCTGGTGCAATAAGTTCAGTATATAAAACATGGCATTTTTAGCTCTATTAATTTATAGGGTTTAGTTCTCCTTTAAGCTAATCTTCAAAATGGACAGATTTATTTTATGGATGTAAACAAATCCAGATTCTAGGAGCCTATTTATTATACCTCGAAATTTTCTGGTTGAGTTTTTAAATGGGAAAAACTTGAATTGTTAGAGGCAAAAAAAAAAACATTTCATTTTCGAGATGTATTATGCTCTGCAGCTTCTAAAAATCCAAAAATACTCCAGCTAAAACCTGTCTAAATCATGGCGAAGTCAACGGCAGATGGTCCCTTTAACAATTAGAAAATGTTTTTTACCTTCAAGTTCAATAGTGTCGGGCTGATTGCGCTTGTTTTTGTTCGATAATCTGATAAATTAGCGTTTTCCGGCCGAAAATTCAATAAAGACGAGTTTTAAAAGCAACAATTCAAAAAAGTTGCACGGTTCGAACTGGGGTGCAATTTTGTAGCACCAATTTTTTGCAAGAAGTTTTATTGGTAAGTTAAAGGGATTCAGGTTTGGGAGTTTGGTTTAATATTTTTTTCTTTTAATAAAGTAAGAAAAAGTTACATTTTAAAAAATGACCTCCTTAATGTCAGATTAAAGATGTAGAATATGAAAATGATAAAGTGCTATCAGATGACTGTACCCAGTTAAGCAAACATTTAAGATTGAATATATCCGCACAACAGTGACATTACAGGTAATGATGCAGCCATAGTGCTGGAAATAATGTCAGACTAGGTTAAACTGAGCACATCAATTTCATGGAATAAGACTATCTTTAGCAATTCCCAAAGATCCCATGTTCATATAAGGAATTTAATTTTACCCTAGATAGAAGAAAGTGGACTATTGCCATTGCTTTTTGTGTCAGAGAGAAACAGAAAAGAACAGGAAGTTTATTAAATCTGGTTATCATCATTTAGACCATGAAGTACTAGGAGGTAGTGACTAAAAAGGAGCTCAGGGATTTCCCATGGGAAACTGTTTCTCTGCACATTTCATGGAATTACATTTAGTTGTCTGTGATATAGAATCATGATGTAATGTATGCAGCCAGTCTGTGAAAAAAGGGATTCATGCTGACATTATGACATACATTTTAGCTATTTTATACACATGAAATGCTCTTCTGGTCACCTTTCCTGGCTCATTTTAGGGAGTAGGGAGATTCTGAATCCGACATCATGTGAAGTGCCCCCTTCACCCCCCAAACCTTTTCTGCTCTCCACTCTCGATGAGTGGATTAGATTTGAAAAAATTAATTATTTCTGTCACTCTTAAGGTTAACAAGGGCCCTCTTTTTACTAATCCTGCTAACAGGGTCAGGAGTAATCCTGCTCAGATTTGCCCTTGCTGTAGAAAGGAATTAGCCTCCTACACATATCTGAGTGTATGAATGGACTCTACTTCCTAAACTTTGTGTAAGGCTAGCAAGACATTGAGTACTGAAGTGTTAACCCTTTATAATGACACCCACCCATAAAGTGGTATCCGTGTCACAATGATACTTTTTGTGGAAAGATTTAATAGAAAGAAGGAAAATGAAGTTGATGCACAGGTCATTTATCAGCCTAGTAGGAACCATGAAACAGTATTCAGGTGAAGGATAGAAAGATCAGAAACAAGAAGAATAAATAATGGTCAAAAAAGGAAAAGGAAGGAAGAAGGAAAATGGAAAGCTGCTTCAAAACCAACTTCTTGATATAATCAAGTTACTTTTTACTATCCCCCTCTGAGCAATCTGTCTCTCTACCTGCTGCTTTGTGTAAGACTTGGTTATTTTCAAAGGCAGCTGTAATTCATTGTGTAGGCAACGTAAGTGCACAGATATGTAAGAATGTATATGTACTGTATATGTTATTGGTCTTTCCTTATTGCTCAGGGTGTGTCACTTGCTATCATCCACCCCTTACTGTGTCTTGGCAGTGTGTCTGGATTTTATACATTTATCGTAACATTTTTGCAACAGATTGCTTACTATACAGATTTTTTTCTTTAGAACGCTGCTTTTGGTTTTGTCTCAAATTCCTAGTGTTTGCCTAGTAAATTTACATGGAAAGAGAATATCCCCATCTAAGAGCGATACAAACATTTGTCCATTCTTTTCACTAATTTAGTTGCACTCTCCTCTGGACAATAATTGTATAGTTAAGTTGAGTCTTTAGAATACACTGACCAAAGGCAATTATTTTACAGTCAAGGCCATTCAGTTAAAAAAAAGGAAAGTGCCTTTTAAAATGCATTGAAAGAGAATAATGATTTGATTATGAAACAACAGATTTTGAATCCAGTATGACTCGGCATTATATATGAGCATTGCAATAGATTAGGACCTTTTAATATTTGCTTCTGCTGGAAAACACTGCCCTGTACTTTTTTGTTGAGCACTTACTAAAAAGCTTTAGAAATACAGTGACATTTAGCCGTATCATTTTTACTCTCTGATATTTAAATGAGAAGCTTATATTTCATGGTCCTGATGCATTTCCCATGCTGGCATTTAAATGTTTTACATAATGGTTCTTGCAATACACTTTGTGGACCATCTCCTATACATCATGGACACTAGTATCCTATTCATCAGGGACATAGTTGCAGAAAATGTCATTGGAAACATGTTTTCCCCTTCAGAAGTCCGCGTACCCAAGGCAGTTTTGTTTGTTAGAGTTATCTTTGGAAGCGTGTATGTAGCAGAAGGCACTGAGCTGAGGAAACTGGAATGTCAGTTTAAGGGAATTATGTCAGAGAGTGTAAGTTTGGCAAAATGTACTGTTATACTATTTTTTTTATTAGTTTCCATCTATGGTAGTTTCTAGTTATTTTGCTTGAAGTTAGTGGTGTCAACAACCTGCAGCAATCCACATTTGAATGAATTACAACATCCACCAATAGCTGAAGGATAGTTGGATAAGTACATTTTAACATTTTGTAGCCCCAAAAAGAAAGAAAAATGATACCCCCAAAATGAATACTTAAGCAACACCTAGAGGCAGATTCAGTAAAGGACGGAGTAGCTACAATTCGCCAGAAATCCCATGCGCAGGGACATCACCAATTTACTAACAAGTGACTTTTCACTCACGCGAAATGGTCATTACTCCGCAAATTCACCAAAGTACGAATTTTACTGAATGTTAACTCTTTCGCCAGAGTTTTCTTTGCCACCTCAAACCAGGCGAACTGATAAAACAAAGCTACATCCTCCTCAATCTTATGTCAGTGACATCATATCCTGTATGCCGGAAATTCATAAAATTTGTAGAAAACGCAGGTGGCTTTTACTTTTTTAAAGTAGGATTGCCTTCAAAAGTCCTAACTATTAAACATTTTCGTGTTATCATTTTTTTCAGACATTTGAGGGGCATGCCATATTTGTTTTAGGGTGGGCTCATGTCTAGGGCATTTGACAATCTTTTTTGTCTTTATTATGGCTCCTTGGATTCTTGTAATAAAAAGTAGGCACTTCAAGCATTTTCACCAACGTCACTAATTAAGACGTTAAGACGTCCATATGATTTTTATGTGTAAGAGTACTAACAAAGTTTTGCTAGGCATAAATGAACGCTAGGGAAACTTCACTATGAAATTCTCTCTCTGCCAAAGTAATGCTAGTTAAAATCCGCCATTGTTCAGCTGCGGAGACACAACTTCGCATTTTAATGAAATAGCATAGTGGAAATGAATTTGTCCCATAGTTTATATCATATTAAATGGCATATTAAGGAATCTTACCAAACTGGAATATGTATTTAAGTAAATATTGCTCTTTTACATCTCCTTGCCTTGAACCACCATTTTGTGATGGTCTGTGTGCTGCCTCAGAGATCACCTGACCAGAAATACTGCAGCTCTAACTGTAACAGGAAGAAGTCTGGAAGCAAAAGACCTCAGTCAGAACTCTATCTGTTAATTGGCTCATGTGACCTAACATGTATGGTTTGTTTGGTTATTTTTTTGTGCATGGGGAATTATAGGTTCCCGGGGGCAGCCCTTAGTTCTTAAAATGGCGATTTTCTATTTAGGATTATTCAGTGGCACATACTACTAAAAAAGTACATTATAATGAAAATGACTTATTTACATGAAGCAGGGTTTTACACATGAGCTTTATATGCAATTTTCTGCAATATATTTTTATAGACATCGATATTGTTCGAGGGTATCGTTTTCCTTTAATTTAATACCCTTGACTCTTCTTTTTTATGACTGTTGGCACTTCTGAACCTCAAAAGAGAAATATTCAGTAAAAAGTATACCTTATGTTTATGTGTGCATACAAGTAATCCCTTTTGAGTGATAAAAAGGAGCAAAGTGGATATCGAGAGATGTACAGTATTTGATGGGGAGGGGGGTTCTCAGTTGCCGAAATATGTTACAGAGCCAAGATCCAACTGTAGAAAACAATAATGTTTATTGAAAACAGAACAAGACATTATTTTGATACACATCTTTTTTCATTAAATTGGGGTCATAGAGAGTATAAATGGAATGCAAGTAGATTTACATCTCCCAGAGCTATTTCTTTGTAATAACTCATGAGAGATTAGATTTATGTATCTCTGGCCTAACAGATTTCAGACAATTCTTTTTTTACATCCTGTTTCTACAGTTTGTGTTCTTAACTGTTTATTCCACTTCCCATCTTCTTTGCCTTGAGTAGATTCAAAGAACAGGAAAGGAATGTTATTAAATGACAGTAGTATGCAAAACATGAGGAAGAGGGGAATAGTTTTTCTTAACATACATCCCTTGTACTTTTTGAAAAATGTAGTGAGAAAACTTTAAATATAGCTATGAAAGCTAGGATAGAAACATTAACCTACCTTTCCTCACTTACCTTTCACTTCTGGTGAATGTGGTGGTTTCTTTTGTTTTCTGGGAAAGTGTTCATTAAGGAAATATATAATTTTAGAGTCCTCCAAACAGGGACCTTCTTTAAGAGATGCAAAGTAATGGGCAAGATAGAGGAAACAACATTGGGCACACATGACAGTTTAGACCCTACTGAGTTTCTTTTTTTTCCTGATTATCATAATCAATAGTAATGGGGTCAGTAGTGGGGTCAGAGGAGACATTGAAAGAAACATTGGTATAAAGCAATGATATTTCAAAGACAGAAAATAGACTATTTTGGACCAGACAATTTCTGAGATGGATATTCATGTAGGTCCAGCAAAAGTCTACCTTTGCTAAGCTGGCCATACACAGTCAAGCTACTCTGATGCTTTAAGGCATAACATGATGCATTTTTGTACAACATAGTTTCTTTTTGCCAGTTGTTTTTTTTTTATACCCAGTGCTGTTGTTTTTAAGGATTGATACATGCAACTAAGATCCTCTCAACAGATGTACATGGATGTGGATGTGGACTTCAAGGGGAGAATTGAAGTTCTGTACAAAACCAAGGGCATCATCTGTATTAGGTTAAAGTATGTAAGATCCATTGATTTGTATACCTTTTATCTGATGGGAACACATGTCATTTGTGTCTGTTGTACATTATCTAATTTCAAATCATTACATAGATCACTTTCTGCTATCATTTAACAAACCTGAAGCTTATTTGATGTGATGATGTTTGTCAAACAGATCCACATTTTGGACTTGGCAACAGTTTTCTGTCTTCTGTCCTGTGCAGATATTAGATTTACTAAGATCACTAAGATTGCTTTACACTATTCCACTTTTCTGGTCTCTGGTGAAATGTATCCAAAAATATGATTCCCCAAATCATTAGAGTGAATAATTAGCTGAAAGACATTGGGGTTCATTTATAAACACTGGGCAAATTGACACCTGGGCAGTAACCTATGGCAACCAATCAAATGTTTGCTTTCTTTGTTCAACCTGCAGCTGGCTGAAAAAAGCAAGTAACTGATTGGTTGTTATGGGTTACTGCCCAATTCCAAATTTGTCCAGTGTTTATAAATGAGCCCCATTCAGTTGCTCCTATGATGCTTCTATGTTTGGCTTGTAAACCAGTTCCTATTAATACAGAATCTCTTCTTATTATGCCACACTTGCATGCTTTTACTATGATTAACAAGTTTTTTTTTTTTAAGCGAATAGGGTCAGGTAGATTTTGAATGAAGCACTGCATTCTAGGGATGCACCAAATCTACTATTTTAGATTCGGCCGAACCCCCGAATCCTTTGTGAAAGATTCGGCCAAATACCGAACCAAATCGGAATCCTAATTTGCATATGCTAATTTGCATATGCAAATTAGGGATGCCAAGGGGAAATATGTTTTTCTTCCTTGTTTTGCGACAAAAAGTCATGTGATTTCGCTCTTTGCACCTAATTTGCATATGCAAATTAGGTTTTGGTTCGGCTGGCCGAATCCTGCTGAAAAGGGCTGAATCTTGGCCGAATCCTGAACCGAATCCTGGATTCGTTGCATCCCTACTGCATTCCATATCTAATGCCACCTTTCTCCTCTCTAAAAGTATGGTTCAGAATTTTTGAAATACATTTCAATTTTGTATCATATTAGGTTAAGATGGCCATACACATGGAGATGTCGCCAAATGAGTGGATCTCTCCCCGATATGCCCACATGGTCAATGTCGGGCTGATCTGACCATGGGCCCTAGGGCCCAACAACCAGATCAGAATGGAGGCAATACGGGCGGTCAGATCGCAGGACCGCATCAACAAACAGATATGGCTGTGATCCAGCTGGATTTTTTACCCTGCCCAATCGACATCTGCCCGACTTTCGGCCAGATATCGATTGGGGACGTCCGTCAGATGGCCAGACACACGGGCCAATAAACTGCCAACTTGGTCTGTTGCCAGCTTTAATCGACCCGTGTATGGGGGCTTTTAGTCTTTTTTTCATGTAGCCGAATTTAAATGATTGGTTGAGTGTTTCCCAGTCTTAAGTTATACAAACATCCCCTCTTTGAAAGCCATTTAATATTTTGTGGGATAATGAAATATATCAAGATGCAATGTTTCCTCTAAGGAGTGCACTTGTCCGTGCACACACAAAATTTGAGGCCAAAGCACACAATAAAAAGAATTAAACTTTCTTTGTATCAATTCTGACCTAAGCACACAACTTTTAAAAACTGCTAACATAAATTTAAAATGTGCACACAAGCCGAGAATTAGAGGGAACATTATCAAGATAAATAGACAAAGTACCTGCCAATATCTATTGGCCAATTAAAGGGGTACTCTTCTGAGTTCAGGGTGGCATACTAACTCAACCTGCTATAACCCTAAAATTAGCCAAGCCTTCTAGTTTGGCACTGAAAAAAAACTGATCATTTATGTCTAGCATCATTTTAATGATGCTTCACAAAATTCCTTTGAACTTTTGTCGAAATTTGAACTCAAATCCATTTCCCAAGAAACAAAGTTACTAATTACTTTGATTATCGCTGCTTCGAAAAAAGCGCTATTTAATTATTGGCTAAAAAAGGAATCTCCTTCAATAACAGATGTCATATTATACCTTAACCAACTTAGTTGGAAAAAAGCTCTAAAAGTTAAATCAGAGGAAAACAGATTGAGAGATTCTTTCAAGCTTACATGGTCTCTTTATTTCGAGGTTTGTGATTCTAGAAACAGAGATCATATATTCAAGTTTCTTTGTATGTAATACTTATGCCAATTTGGGAATTTATATATTTATTTTTTTCCTGAATACAATCGGTTTTCTTGTCTTTTCTTTTTCATCCACTGGATTATTTATTTATTGATATATAATTGATATAGTATTTTTCATGTATTCTCATGATTACTACTCTGTTGGATAACTACTGGAAATTTACTGGGGTTTTTTTGTTTTTATTTTTCTAAATCTTTATCTCATATTGGAGTTCATTTTGAACTAGCACACTTGTGTGTTACTTGTTATATGATTTTGAATCTGCAGGAAAGCAACAGTCATGTTATTATGCTCTTGTTGTTTATTGTGAAATATCTAATAAAACATTTGAAACATTTGAACTTTTGTTGTGACCAGGTTAATTCACATGCATTTAATAAATAACAGAAATCTGTTATAAATTATAACCATCAGTGTGTTCAGATATTAAGACAGGACTCTAAATTGAATTATAATTTATAATTTAATCCAGAGTCCTGTGTTAATATCGGAACACACTGATGGTATTATTTTGTTACAGCTTAATAATGCAGAACATAATGGATAATGAAATACATTTCTCTAAGTAGAATCGCTAAGGTACAGTACATTATGTACTATGTACTACAGCACCAGTGAACATAAAGGCAAATGCTCAAAGTCAGATCAGCTACTCTCTTTTCCTCATCACATTTAACAGCTTTCGGAAACTTCCTTAATAAAGATAAGATGTCACTTCTAACCAGGATGCCTGAAAACATCTAACTCAAATCATTTTGTCCACTGATTGTTTTCCTTAAATGAGAACTAAAGAAGTAGCTAGACATGTTGTACATTATGTTCAAGGCTTCTGTACCAGCCCAAGGCAACCACAACCCTTAAGCAGGGAAGATCTGTGTCTCCAAAGATGCCCCAGTAGCTCCCCATCTTCTTTTCTGCTGATTCACTGCACATGCTCTGTACTGCTCTAACTTTCTGAGCTTAGGGACCCACTCATAATATACAGTACATATAGAATATAAATGTCACAATATAAGGCTGATTGGTAATCAGTTCAGATAATTAATACATGGCAGCACATAAACCAGTGCAACTAGCATCAGAATTGAATAATCAGCCATATAGCATCAGCTTATATTACAGGCCAACCTCATTTTCCGCTTGATAATTTGTGACGACCCCTAAGCTTAGCTGAGGATGTGAGTGTGACCCCCTGTGACAAGTTTGAAGTCCTGGATCATTGCTGCTATCGAGAAGCTGAAACTTTAGGCTGGTGCAATAAGTTCAGTATATAATATATGGCATTTTTAGCCATAATACTTTTCAGGGTTTAGTTCTCCTTTAATAATGTAGACTAATACACATATACTGTCTATATATATATATATATATATATATATATATATATATATATATATATATATATATATATATATATATATATATATTGTATATACACAGTATATGTATAAGCTTTACTAGAAAACCAAAACAAATCTATTCAAGCTAATCTTATTTCCTCTATATTTTCCCTTTCACAATACGTCTTTTCTTTGGAAAATAGTGTGTTAGGGAACGTGTTTTAAACAGTATATTTTTACATCAGTCCCTATATACACATGCACACACATATACGCATACATACATACATACATATTAGAGTTACTCTTAACAGATACCAAATTCACCTACCTGTATATTCTTGAATATGGAAGCAACAGGAGGCATTCCAAGCACAAATTAAAAGAACACACAAACCCACCCTTAATGCCGTGACCCCCTTTGTCGGAGGTCGTGGACATTTTTTTTTAGTGTGGACAACCACAGCGCTGCTCACATGTGTACAAACGTGGTGCCACGTGCATGCGCACAGACGCAGTGAACACCAGTGCGGCAGGGTTGGGGCCGGAGGGGGGCCCTGGGGCAGTAGCCCCCAGTGGGCCCCGGGGCCCCCAGTCCGACACTGCACAAACCCCATGCAAAATCTAACCAAAGACCCCAGGATATAGGACCTGTTATCCAGAATGCTCAGGACCTGGGATTTCCAGATAATGGGTCTTTCCATAATTTGGATCTCCATACCTTAAGTCAACTACATAATCATTTAAAATTAAATAAAACCAATAGGATTATTTTGCCTCCAATAAGGATTATTCAGTTAACATAGGCCGAACTTTCCAAAATCTGGACAAAAGGCAGCATATAATTTCAGCACAAGTCCTATTTAATGTGCTCATTTTTAGAAAAGGTGTTTTTAGTTGTTCTTGTCCCTTTTAGTTCATAAAGAGGGTAAGCTAAACTGTATAATGATTGACATGGATAGGCTGTGTGCTTTGTATTGTATTTTACAAATTAGCTCAGCTGGAGATTTGCAAGTTAATATCTATCTGTAGAGGGGGAGATGGCTGTTTGTTCATTATTGCAGAGCATCTCCCACCCATCACTCAGATCTCAGTTCCCTTTCTTTAATATCCACATAGAGGTTCCGGATATTTAATACAATTACAACTTTTTTTTTTTAAGTCACAATATGTAAAATAAAATATATCACCATGTCATCAATCATTCAGGACTGATAAAGTATGTAGCTACATAAAACCATTAAAATGTTTATCAAAAATAAATAAAAAATATGTAAAGCTCCTGAAGGAGCCATTCATAAATCATTCATGTATACATGAATTTACTATACATCTTCCACAATGACAAAAATGTTGGGCTGTTCTCTAATATGCAGCATATGAAGTGTATAGACTACAACAATACAAAACAGTTGTCAAAGTCAATAAGAGATTCTAGAATTCACAGTGTACCATAATAAGCACTTCTTATACTGCAGTGCTGTATACTATATAGATGACTGTAGGTTGTATATACCTGCAAAAGAATAGTTCCTTATCCCACTCTGTAATCATTGAACAGGTTCATCTAATGATCAATCCCCATTATCCATATAGCAGGGCAATGACATCACTTGCTTCATGTGTGCCAGTGGGTAGAATTTTATACGGTAGAACCCCCATTTAATTTTATGTTTTTCAGGAGACCGGAAAGCAATGTAAAATCTGGGAAAACGTAAAATCAGGGAAATGTTTTAGGTAGAAGGAGAACATTACATTCAAAATTACTTTGACAGCTCCACCATACACAAAGCCTCATGTCATAGAACGCAAGGAATACGTTACAATCAAAACTACCATGAATTTTAAATGTTATAATAAGCTCTTTTATGTAATTATGCTTAATATGTAAATATGAAAAACAGATCTGCAAAAGTTCACATGCAGAAATAACCATCATTCCTATCTGAGGGACCTTTCTTTCCTCCTCAGCTGGCTTAGTGTTACTATCTTTTTAATAGTCGATGCCTCCCAAAAACAATGCTAGGTTGGCTTTCCACTGTCTTAGACAATGAGAGGCTCCCAATTTATAATCCTGTGTTTATGAGAAACTGCAATACAATATTGTGTTATCATTATCTTTTAAATTGAATTTCTCACTAATTACATATATTTTCCTCTTTCCTCTACCAACTAGGGATGCACAAAATCCAGGATTCAGTTTAGGATTCGGTCAAGATTCAGCCTTTTTCAGCAGGATTTAACTGAATTCAAGTGCCTGGCCTAACCAAATCATGTGACTTTTCTTCACAAAAACAAGAATGTCAAATCTTTTTTTTTTATTAACCTGTGTTCTTTCCCCCTCTGTTCTGTATTCAGCTAATTTTTTCACAAAGGATGTGGGAATCAGTAGAATCTTAAAATAGTACATTTGGTGCATCTCTGCTATCAACACGCAACTTTATGCCGTTATACATAAATTGTAAATGAGAACTAGGGCTTAACAAAGAAGTGTTAAAAGTGTGTTCATATAATGGTTTGGGTTGTTTATATCTTTCACTAGTCAAAAGTCAAGATGTCCCCAGTAACGCCCCATCTCCTTTTCTGCTGATAAAGATAACAATATTGGGGGGAGCAAAGCTTTATATGAAAACATAGAAAATTGTGCAGTGATAAATAAGGCACTTTAAGGATGATTTACACCATTAAAATGGTGGTTCACCTTTCAATTAACTTTTAGTATGTTATAGAACGTCCAATTCTAAGCAATTTTTAAATTGGTTCATTATTTATTTTTTATAGTTTTATAGTTATGGCCTTAATTCCCTTCCCTTCCCCCTTTTTGCTGGGCAAAAGCCTATGTATCTAGTGTTATACTTTCACCTATCCTTAGTTATTGGCCAAGAGGTGTAATGACCACTTCCTACCACATTTCCATATAGTGTTTCGAAAGTGGTGGATCTTCCTCTTTGGCTGCTGGTGTCCTGATAGACTGGTTGTTTCCATTGAGCCTGGGTACACCAAGGCCCAGTAAAGCCATTGCCCTAAAGGGACCAGAACCTCTAGTGCCTGAGTCAGGGACCAGGGAACCCCATGAATGAGGTTAGCTGGAATCATGTTATATCTGTCATAGACTCTCTAGGAGAGTAAGATAGAGAGTTCAGATAGCCAGAGCAGCTTTGTGCTCCATCGAGGATCTGTAGCAGGGAGTAGCTTCCCAAGGCTCCTAGATTTCCTTTAGTGAAGGCACCACAGTGGATAGGCATCAGGCTTAGACTCCTTTTCCCTGATCACTCCACTGGGTGGGATCCGGACCACTTAAAGGTATATCTGCCTGGAGATGTTCCTTACTGTTTGACTACAATGCCTATGGGAGTCACATTCCTCAGCTGTGTCATCCAACCTGTTTCAGGCTGCTAATATATTGCATATACCTCATCATCTGTAAGTAAACCTGTGGTCATTTGTCTAGAAATATCTTGTCACTCTTTTGTTTTACCATAAGAACCTCCTGGCGTCCATTATTCCTGTTTTTACTGTACAGTAGCCTGAGAGTTGTAGTTACACTACACCATTTCCTGAAATGCATGGGTTCTAGGGTAATTTGGACCCTAGAAACAGGATTGCTGAAACTGCAAACTGGAGTGCTGCTGAATAAAAAGCTAAATAACTCAAAAACCTTAAATAATAAAAAATTAAAACCAATTGCAAATTGTCTCAGAATATCACTCTCTAAATCATACTAAAAGTTATCTCATAGGTGAACAATCCCTTTAATTTAATATTCTAAATGTAGAAATGCATGTCACGCAGGTTTCTGCTGTTACATTAATGGCTCAGTTTATAACCAGGAGATAATAATGGGTATAATAGCTGCTGCATGATTTTAACAGGCGCAAAATTAACTTAATGTACTTTTCCTTTCTGTTGTGTGCACTATATTTTATTTTTAAAAGTAAAATATCTCTGTCAGATTTGAATGAAAATTAGCGCAGTGGATGTGTTCTGACACTATGGTATTTAAAGAGATAAAAAGTACAGTGTTCATATCACTAAACAAATAGAAATCCATGTAAGAGAACAAGCATTTAAACATAATGTTGACTCAGGCCATGTGCAAGTGACGCACATCTTCCAACATAAACCCTTTAGCACCATTAACTGGTGACCATCAACCACAAACAAAACCAATTACTCTGGTTGATTATTTAGCTTGCAGGGCCCATTTATGTAATTTGCCCCCATTTACTGATGTTATGTAAGATGGAGGGAAAGAAAAAATAAAACATAAAGAATTTTTTTTTAAAAAAAAAAGCAATGATCTGGCATTACACTGATGACTAAATTGCCCACAGGGTGGTATAGAGCAAAGAGCAGGACATAATGAAATGATCGCCTATGTCTGCTTGTTTTCATTAACAAGATGTGTTTTTTTCATGGGTATGCAGTAACCTCTGCTTTGCTAGTATTTTAAATGTTTTCTGTTCTAAGCTGCTGCTAATCATAAACATACTGGGCTAGTTGTGCAATATAAATAAGCTACACATAAAATGAATAGGTATCCTCTATATTTATCTATAGATATATATATATATATATTTATCTAATAGATATAACTGGTACTTTATAGCAGCATTAGAGTTTCCATCAGAACTTAATGGGCACCATGCCATACCATTTTTACAACGTCAATCCCCTACAGAGGCTTTCCTCCCAAACCACACCACTAACACGTCTCAATAAGGCCAAACCCCCCCATAGCAGGGGCGAGATTATTAGTTCCCAGTGCCCAGGACATCCAGGCAGTGGGCTTTGCCAACTAAGTAAAATGAGCTTTTTAAAAAACTGTTAGTTCAAATAGCAAAATAATATTTCTTATTATGGCCCCAATCCACACTGAGCATGCTTTTTACTGTATGTCCAAACATGCCCAAGATCCCTTTAAACACCACCCTTTCCTAACAAGCTTCCCTCCTTTTACAATCCATGATTCAGGCCTTAGTTTATTCCCAGATACTCAACTTTGATTGCCCCCCCCGATAGAACTCTTTCCAACGTGGTCAGTATTATATTTATATTTCTTATTGTAATACTGGGGTGAGTAAATGACCTACAGTAAGATGGAGTGACTCTTCTGTATAACACAGTCCCAGGTCTTTTAGCGTACTAACTATGGCTTCAGCCATCTAAATAATGGAAGCCAACATTTGTTTCCTGGTCTCTCCAACCACATGGTAGATCCTGTAGACAAGTGGTGCATTTGATCATGTGTCCCTAGGTATGGTAGTACTTCTGGGCACCATAATTTTACTGCTTATGTAGTGGCTCTCCCAGATATACATAGTTGGGCAAATTTACTAAAGTCATATCAAAACGATATATGTCCCAAGGCTTTTTTATAGTAAAAATAAATTATTTATTACGGTAATAGTCACATTAAAAAGTTTTTGATACATACTGACCCCACATGTACTGGAACTGGGGCATGTCCCTCTGGCTTGGATAGCGATTTACAGAAATCAGCCACGTGGACTCCCAATTAGTAAACAAAATTCACCAGCAAGACGTCAATTCGCCAATTTACTAACAGTGTCCCTGGCGAAAATTCGCTAGAGAAGTAGATAGACTAGCGCAACTTCGCACCCTAACGCCTGGCGAAGATGCACTCTGGCGAAGGGCAAAACTACGCAAATTTACTACGTTTTTTTTTCTGAACGTTACCTCTTTCACCAGAGTTTACTTCGCCAGGTCAGACCAGGCGAACTGCAATAGTCCCCAAAAACGCTGGCGTTTTTTACCTTTTAAAGGGTGATAGGCTAAAAAAGATTGAACTTCCCCCTACATCTGATAAAATATGGCATCTAAACTATTCTGTGGGCACATGTGTAGGGCATTAGAACACCTCTATATAATTTTTATTAAGTTTCCCTGGACTTCTGTAGTGTTACTTATTTGCTGCAGCATACACGTCCATTCAAACTTCTATTTGGCGCTGTATGCAAATTTCCGATCGCTAGCATAACTTCGAACCGCTGATAGTAACATCGCTAATGCAACTTTGCAAACGATCGGTAACTTGTGCGCAACTTCGGATCTTCGTGAATTTGCGCAGCCCTGGCGAATCTAGACCTGGTGAAGTGTGGCGCAATTTCGGAGGTAAGTAAATTTGTCCCAGTCAGCTTTCTTTATCCCATAGAGAGGTGACTTAATTGGGCCCACCCATAGTGGTGTTTGAGAGGGCAGCAAGTATAGCATAAAGAGATGAGCAGGATAAACTATGTGATTCTTCAAGTGTTGTTTGAGTTACAGTATGTAAGGATGGCAGGGGAGACAAGTTTATGTGACATCATTGCTGATAACAATGGTTGAGTACACTGCAAAATATCATCGTCCAACCATTGTGGGTCCTACGACTGACACAGGGAATAGCGTTGTGTCATTAAAAATCTGTCTTATAGGGTCTTGGGTGAGATTCTCCCTTGTCTGCAGCATAGCAGTAAAGCAACATTGCAAGGCACACACAGAGAATTAAATAATGTACAAAAAACAAAATAAGGAACCCATATACTGTATGTATAAGTGGATTTAAGTGACAAGTAGTACAAAATTATTTTCCAAAATTTAAGCCTTGTGTGCTGGTTCTTTTGTTTCATAAAAATAAACTGAACAGCAAACATGGGCATAATAAATTAGATTTGCAACAAGTCTGTGTATTGGCCAGGTAGGAAGAGTGCTGCTGTAAGTGTAGTAAACCCTTCACATTACATTGTAGGAAGCTAGCACTACTCTCATAAAAGAATCTACTCCACTTTCATCACAATGCAATTATTGCGTTCATTTTTGAAAAGCAGTTCTTTTTATAATGATCGTTTGCTTTTATCTAGGTTAGCAATAAAGATAAAAGAGCTGACAGCATAGATGAATTTTGAGCTGTTTTATATTGATGGTATTACAAAACAATCCCTTACAGACAAGTTTGTCCCTTAGAAACATTTCCATTCGCTTCTTATTAATTGCTGTCTGCATTTTTACCTTGTTTGATAACATCTTCACTTAAGTATTCTTCCAGAGAGGAAAAAAACCCATATATTTTTATTAATTGTGGTTCAAGCTCCATATCGACATAATCCTATTTGGAAAATGCTTATTGTCTAGAACATAAATGATTTCCTTAATCCTATTTGGAAAATGCTTATTGTCTAGGACAGTGATCCCCAACCAGTAGCTAGTGAGCAACATGTTGCTCTCCAACCCTTGTTTCTCCCAGTGGCCTCAAAGCAGGTGCTTATTTTTGAATTCCAGGCTTGGAGGCAAGTTTTGGTTGTATAAAAACCAGGTGTATGGCCAAACAGAGCCTCAATGTAGGTTGATAATCCACATAGGGGCTACTAAATGGCCAATCACTGCACTTATTTGGCACCCCAAGAACATTTTTTTCTTCTGAATGTTGTTCACGGGTTCAAAAGGTTGGGGATCCCCGGTCTGGAACATAAATACTTTCCTTATTCACATATGTAATTAACTGGCAGAGTAAAAAATCCATATAAAAAGGTACAGGGGGTGCAACCTATATGTGCATATCATATCAAAAAAATGTACTCAAACAGCACTATAGTAAGCATATTGAGCATATTGAAACATGTTGGAACTTGGGCATTCATTGGAAAGTGGACAGACTTTTGGTATTATTGTCCCTCATTGATGCTGTGCAGGTCTGTAGTTATACTTACCCATCCCAAAGGAAGGCCGTGGTACCAACATTTTTTGGCAACAGCCCTTATATGAGCTAAACTAAAGATCCACTAACAGGTTGCACTTGATGTATGCGTGTTACCTAACCACTAAACACATAGCTACTATGAAACAAACAAAAATAATTTACTGAAAAGCAGGGGTTTAAACACAGAGGGAACAGAAACCGCAACTGCCGGGGGGCCTCATGGGACTAAAATAAAATGCCTGAAAAGCACAGCTGCCGTATACTATATGTTTATGGTAACTATCTTGTTTCCTTTAGGACCCCAATGATCTTGCTGTGGGGCCATAACTAGTGATTCCGCTGCTGAAATATAATTAAAAAAAGAATTAAGTAAATAGATTCCTATATATATATATATATATATATATATATATATATATATATATATATATATATATATATATATAACCAACAAAAAAGTCAAGACAACTCAGTGCAATTAAAAAAATTCTTTACCAACAGGTAACAGCAAACTCCCGCTTCTTTCTCAAGCGGGAGCTTCGAAATGTTGCATGTTTGCTGTTACCTGTTGGTAAAGAATTTTTTTAATTGCACTGAGTTGTCTTGACTTTTTTGTTGGTTATATAATTTGTCCACGAACGTGGACTAAGTCATGGACTAAGGGTGAGCTCCACTCCATTTTGCACAGAAATATATATATATATATATATATATACAGATAAATGCTAATGTTCCTCTATAATAACTAGTTCATATAAATAGTTCAGTTAATTAATGCAATATAAATTCAGTCAGTTGCTTAATTCATTGGGGGTCAATGATGTTTGCCCTAAGTTTATACCCTGCACACCTGCTTGTTGTGCCTGTCAAGCTTCTAAGGATTATTATTGTTTTAAAGATAAGTTACTTAAGTTATGACCTCTGTACATGTTTACACTACACTAGCCTTTCTTTGAGTCATAGCTTGACCAGGCCCCTGACAATGAACAAACGTACCGTACTCCCCCTCCCCCATGACAGCCTTGATTAAAGGTCCACCCCTCTGTTAAAGAAAGCTTTAGGGTTCGGTTTCCTTTTGTCTGCACACTCTGGCAGGATTACCTTCAGGACTACCGAGGTCTGCCTCATTAGTTAATGCATGTGGGATTTCACCTATGGGCTCAATGTATAGAAAAATGGTCCATTGTACCTGCTTGTTGTGCCTGTCAAGCTTCTAAGGATTATTATTGTTTTAAAGATAAGTTACTTAAGTTATGACCTCTGTACATGTTTACACTACACTAGCCTTTCTTTGAGTCATAGCTTGACCAGGCCCCTGACAATGAACAAACGTACCGTACTCCCCCTCCCCCATGACAGCCTTGATTAAAGGTCCACCCCTCTGTTAAAGAAAGCTTTAGGGTTCGGTTTCCTTTTGTCTGCACACTCTGGCAGGATTACCTTCAGGACTACCGAGGTCTGCCTCATTAGTTAATGCATGTGGGATTTCACCTATGGGCTCAATGTATAGAAAAATGGTCCATTGTACCCTTTTGTTAATTTCATTTTCCCCTTGTGGATCCTTATGCTTTAGGGGGTCCCCTATCCTACTGGCAAGGTAGAGAGAAAATAATATATCAAAGAAACCCCTAATTTAGCAGGATCTACGACTGTTAGGGCTTTATATGGACTTTTATAGTTTTATTTTCATGACAGCATCCAGTTTCCAATGAGTTCAGTGGGTTTCAATGGGTTTTTATGTGCCAAGCAGATTTAAAGCAGCTCTAAAACCTTTGGGTCACTTTGGTCCTTTATAAATATGTTAGTTTGCTGACCAAGCTTTGCCATGGAAAAAAAAACAATAGAGCAGTAACTACTCAGGTCTAATCCTACATGGATATTCTTATTTTTAGCTGGGTTTTGTTTGGTCAGTGTCTTCATTTTCTCCATACTGACCATAAACTAGTGCATCTTACAACTTTAATCAATGATATGCTCTGAAAATAAAGAGATTTAATTTAGGATATCTAGTCCTTCTTAATGTCTTTTCAAAAAGAGCTTATTTCCAAAGATATGTTCTAATGAAACCTTCGCATCACCAGCTTAACATGCCTGTATATTTATGGCTCAGCTAAGGTCATCTAAATTGGAGTCATCTTGGGTCTGGGTGCAGGTACTGAAGAAAATTAGTTGTCATGCGCTTTGAAACACTAAAGTCCTGATTGATATTTTACCAATAATATTTACTTTAGTATTACAAGCTTACTTTAGTATTGCAGGATTGAACCTCTTCAACAGATCTGAAAGACCTGCTTAAAGGCTTTTTCTCTCTCAAGGATGACATGAATGACATGAATGCACAATGTATATCGAACTGGAAGTAGTCAGCACAACAGCATTTCAATTTCTCACGTAGTGAATGTTCCCCAATGGCCACTTTCCACTTGTATATACACAGGATTCAGACATGCAACACCGTGTAAGGGATTACATTCTGCAGTACAGATTGTTAGTTTAGCTTAATAAGGACCAAGTGTGGCCTAAAGCATCACTGTAATGCCCTATAAAACTATGCAATAAAGGCTTTTTAACCACTTCAAAGAATAAGTGGTGCTGTTCCATGTTTGAATCCTGCCCAATGTATATCAGCAAAGTCATTTCTTTTCTGCCTTCACACACGGTATTGAGAAAAGGGTCATCGACAGTAGCTGTTGCATCTAGTAAAATGGCTTGGATCATATTGTGGTGTACTTTAACAAAAATTAATGGCAACAAATTGACTTGCGGCGAGTACTGATTTCACTGTTACATGCTGGATGGTTCATTTGCTTGAGTGTTTTTTTTTTATTTTTTGCAAACCAGCATACAAATGTAATATTACTTTGGAGTGCTTCTAATGTGGCCAAGTTTTCAAGTTTAAACTTAAATACTCGATCCCTTATCTTAAACCATCAGGATGATTTACCCAAGCTTTGAATAAGCTGTTATGTGAAAATACAGAATCTACTGAAAGTCACTTGGACTTTGTAAGCAGAGTGCCGGCACCGTCGATTTTTTACAACACATAAAGGTTTCATTTATTTTCATCAATCCAATTTATATCAGCCCTGTGTAGGAAAATCACTCCAGTAAGCTCCAATCATTTGCTACATATTTAATGGGGAGATTTAGTTCCTAATTTAAAATTATGTTGCATATGTTTTTGTGCATATTTTGGGTTGTAGCACATCGTCCAAGTATTTTAGATACTTTCCTTCCTTTGCTTTTGTTACACTTTTCCCCTTTGATTCTGTAGCTGTTTTTCTGCATGGTCATTGTTGTTTATCCTTTGTTCCCCATGAATTGGCACTCACCCTAAAGGCCAGAATTAGAGATTCAATGTGAATGTGTATAGCGCTACAGCAGGGTAACTCTTTATGTAACATTTATTAATGATCTAGTGTGAGAATTGAAAAGTAAAACCTCCAGGCTAATATTTCCCTACAGTCGCAATATACTGGGCTCCTAGCCACCGACCAAACTGTTTTACAGGCAGCATTCCCAATTTAGCTTGACTCATGTTTCAAAAATCTGTCCCACAGATAGGAATATATAGAAATATTCCTGACCCTAGCCTTGCCCAGGCTTTTTCATCATCATGCTTGCTGGCAAAGATCACCTTGCCCCACTTGTTCTTATCTTCACCCCATAATCCACTTGGCCCTGCTTAGGGGCCCATATCAAAATTGTGTTTGTGTTTTTTACACAATTATAGATAAAATGTGGTCATGTGGTCATCAGAAAAAAACTTGGCAAGTAAAAGCTGTCAAGGTTCAATAGATGTCAGTGGGAATTGTCTCTAACAGTTTTTTTTAATATATTTTTCCCAGTTCATTAAAACATTCACGTTTTTAGCCTTGTTTGAAAATAAATGGAACAATGTGATTCTCAGTGGCGTGTGACTTTTTCTGCAACACAAATGTGAGCAGGAATGTTATGTTGCATTTTTTTCTTAAACAAGCCAGTGTTCAGAAAAAAAAGGTTGGGCGTTATTGCTTTTTTTCCACCTGAACCCTGAAAATAAGTAGATAGGCCCCCAATTTACAATCTTTTAGAATAAAAACACTGAAAGCAGTGACGAGTTGTCCCAGTAGCCTTGGCCTTGAAAAGACAAAGGAAGGAGAACATAAGTTATGAACACAATTTATGTAGCATATGCATTACCCTGTTTAAATCCCAAATGAAATACATTTGTGCTTTTAATGTGTGGTTGGTAATTTTTCTCCACAATATAAAGTAGCAGAAATATTCCCATTTATGATTGGGTGGTCCTTAAGACATCACTCTTTTATTCAAAGAAAAAAAAGGAAGGCCACTTGTTTGTGTTTTTGTTTTGTTTGAATCAACATCCTGTGCATCTGAGATAGTATCAGTGGAACAAAAATACTAATCTTCAGTAACATTCTCCAAAATCAACATTGATATCAGCTTTGCCTACAAGCAACATACAAATGTTTTCCAGTGGAAAACTACAGATTAAGTATGTACCTTAGATGTTTATTGTACAGCATATTACATGGGAAATCTGTGCAAAATGTTCCACTACTTCAGAAGTAGAGAGTGAGATTTTACCACATAGTGGGGAAATGTAAAACTGGTTCCAGAACTGTGTAGAAAATTGTACGTTCCCCATGGTGGGGAGATGAATGTGTGCTGTCCAACTGTGGCTACCAACACTTAGGGGGTTATTTACTGAAGTCCAAACACCATTTTTTCATGTGAAAAAACTCACATTTATTGGGATTTATTAAACCCAGAGGCTGCTAAAAGTCCGAACAAAAAAGTACTCTATCTCAAACCTGCCGAGGTCATGTAGAAGTCAGTTGCATTTACAATTGGAAGATATCACGATCTGCGCTGAGTTTCGTACAATGTTCTGATTAAATTGTGGTTTTCGGGTGATAATCAGAAAAAGTTTTCAGGGGTCAAATCTGAAAAAATCATACGATTTGAATTTTTTTCATGATTTTATTGAGTCTTTTCCCGCACCAGATTTGTTTATTGATAAATATGGCAAAAATGTGGATGGGAGTTTGGTTGAAGTGGTTTTAAGTAAATAGTGAGACATTTGGGGATTTTAGTAAATAACCCCCTTATTAGGTTGACAACAAGGAGACTAGTGAAAAACACATATGGATACATAGGGATACTATAGATTCACTTTTAAAGTGAACCTGTCACCCCGACACAAAAATCTGTATAATAGAAGTCCTTTTCAAATTAAACACATTCTATTTTGTATTAAAGTATTCATAGCTGTTGTAAGCTCATTTAAAAATCTCAGCTGTCAATCAAATATTGGCTGCCCCGCCCTAGGCATAGAGGCGGGGCAGACAATTACTTTCACTTTCCATTCAGCACTTCCTAGATGTCACTGCTCTCCCCACATTCCCTCAATTCTCTTTACCATTTAATTGTGCAGCCAGGATATGGGGATGGACATCAGGTCCCCCATTCTGGTGCATAAACAAGATTCTGAGATGATGCAAGACTTGCCTTAATAACAGTGTCCACAAAATGGCTCCTGCCTGCTTGTATAATTATGAATTCCCAAACTGAAGGAAACAAGATTCAAATAATTTATATAGTGTAATTAAAGTTCACTTTGCTTGACAAATGGGATGAAATAGGATTTTGAATAATTTTTTTGGGTGACGGGTCCCCTTTAAAGAATTCAGTGCCTTTCTAGTTTCTTGAAATCTTGTTGAATTTCCCAGAACAGCCACAGCTACAGCATGTTAGTTCACAGAGATTATTTTTCACTCTTTCCATACTATTGATCGTGCATTGGTATTACAAGTTAACCACTGTATATGCATAGAAGAGAGAGAGGAGATTTCGTTTTTTTACTATAAAATCCAAATTTTTAGTGGGGAAAAAAAACCTCAAATTTTTCGAGATTCATTCTACCCAGAGGCTGCAAAAATTCAGAATCTGGAAATCCGCCATCTCAGACCTGCCGAGGTTGTATATAAGTCAATGGGAGAGGTTCCTATTCTATTTGGACGTTTCTGTGGTCTGCGCTTGAATTAGCCCGAAAATCCAACAATTTAAGGCAAAAATCTGAAAAATTCTGACATTTCGGGAAAAAATCCAGAAAAAATCAAGTGATTCAGAAAAAAAATCCAAAATAATTATACGATTCGGATTTTTGCTCAATTTTATTGAGTTTTTCTCCAATCTAATTAAATCGAGCTTTTTTAATAATAAATATTGTTAAATAAAGGTCAAATCATGGATTCTAGTTTGGTCCGACTTTTTTAAATAAAATAATCAGAAAAATTCGGATTTCGATAAATGACTTCCTAAGTCATAAGCACCTATTCTAGGTGCAAGTACATCTTGAATGAGGGCTAAGGCACACAATAGGGGGAGTAGATTGATTCTAAATGACCCTTTATGTTTGTAGTCTTTTTTTATTTGTGATGCTGAGACACACATGCAGGTCCATAAGGTTTCCTGTAAAGAGAATGTCCTATAAAATAATTTAAATGTGTACACTGTACGTAAAAAAAAAGGGTTTACTCTCTCTGTATGAAAAATGAAGATTATATGGATACATGTAATTTATTCCCCATTTGTGTGTGTCTCCAAGGTAAACTGAACTGGAGTTTAGGAAAACATTTTTGTTTTTACTTTCAGATGAATCTTAAAGGGATACTGTCATGGGGGAAAAAAAAAATTTTCCAAAATTAATCATTAAATAGTGCTACTCCAGCAGAATTCTGCGCTGAAATCCATTTCTCAAAAGAGCAAACAGATTTTTTTATATTCAATTTTGCAATCTGACATGGGGCTAGACATATTGTCAATTTCCCAGCTGCCCCAAGTCATGTGACTTGTGCTATGAGAAACTTCAATCACTCTTTACTGCTGTACTGCAAGTTGGAGTGATATCACCCCCGTCCCTTCCCCCCAAACAAAAGAACAATGGAAAGGTAACCAGATAGCAGCTCCCTAACACAAGATAACAGCTGCCTGGTATATCTAAGAACAGCACCCAATAGTAAAAACCCATGTCCCACTGAGACACATTCAGTTACATTGAGAAGGAAAAACAGCAGCCTGCCAGAAAGCATTTTTCTCCTAAAGTGCAGGCACAAGTCACATGACCAGGGGCAGCTGGGAAATTGACAAAATGTCTAGCCCCATGTCAGATTTCAAAATTGAATATAAAAAAATCTGTTTGCTCTTTTGAGAAATGGATTTCAGTGCAGAATTCTGCTGGAGCAGCGCTATTAACTGATTCCTTTTAGAATTTTTTTTTTCCCATGACAGTATCCCTTTAAGTCTGTTTTCAGTTGATAACTTCTCTACTTAATCTTTATGCATATTAATTTAGGCATCAGGCATACTATTTTCTGCTTCAAGTATCACAACTACAGGAACATTAAATCTGGAAAGAAATAGCAATGGATAAAAATAAACCACCACTGCAACCCACTGAAGGAGAGCACTTTTCTGGTTACATTTTGGCATTTGCTTGTGTTTAAACAAATGGAGCATGGTTCGGTGGTTTTGCAAAAAGCAAAAAGACACCAGTTCACTGCTTGGGTCATTTGGCGCAGTAATTCAATGAGTTTCAATGGAATAAAGTCATTTTATTTTGGAAAAAGGTAATGTTTAACATGGTCTTATCTGAATTAGATCTTGAATATGTTATTTCTCTAAGGCTTGTGTTTTTGCCTGTAGCGGCGTTTGAATTCATGGACAAGCAGCCCATTAATCTCACTTAGCAAATAATGAAATAACATGCTTAGTGTAAGCATCTCAAAGTTGCAATAAGGCATTACTGAAAAATAATAATGCAGCCATAAATGTATTGTCATCTGTAAAACCTCCAGAAATATCTTTATTAAAAATGTGTTTAATCTTTTAGTATCTTATTTCAAATGCTGTTATTTTAAATAATTTAATGCTGAATTGTCTTGCTGTGCTTGCTAAACTAATGTACATTTTATCTGGCTGCCTTAATCACAGCCACATGCTCAGCAAAGTTACCCTGAAGCTGCCATTGATCTGTTTAGTACAGGACATCTGCTGATATCTCCTTAACAGAGTAAGTTAACAGTCCAAACACACACACACAGATGTGAGCCTGGAAGCAAAAAAAAAAAAAAAATCATTATGGGTTCAGATACTGTTTGTTGTTGATGTTGAAGAGGAACTAAAAACTGAAGTGAAGACTGGGTGACTTTATTGCCCTTGAGCTGCTTTTACCACTCAAAGGAGAACTAAACCCTCTGCTATTAAAAATCGCTACCCCCATATCCCCTGCTACCCCAGCCTAGGTGTTCAATCCTGTTATTGCCCCCAGTTATTTACTTAACTCTCCTTGCAGAATCAGTGCAACGCGCTCACGGCCACATTTTCAGATAATGCCCTACCTACTACCCTAGGTAGTACCCCCTCCCTGCTTCCCCACGCATAGTTAGGTACCCCTGAAATTGCCCCTAAGAGTTTGGTTACGTATCTGTGCAGAGTAAGCACCATGGAGCTCATGTGCGCCAATTTCTGGATCTCCAGTCTTCTACTGTAAGTGAGCGACATATTGACGCATGCATAGGTGGAGCAGTCTTCCAGTTCGTAGCAACTGCACATGTGCCGGAAATTGCCGAAAGGAAGGAAGAGGACCCAAAAGAAGACCAGAGATCTGGAAGATGGCACCCATGAGCTCCACTGCACTTACTCTGCACCAAAACGTGAGCAAACTTTTATGGGGGGAAGCAGGGAGATGGGATTACCTAAGGTAGTATGTAGAGAATTTTCTTAATTGGGGGGTTTAGTTCTCCTTTAAAGGAAACCTATAGCCCCAAAATGAATACTTAACCAACAGATATTTTAGAATCATATGAAGTGGCCATTTAAAGAACTATACTAAAATATAGATATCTAAAATATAGTTAGTAAATATTGCGCTTTTACATGTTTTCCCTTGAGTCACCATATTATGATATTCTCTGTGTTGCCTCATAGATCACCTGACCAAAAATGATACAGCTCTGACTGTAAGGGTAAGGGCACAAGGGCAGATTCGGGGAGATTAATCGCCCCGGTGACAAATCGCCTCTTTTTAGGGACGACAATCTCCTTGAACTGCCTTCCCGTCAGCTATAATGAAAAATTGCCAGTGGGATAGCACTCGCAGCACTTCATTTTCTGAAGTCGCCTCGAAGTTTCCTCACGAGGCAACTTCGGAAAACAAAGCGCAGCAAGTGCTATCCCACTGGCGATTTTTCATTATAAACGGCAGTTTGGGGAGATTGCCGAATCTGCCTGTGTGTCCTTACCCCAACAGGAAGAAAAGTAAAAGACAAAACTATGTCCATTAATTGGTTCATGTGACCTAACATTTGTATGTGTGCCCTTGGTTTGTTTGTGTGCACCATGAAATTTGTGGTTCCAAGGGGGCCGCACTTCGTTCTAAAAATTTTAATTTTCTATTTGGGATTATCAAATGGCACATACTACCAGAAAAGTGTATTGTTATGAAAACGGAAGCAGCTGTTTTATGCAATATATTTTTATGCAGACCTACGTCGTTCAGGGGTAGTGTTCCTTTAATACTGGGTCTGGGAATAGCCTAATTACTATACCAGCTTCACCCACAGTATCCATCCTGCAAGAAAGTACTTCTGAACCCATGTACAGTTTGAACTCCTGCAGCCTTTGTTTTTTGGCACTTGCTCTAAGACTTGAGGCTCTTTTTATTAAGAGTGAAACGATATAAATTACACTTGCTCAATAGCTAATTAGCAGGTTTACCATTTCTACAAGTACTCTATTTAGCCCTTTTAATGTTTTCCATCTATAATTTTAGGGTTAACCATGGTTACAGTAGCCACAAACATTTTAGCACTTTATTTAAATAACCCTAGCATTTCCCAGGTCCATTATGTGTGTTTTTCTGGTTTAAAACCCTAAATTCCCTTTAGTTGTTATAATGCCTCTAAATATCTCTTGTGTGAACCAGTGGATAATTACAGTATGTTCTGCTGTTGCTTAAACACAGAGCGTGCCAGTGGAGATTACAAAGTATTGCTAAATGAGGTTTTGATTTTACAAAGCAAACAGCAAGAACATTAAGCCTTAAACGTGTGTTAAGTTAAAATGTTGAATTATGCAAATGCTGTTCAGCAAATCTCACAGGAAAGCTTTATTTATTTGCTTTTGAATCCAATTCCTTCTGTGATAATGGACTGGCATTTAATAGGGTATTTGCTATTTTTAACCTTTTAATTTTGTTCTTCATAGTTACTTGCAGTGCCTTCTGGAAAGCGAATTAGAAGTATTTACTCTTTTTTGACAGCTGAAAGGTTCATGAACACTTGAGGATTTTTTTTCTACATTTCTATGCACTGAATTAAAGCAGGCAGAGCATTAGGTTTAATTTCTCTGCGTAGAGATCTTGCACTTCTTCCCCTGGTCATTTAATAACATAAGAACAAAATTGCAGCTACCCAAAGCAAGGACCAGTAATGAGTTGAATCAGATTACAGCTGGTACTCAAAAGGCGGCCTACCAAGATCAAAGATTGTGAGCTGCTGTGAACACCTTTGAAGGCACTGATCATTACTTTTATATGGTTGCAAACTAAAGGGTTACAATGTCACACCATCCATGATACACTTTTATATGAACAGTGGTGTGTGATGTGCTCTAAAGCCCCACATCAAGTATGAGCCCTGAAAAATTTCCATTAAGTGTGAGACTAATGAAATGCATTTTGGTGGTTATTCATTTAAAGATGAGTAAAGTAAAATTGGAGCAGCGAAGTTTAATGTTGTAAAATTGCTATGAAAATAGCATCAGCATCTTATTTATTTTTTTGGAAGTCGCGTGAATCTCTCAGAATATATTTTAACAGTTAGTAAAAGGTTTTTTTTAGCATTACTAACTTGATTTGCTTGCATAAATAGCATCATATTCAGAAAAATGGATTTATATTGGTAGATGTACTCCAACATGTTGACTTTTACTCCAATTCCTGGTTAACAAACTTTTGTGAAACTCCCCTTAAATGAGAAGTGGATCTTTTGGTGTCCTCTGTGGCTTAATGCCACACAGCATTGCAGATACTTGGTTGTTGTATGTATTGTATTTCCCTTAGCATTTAGCAAATCAGCTTAAGAGGCAACAACCTTTAATAGCTATGTGTTATGTTTTGGGTAGCCGAGAATGAGAAGAGTATAACAGTGCTTTATTAGCAGAGTCATGCTGGCATTACACAACAGTAACTTTCACTTTTTAAGCTGACAGGAAGTATGCACAGATAAGTCTGAGCACAGTGACATCTGCAGGCCATTTGCATGAACACCACATATTCACCCTATGGTAGGAAAGCATTTGGACCACTATAATAAACAGCAACATTAAACAGTATGGATTTTAAAGCAATAATATACATTATTCACATCACATAGTCCTTGGTCCATGCAGGTAGTTTTCTGATTCTCTCAGTACGCCTTATAGGTTCACTTTCTTCAGGCCTATTGCAGTTGACATCAGGAGTAGGAAAATGTCCTTCATCAAATGGAGTTTCTCCAACGTCACATCTAACAGGAGCAAGATGACTTGCATTCCATATGCGTCCATCAGACAGTTCATATGTGTATGGTCCTCGCTGGCGTCTCACTTCAAGTGGTGTAGTAAATTTAGATTGTCCTTGTTTCAATATTCCTGGTTTCTTTATTCTGACTAAAGATCCAGGTTGAAAGTGTACTTCTCTGGCATCACGTTTTCTGTCAGTATAAGCCTTGCATTTGGCTTGGTGACGTTTCACAATGTCAGCAGTAGATGATTTTGTAGGCACAGTATTTTGTGGAAGTTTGATGTCTGCAACATGTAACTAAGTGTGCATCTGTCTGCCATGTAATAATTCAGCTGGAGATGATTGGGTTGTTGCATGACTCGTTGCTCTGTAGTTATGTAGGAACTCTGTTGTAAATACATTCCAAGATTTCCTAGTAAGATTTGCTGTCTGTAGTGCTTCTTTTTGATTTCTGTTGAATCGCTCGATTTCTTCATTTGCTTGTGGGTAATACACTGAAGATTTCCTATGCACAATATTCCTCTCTCTCAGAAAGGATTCAAACTCAGATGAGACAAACTGTGGTCCGTTGTCTGATAGTAACTCCTTTGGATTACCTTCTCTGCTGAAGACTGTAGACAGAAATGTTATTACTGTAGCTGATGTTATATGAGAAGCAAATGCAATTTCAGGCCATTTACTGTAATAGTTTATCAAGGTTATAGCAAATCTGCAGTTCATAGGAGCATTTGTAAAAGGACCGACAATATCAATAGCAAGTTTTTCCCACGCTGAATCAGAAAATGGTACTGGTTTTACATCTGGTCTCAACTTTGTGTACAAAGTTCTTTGCACAGCCCAGTGAAGTGTTGCTTTGTGGTGAAATTTTAGACACTGGCTGTGTGGCAGGCGCTGGTGCTGTAGTAATGAGATTGTCAACTAATTGTAGGTTTAATGCAGCAAAGAGATGCCTTCCAAGTATAGCAGTACTCTTATTCACAATGTAAAAGTCACATTTTGCCGTATTTGATTCAAATTGTACAGTCACTGGCAAGCAACCAAGCACAGGGAATGGATCCTTTAAGTAACTGACCAGTTTCAGGGCAGGTGCAACAAGCAGATCTTTTGCAAAGTATTTCAAGAAAATATCCCTTGGTAGTATAGAAACAGCTGAACCTGTATCAAGCATCACATAATTGGAGTGTCCCTTGTCAGCAGAAGCAGTACTGACATTGACAGTGCATATAAACTTGTCTGGAATAAATGTATCAGCTTTATCCACACTTAATACTGTGACATTTGTAGTAGTGACTTCATGAACATCTTTAGCAGAACTACGGCAGATCTTAGCAAAATGTCCTACTTTTGTGCATTTGCGGCACCGTTTAGCCTTTGCAGGACATGTAACTAGAGATGTCGCGAACTGTTCGCCGGCGAACTTGTTCGCGCGAACATCGGGTGTTCGCGCTCGCCGGAAGTTCGCGAACGTCGCGCGACGTTCGCCATTTTGGGTTCGCCATTGTTGGCGCTTTTTTTTGCCCTCTCACCCCAGACCAGCAGGTACATGGCAGCCAATCAGGAAGCTCTCCCCTGGACCACTCCCCTTCCCTATAAAAACCGAAGCCCTGCAGCGTTTTTTCACTCTGCCTGTGTGTGCTGAAGAGATAGTGTAGGGAGAGAGCTGCTGCCTGTTAGTGATTTCAGGGACAGTTGAAAGTTTGCTGGCTAGTAATCGTTTTGATACTGCTCTGTTATTGGAGGGACAGAAGTCTGCAGGGGTTTGAGGGACATTTAAGCTTAGGTAGCTTTGCTGGCTAGTAATCTACCTTCTACTGCAGTGCTCTGTATGTAGCTGCAGTGGGCAGCTGTCCTGCTTCTGATCTCATCTGCTGACTGCTGCAATAACAGTAGTCCTTGTAAGGACTGCTTTTATTTATTTTTTTGTTGTTTTACTACTACTACTACTACTACTATAAGAGCCCAGTGCTATTAGTCTAGCAGTGTTGGGGAGTGGGACTGGTGTGCTAATCTGCTGCTCCTAGTAGTTCAGCAGCACCAACTTTAATTTTTTTTTTCATCTGTCCCTGAAATCACTAACAGCTCTCCCCCTACACTATCTCTTCCAAGCACACACAGGCAGATTTTTCAGATACATTTTTGCCCTTGATCCCCCTCTGGCATGCCACTGTCCAGGTCGTTGCACCCTTTAAACAACTTTAAAATCATTTTTCTGGCCAGAAATGTCTTTTCTAGATGTTAAAGTTCGCCTTCCCATTGAAGTCTATGGGGTTCGCGAACCGTTCGCGAACCGCTCGCATTTTTGCGCAAGTTCGCGAATATGTTCGCGAACTTTTTTTCCGACGTTCGCTACATCCCTACATGTAACATGATTTGGAGTGTGTTGTGTTGAACCACAGTGAAAGCAGTATTTTCTACTTGTATTTGCTGCACGGTTTTGCAGTGAAGGTGAATCCCTTTCCTTAGCACTGTATTTTGCCTGTGACTATGCATTATTAGGCCACAGTGTTGAATTCCCAATCTGTACATTCCCAGCAGTTCCCTGACTGAGAGTTTTAGCCTCTGCCACTGCTGTTTCAATTTGGCTAGCAACTGTAATAGCCTTTGCAAGGGTTAAATCCTGCTCTAGGAGCAGTCTCTCTTTAATGAGAGGTGAGTTTGTTTTTTCCACTATTTGGTCTCTTAGCATTTCATCTGTTAGATTCCCAAACTCAAAGGTAACAACCAGCTCTCTCAAAGCTGCTACAAATTGTTCTGTGGTTTCAACATTACGCTGTCCGTGTTGGCCGAATCTATATCTTTCAGCAAACACATTTACTCTTGGCACGAAAAAGTTATTTTTTTATAGCAGTAAGAGCAGTTTCATAAGTATCATCAGGTAATAGTAATGTATAGAATATATAGGCAGTGAATAAGTAAAGCATGCTTTCTAGCAGCAGAAATCTCCCCTTGGTCAGCAGCAATAATGTAATTTTCAAACATACGAATCCAAGCAGTAAAAGGTATGGTAGGCTCACCAGGATTTGGAAGAAAAGGTGCAGGCTGCTGCAGAGGTGGAAGAGCCATCCTTGTCGCCATTTGTTATGTTTTGGGTAGCCGAGGATGAGGAGGGTATAACAGTGCTTTATTAGCAGAGTAATGCAGACATTACACAATAGTAACTTTCACTTTTAAGATGACAGGAAGTATGCACAGATAAGTCTGAGCACAGAAACATCTACAGGCGATTTGCATGAACACCACACTATGGATGGATTTATTGCAGCTTTGCTCAGTTGCTGCACTTGCCAGATAGCTAATTTCACAGTGCTATATGACCTCTTGTTTTTGGACAGAAAATTCAGTGTAACAATCTCGTTATTGGGAACCTTGTGTAGTGAAGTGTTGCTTTGGATGCACAGGTGTTCACCGACACGCTTTTGGGGCCCCGTGCTTTCTGCTGCAGAAACCAACAAGGAAGTGTGCAGCAAGAACTTAAACAAGGTACCGGCAGGGATAAAGAGAGGGCTTAATCGGAGTCAGGCAGAGACCAGGATATCAATGTTTTGACACTAATATGTTTTATATTTCCTTTCCTTATATTATTTATATGCTCCCCCATTCTCTCTCTTAATTTCCTATTCGTTTTACCCACATATTGGAGGCCACATGGACACTCCAATATGTAGATCACATTATTCGTTTCCCATTTTATTAAATCTTTTATCTCAAAATTTTCCCCAGATACCTTGCTTACAAAATTTTTTGTTTTTGTGCCAAATTGGCATGCCTTGCATAAGCTTCATGGAAAACATACCTGATATGTATCACACTTTTTCTCACCTTTAGTCATACAGGTGTGTATTAATTTTTGTTTTATATTAGGGGGTTTTTGAAATATAATTTTTGGTTTCTTTGGGAGAACTTTTTCCAATTCCTGGTCCAAACTCAATACATTCCAATGTTTCTCTATAATTTTACTAATTTCTTTTGCCTTTGAATTATATTGTGTCACAAAGCACATATTGAATTTATCTTCTACTTTAGTTCCTTGATATATTTATTTTTTATATTCCAACATTTTGTCTCTATCCTGTTTCCTCATGTCCTCTAGTGTCCCTTGTATACTTTTCCTATATCCTCTTTCCAAAAATCTATTCTTTACGATTTTTGATTGTACATCATAATTTTTATATTGCTACAATTTTTTCTTATTCTTCTGAATTGTCCCTTTGGGATATTTCTTATTCATTGGGGATCATGGTTACTTGAGGCTAGGATGTAGTTATTTGTGTCTACTTCCTTAAAGAAAGTACATGTCTGTAGTTTATTATTTTCAATGTATATCTGTAAATCTAGGAACTCTATGTTTTTACTACTATAGTTCAGAGTGAACTCTAAATTGAAGTCGTTTGTATTGATTTGTTGTAAAAAAATTTTTAGTTCTATTTCTCCGTTTTTCCAAATTAATATGATGTCATCTATATAGCGTTTCCAGAGAACGAGGCTTGCGTCCTGTACTAGAGATTCCAATATCACCTTCTCCCAGTGTCCCATGAACAAATTAGCATAACTGGGCGCAAACCTCGTTCCCATCGCAGTCCCACATATTTGGAGATAGTAACCCCCATCATACCAAAAATAATTATGGTCCAATATGAATTGTATACTATTCAATATAAACTCCTTTTGTTCCTGATTCATGTCATTATCCTTTGCTAAAAAATATTGTACAGCCCTTATCCCCTGCTGATGTTGAATACTTGTGTATAGTGATTTGACATCCAGAATAACTAGAAGCCACTCTGGATCCCAATTATATCCTTTTAAGATATTTAATATTTGAGTTGAGTCCTTTAGATATGATGGCAATGTATTTACATATGGCTGTAATTTTGTGTCTATATATTGTGACAAATTGCTCGTCAGGGAATTGATACCCAAAATAATTGGGCTTCCTCGTGGTGTAGTAGGGTTTTTATGAATTTTGGGTAGGATGTAGAAAAGGGGTGTTTTCGGTTCCACAAGGTTTAAATGTGGATTTTAACCTTAGAGCCTTTTTGGAATAAAAAACAAAAGTAATATTGAAATTACTACACTATATAAAATTTCTGTTATTTCCCCTCCCCTCTGAGGGATACAGCAACATCGTCTGTTTCTGTGAAGTTTTTTGTGTGGGCAAAGGAGGGCCCTAAAAGAAGTTGCTGGACTTTGGGGGGACCTCAATCCCGGGACTCACTCTTTTGCATTAAGCAAAGGGATATGTAGGACAGAGCTGAGGGTGGTTATCTCTGAACTCAGATATCTACTTCTGAGAAGAGAACCAAAATTTGAACTTGAATTTGATAAGAAAATTGACTTATTTCTATAGATATCAGATATCTACTATGTTGTGGCCTATGGATCAAATAGGACAATAGATTGGAGGGAAAATGTGATTACTGTTGTGCACTGGAAATGGCTGGAGTGGATCATAAATAAGCAATGCTTGTGACAGCGACACAACTGAATTATACAATGCGCAAAAATAAATCTTTTTCAGCTGACATTTCTTCTGATTGGGGTATACAGCAGAGCCTAGTTTGTGTCCTTAATGGAGAACTAAACCCCCCTAGGTAAAAAAAGACACCTTCTACTTCCCTCCATCAACCCCCTCATCTCTCCCTTCCTGCACAGTCTATTATGTAAAAAAAATGCCACTGTCTGATAACCTGAGCTTAAAACGCAAAGTAGCGCAATCAATTTGGATACTCTTCAGGTCATGGACCCTGCAGGCAGGTGCACAGTTGAAGCAGATTCCCGACTAGCTCCAATTGCACATGCAGAGTGTTTGTTGTTATTTACTAAACTCACAATTTTTCTCATTATTTTAATAAGAAAAAGCCTGACCAAACTCCCATCCATGATTTTACCTTATTTATCATTAAAAAACTCAATAAAATTGGCTCGGAAAAAAACTCAATATAGACCATGATATCTTCAAATTTGAAATGGGACCTTTACCATTGACTTATACAGGACCTCGACAGGTTGGAGATGGAGTATTTTCGGATTCAGACTTTTAGCAGTCTCGGGGTCAAATAAATCTCGAAAAATTTGAGTTTTTTCTCCTCTAAAATTTTGTCCTTTCCTACTGAAAAAAACTCAAAGTTTTTTTCATTTGGACTTTAATAAATAACTAACTCCCTAAGAGTATTGTAATGGACAGAAAATGGTGTCTGGGAATTCTTGCTCTGTATTTTTGGCTCTGATTTTCAAATGGGGCACTTTTTTACATAATAGACTGTGTGAGGAGGGAGAGTAGAAGGGGCTTTTGTACCTAAGGGGGGTCAGTTCTCCTTTAATGCAAGAATATTGTAATAGTAAGCAAACTGATTTTGTGTGCAGCCATTAATGGTAGATCTGGCTGATTAGAGGAGAGCAGGAGGTATCAACTCAAAAGCAATGATTATATCAGTAACACCAAAACATGTCACTCTTTTTATAATTCAGAAAACACCCATTCAGTTTCTGTCTTTGCTACAGTTTCCCTGTATTTGACCTTATTTCATGGTCTATGTTTTCCCCCACTGATTGATGATGCATCTTGTCGGAATACTGCATTGCCTCTCCTATAAACAATAATGTGGAAATGTAAATGTCTTCTCTTCTACCATATGTTTCATTATATCCATGTTATGTTTCTAACCCTTGGGAGAGAAATATGGAATTTCACAGCTATTTTAATGATTCACAAGAATGTCCTTGGGAAGACATTAAAGTTAGAGACTATTATAAAACCCCACAAGCTGTTGGTGCCTGGATCACAAGTATTTTGTAATGATATTTTTTCATTTTTATGGGCAGAATGGGTGCACACAGACTGAGAAAAGAAAAGCCTTTCTTCTATAAATCAGTCCTGCAGCTCAGTATTTTGACTTGGGATGCACCGAATCAAGGACTCAGTTCGGGATTCGGCCAGGATTCTGCCTTTTTCAGCAGGATTCGGATCCGCAGAATCCTTCTGATCGGCTGAACCGAATCCTAATTTGCATATGCAAATTAGGGATGGGGAGGGAAATCGCATGACTTTTTGCCACAAAACAAGGAAGTAAAAAAAGTTTCCCCCTTCTCACCCCTAATTTGCATATGCAAATTAGGATTCGGCTTCGGATTGGTATTCGGCCAAATCTTTCACGAAGGATTTGGTGAATCCCTAATTTTGACAGTACTGCTGAGTTGATATAGATATAAGCACAGGAAAATATCATTAAAAAATATATAACATAATAACGTGGTAAATATTTTTGCTCACATGAACGCTCAAACAAGGATCAAGTATCAGTGAAAATGTCAGCAATATCTTCAAACAGCAATGACAATTTGGTTTTATAAGCAAACATTTGGATCAGTCAAATGAATATGTAGAAATGTTCAAACACAAATATATTTTTATCTCAGGCATTTTATGCATGTGGTGCAAGGGATAGGGGTTTAAAAATGTATTCATTAATTGATGATACAGTAGGGCTCATTTATGTCCGTAAGTACAGTGAGAAAAAGGCAATTTTGAACGCAATTACCATTCTTTTTTTCCCACAAAGCAGTCTTTTTTCCCAGAATTCCAGCATCATTGCAGTGAGATGTGCTCGACACAATTGTGCTGTCACAATTGCATCTGATTCACCAAAATGAACACAATAGCACTTGCAGGCATAAATGAGCCCTATTGTTTTAAGATGCAAGATTCTGAAACTAAAATGAAATTTTGCATGTAAAAACTGTGGTTGTAAAAAGTTGATCACGACTAGTGATATGAATGCATTAGTGGTGACACACAATTAACTCTTATAGAAGAGGTTAATTTGCTTTTCTTGCTTCTTGAATAGAATTTTATGACTCTAAAACATTTAGATCACTTTCTGTATGTTGCAAATGATATGATTGTTTAACAAGCTCTGTCTTCTGTAAGTTCTGTTCTATCTCCCCCAGAGTCCCAGACTCCTTACAACAGGGGTTCCCAACCGCCGGGCCACGGCCCAAAAGTGGGCAGCTGAGCCCAGCGGGCAAAAATGAGGCACACCAATATTGGACGTCGGCGCACCCAAATTTGCTGCCGACCCCGCCCAACCCCCGCCGCCCCCGCCAAAGGTTGGGGACTCCTGCCTTACAATGTTAATTTTACACATTTTTTTTTACAGAAGACAGAGCTTGTTAAACAAAAATCTTAGTCTTACTTGCTATACCTATTAGGTGCTATTGAAAATAAACCTGCACTCACGATGAGCTTTATGAACTATCAAACTTTCTTAAGTATAGCTTCCAGGTTTGCTCCCTCCCCAGTTGGCACCATGATTATAATGAGCTAAATAATCCTGCTGCTAAACATTAGAATTTAGGATTTGTAGGGCTTTTGTAACCTGGAAAATGAAGCCCTGTGCTTTATAAGCAGTGGAAAATATGCTTGTTAATCTGTGCTACATATTTACCATGTGCTTTGTTTTGTCTGAAAACATGTTTTTTATGGGAAAATGCCAATGGCACTATTAGAACTCCTCCATGCCATGGGAAAACCCCCAATTTGTATTTTCTTCGTGCATCTTGTTTCACCAGAAATAAACACTTTTTTTTGCACAGGGAATAAATGCAGAAAAAAACTCCCACAAATGCCAATGCATTTGACAACATTGTAGTGAAATTTCACAATTTTGTTCCATGGTTTGTGATTTTTCTCTGCAAAACTGGACAATATCACTTATCATTAGTTCTTTTGTATAGGTTTTAGTTGCCCTTTAACTTTTCTTGGGCCCAGGCTTTGTAACAATTCAGAAGAAATTGGATGACTCAGATATGTCTCATTAAGGTTTTCCATTTTAACTAGTGTTATTCCCAGTGTAATAAAAACGTATTACTGTAAAAGCACGCAAGACTCATTACAGTGTGAAAAAACTGCTTAGAACTATTCTTGTGAGTTATTGGTTTTCCTTTTCTGCCATCTGGTGGTCATTGCTGAAATTGGTCACTTCAGTTTTGGTTTTATTGGCAGTTGTGGGGTCCTTACACACACAGGCATTATATTTGTGTTTAGAAGAAATCTCTTGGAAAAGTTATTTTATTAAAGATGAAAAAAATAGAGATAGACAAGACACCGTCTTTTTGTGGTTCCTCTGAATTTATGATGATTCATTTTTGTGTTTCCTCTGAATTTCTAATCATACCATTTTAAATTCAGAGGAACAACAAAAAGGGGGTGTCTTGCCAATCTCTATTTTCTGTTAATTTGATAATAATTTGATAAACCTCGGTGGTTACTGAATCTTGAGAGTGTTTATATTATTGGTATTTCCAATATATATTATTGGAGTTCCAATACCTCCTTCCCAATTTTGATTTTAGTATATGAAAATGTGCATTGTTATTATGCATGCCTCTGCCCATAATTATCTAAGTCACAGGTAAAGCCTGTCATTTTTTTGTTTTAAGGCAGTGCTATGTGTTAAGCATGAGGCATGTGAATACCTTCTGTCTGAAGAAGGCTTTGTATGCAAGTCACATCTTATGTATCTAGGTGCCTGTGTACTAAACTGTACTAAGCTACATTTGTGCAGAAGACTGTGTGAGTTGGAATTTGTGGTGAAGCAATAATATTATATTGGTACCTGGTTATAACGGGACCTGCACAGCCAGAGCAAAGTAGTGGGTCCAATATGTCCATTTGTCTTTCATGTATCATCAAATTGAAAAAGATGCTTAGGAGAGAAAGTACATGCAATATAGCTGGAAATTACTTTTTTTTTTTTAAAAAAAAAAATGAAAGTTATTTTCTTGTTTGCATATACATGGTACCATAGAAGATGAGGTTTAAAACACATGTAAAATCCCCATCTGCATCCCCTCCACTGTGCCTCAAATTCCTTCCTGACTCCCAAGAGGGCAATCGAGGAGCCATTTGATCAGCTTTGTACTAGAGTTAATTTTATTCATTTTCAACCACAGCCACTTCAGGGAGGGAGTTCAACAACTTCACAGTTCTGAATATATATATATATATATATACAGTAGCATATATATATATATATATATATATATATATATATATATATATATATATATATATATATATATAAAAATCCTTCGTGATCCACACTCCACTGAAATCAAAAAACCACCCAGGTGCTACTCATATAAACATGTATAGATATGAGTCCAAAAGGCATGAGTGCACACTGGGCTTTACTTAAAAATATAATTTTATTTTGTTACATTAAAACAGGCCAACGTTTTGGTCCAAGTCTAGGACCTTTATCAAGACCCTGATTGTTTTAAAATGTACCCTTAAATAAGCAAAGGGAAAACCAATCCAACCCAATCCCGTGCGACATATAAAACCAAGTGATCAGAGAAAGAAGGACCAATCGCCAATGAGTAACATATTAACCATTTGGTGTAGATAAAACACTGTTGTAGAAAAATAAAACATATTTAAATCATTGTAAAGAAAAAAATCACGTTACAACATATGTAATAAGTTCAATCGGCTAAGAAACCTATGGCACATGGCAAAGCGGGAATTCATTGTAACAATAAAGCAACAATAATGACATACCAAAAAAAGGTTACATGTTGCAAGGAATGTTGCAAAGGAGTATCTGTAATTAGCAACTAAATGACAAAAAGGGGGGGATCTCCCAGAGGCTCAAATAAACTCATCTTTGTTTTAAAAAGCAAGTGAGTGGGCAATTCTCATTAAGGCCCAATGGACTGAGGGTATTTAAGGTTTTAATCCAAAATACCTCCTTTTGTAGGAGGATATTGGAGCGACCCCCCCCCCCAATATATTGGGATTGATCACAATATATTGTGATCAATCCCAATATATTTAAAAGTGGGAAGTCTGTGGCCCTGTTCAAGAAAATTTTTTGCTACTGGCTTTACAGTTTTACCGTCACGAAAAGCCGTACTTATTGCGGATCGTGTGCATCCATCCTCAGCCTTAATGTCAAATCAGTTTTCCCGACATAGGATAAACCACAGGGACACATGATCAAATAAATCGCATGTGTGGTGTTACAAGTGATATGATGCATATCTTGCCTGTATGAGGATGTAAGAAAGATTGTCCAGGGGACATATAACGGCATGAGGTACAGGTAGGGCATCTGTAGCAACCCGGCTTTTCATTAGTTAACCAACTGCGCATAGGATTGTTATAGCAAAGCACTGGGTCATTTTTAACCAATATATCTCGCAAATTGGCGCCCCTTTTGTTGCAAACTTTTGGTGGATTTGGAAGAATTCTAGCTAAATCACTGTCAGATTGAATAATATTCCATTGTTTTCTAATAAATGTACTCATATTTTTTGTGTGTTGATTGTATTTAGTACTAAACATAACACTAGGCTGTGTAATGCATTCAGTAACACTAGGCTGTGTAACCCTCAAAGTAGTGGGCTCCTGGCAGCGTTTGCTGGTTATCGCTAAAGCAACATGGAGGACTTTATCTGTCTTCACTGCCTGCCTCAGATTGATGCATAAGGTAGGGGCTGGTAGGGGGAGGAAAGAGAGTACATCTACACACCTCCCCCACCAGAGCTGGGCCAGGCCGGCTGGCCGGGCAGGTGCCCTAGGCAACCTTGCCGGTCGTGCTGCTTCTCATGCGCTGATGTGTTTTTTGCGCACTAACGCGAATACATAATTGCGTGTAGACAGACACGTGTGTGGTGTTCATGCAAATGGCCTGTAGATGTCACTGTGCTCATACTTATACTGTGCATACTTCCTGGTAGCTTGAAAGTGAAAGTGAAAGCTTACTGTTGTGTAATGGCTGCATGAGAGCCTGCTAATAAAGCACTGTTATACTCTCCTCATCCTCGGCTATCCAAAACATAACAAATGGTGACAAGGATGCCTCTTCTACCTCTGCAGCAGCCTGCACCTTTCCTTCCAAACCCTGGTGAGCCTACCTTACCTTTTACTGCTTGGATCCGTATGTATGAAAATTACATTATTGCTGCTGACCAAGGGGAGATTTCTGCTGCTAGAAAGCATGCTTTATTTATTCACTGCCTGGGAGCAGAGGGAAAGCATATATTCTATACATTAACATTACCTGATGAGACTTATGAAACTGCTCTTACTGCTATAAAGAACTTTTTCATGCCAAGAATAAATGTGGTTGTCGCCAACGTGGACAACATAATGGCGAATCCACAGAACAATTTGTAGCAGCTTTGAGAGAGCTGGTTGTTACCTGTGAGTTTGGGAATCTAACAGATGAAATGCTAAGAGACCAAATAGTGGAAAAACAAACTCACCACCCATTAGACAGAAACTGCTCTTAGAGCAGGATTTAACCCTTGCAAAGAAAATACTGCTTTCGCTGTGGCTCAACACAACACACTGCAAATCATGTTACATGTCCTGCAAAAGCTAAACGGTGCCGCAAATGCACAAAAGTAGGACATTTTCCTAAGATCTGCCGTAGTTCTGCTAAAGATGTTCATGAAGTCACTACTACAAATGTCACAGTATTAAGTGTGGATAAAGCTGGTACATTTATTCCAGACAAGTTTATATGCACATATATGTCAGTGTCAATATGCTTCTGCTGACAAGGGACACCCCATTAACCTGATGCTTGATACAGGTTCAGCTGTTTCTATACTACCAAAGGATATTTTCTTGAAATACTTTGCAAAAGATTCGCTTGTTGCACCTGCCCTGAAACTGGTCAGTTACTTAAAGGATCCAATCCCTGTGCTTGGTTCCTTCCAGTGACTGTACAATTTGAATCAAATACAGCAAAATGTGACTTTTACATTGTGAATAAGGGTACTGCTATACCTGGAAGGTATCTCTTTGCTGCATTAAACCTACAATTAGTTGATGGTCTCATTACTACAGCACCAGTGCCTGCCACACAGCCAGTGTCTAAAATTTCACCACAAAGCAACACTTCACTGGGCTGTGCAAAGAACTTTGTACACAAAGTTAAGGTGAGACCAGATGTAAGACCAGTACCATTTCCTGATTCGGCATGGGAAAAACTTGCTATTGATATTGTCGGTCCTTTTACAAATGCTCCTATAGATTGTAGATTTGCTGTAACCTTGATAGACTATTACAGTAAATGGCATGAAATTGCATTTGTTTCTCATATAACATCAGCTACAGTAATAACATTTCTGTCTACAGTCTTCAGCAGAGAAGGTAATCCAAAGGAGTTAATATCAGACAATGGACCACAGTTTGTCTCATCTGAGTTTGAATCCTTTCTGAGAGAGAGGAATATTGTGCATAGGAAATCTTCAGTGTATTACCCACAAGCAAATGGAGAAATCGAGCGATTCAACAGAAGTCTGAAAGAAGCACTACAGACAGCAGATCTTACTGGGAAGTAAGTCTTGGATAGTATTTACAACAGAGTTCCTACATACCTACAGTGCAATGTGCCATGCAAAACCCAATCATCTCCAGCTGAATTATTACATGGCAGACAGATGCGCACTAAGTTACATGTTACATCAAACTTCCACAAAATATTGTGCCTACAAAAGCATCTACTGCTGACATTGTGAAACGTCAACAAGCCAAATGCAAGGCTTATACTGACAGAAAATGTGGTGCAAGAGAAGTACACTTTCAGCCTGGATCTTTAGTCAGAATTAAGAAACCAGGAATACTGAAACAAGGACAAATCTAAATTTACTACACCACTTGAAGTGAGACGCCAGCGAGGACCATACACTTATGAACTGTCTGATGGACGCATATGGAATGCAAGTCATCTTGTTCCTGTTAGATATGACTTTGGAGAAGCTCCATTTGAGGACTTTGTGATGTGAAGAATGTATAATATTGTTTTAAAATGCATACTGTTTAATTGTTGCTGTTATTATAGTTGTCCAAATGCTTTCCTACTATAGGGGGAATATGTGGTGTTCATGCAAATGGCCTGTAGATGTCACTGTGCTCATACTTATACTGTGCATACTTCCTGGTAGCTTAAAATTGGAAGTGAACGCTTACTGTTGTGTAATGGCTGCATGAGAGCCTGCTAATAAAGCACTGTTATACTCTCCTCATCCTTAGCTACCCAAAACATAACAGCGTGCAAATAGACATGCGCACAGTCTTTCTCAGCCAAAAACAGTCAGCATGAGAGTGGAGAGAGGGGACCGAACTAGGGGTAGGAATCAGAGAAGGTACGTGCCTTTGGCCCCCAATTTTGCCAATCAGATCTTTGCTTTTCTAACTGTCAAAGTCTAATTGCTGATTGGTTGCTATGGGCAACGTCATCAGTTATGTTTTACTCCACTTTTTACAAAGCATAATAAATAGGGCTCTTAGTGTTGTTTGGCACTGACCATTGTGAGCTGACATTATTTGTGGCCAGGTTGAGGACCTGTGGATAGGATTGGCAAGAGAGAGTATCAAGGAGAGACTTTTTTGTTTACAGTAAGGGGTTTATTTACTAAACTCCAAATTCAAAAATCACGAAAAATTTGTGATTTTTTTTTTAAATGGGACTTTTAAAAAATCACAAATTTTTCGGAATTTATTAAACCCACGAGGATGGAAAAGTCTGAATCTGAAAATCCGGCATCTCAGACCTGTCGAGGTTGCATATAAGTCAGTGGTCGAAGTCCCAATAATGCACTAGGTTTCGTGCAATAACCCAAAGTTTTAGGAGTTTTGGAGTGAAAAATTGGAAAAATTCATGAAAATCATGAAAATTGGATGAAATATCCAAATAAAATTGAAAATCTGACTTTTTTTACCCACAAAGCAAATTTTCGGGAAATTTTAATAATAAATAAGTGGAAAAAAATCGAGCGGATTTGATCGGAGTTTGTAGCAGAAAATATTGAGATAAATTCGGACTTTGATAAATAACCCCCCCTTAGTGTTGCATTAGCAAAGGAAGCTACAGGTCTACTCGTTTGCACAGTGGGCAAAAATGTACTACTGATTCTGATTAGAGATGCACAAAATCCAGGATTTGGACAAATTCCAGCAACTTGTGTAGGTTTTTTTTTAAACATGATTATATAAGACTTTTACTCAAATTTGAATATGTACTTTAGAGTTGTGTCCACCTTTATATTTATCTGAGCTCCATAATACCAATACCAATATGCTTTGAGCATATCTTTTTCAGGCCCTCCCCTATTATATATTGCATATATGTGCCATGAAAGCACAGACACATAAAATAAATTTTCACAGTTTTAACAATGACCACCAGATGGCAATAATATAGTGAATAAAGTACCCCCTCTTGTAAAATATAAGGATATTATTAGTTACCGAGGAGTTTCATGACCATATAAAAACACGAGGCCGAAGGCCGAGTGTTTTTATACAGGTCATGGAACTCCGAGGTAACTTCTAATATCCTCATATTTTACAACTGGGGGTACTTTATTTATTATAATACACAAATTTTAGTGAGTCATGTGACAGAAATTACATCACTACTCACCGTTTATAACTGATGACATCACTACTCACCGTTTATAAGGATATAATTTACAGGATATTCATGGCTTTTGTGTATTATAGGTAAATAATTGCACCCGGGGATATACATAAAGAAGTGGTGTGCTGCCACATACACACACACACATATATATTACTGCATATATATTATTGCATATATGTGCCATGAAAGCACAGACACATAAAATACATTTTCACAGTTTTAACAATGACCACCAGATGGCAATAATAGGTAAATAATTTACTAGAATAGCTGTGAATATGAGTTTACTCAGTGGTAAATCTTATTTCTATTTCAATTTTAGTTAAACACTGAACACATTTGCAATTTTAATTCATTTTATATTTGAAGTGGTTTCTGAGATATTAGCAGTTCTAAATTGTTGATGTTTATTTCCATTGTTAATAAATATACCCCAGCTGTCTTTAAATTTGGTGCACTTTCTGGAATCAGTCAGAGTTGTTGACTCTCAGTTGAGCCAAAGTCTGCTATTAGAGGTGTAAAAATGCAAATATTCCACAACATTTCCAAAACATTGCTAAAAATAGAAAATCAATGCAAATTTTAAAAGTGCTCAGGATCTCCTCTTACATACAAACATATACAGTATATATTATGAATTTCAGCTTTACATGTTCTCAAGCCTCAAACCTTAATCAATGTATCTAATTTTAAAGTGTAGTTAAGTTCATTGCTAAAAACAAAAACATTAATTAGACCGATCTGGGCACTTCCGTCTAAAGTCTAGGTAGGTCTAGTGAGTCTGAAAACAGTTTTTGTCTCTATCTGTGTCAGACTTGCCTGCTGGGGTACCGGGAATTTTCCTAAAATTTTCCTTAAATTAGAGGGCATTTTGTCCTTTCTGGAGTACAGAATATTAACGTTTTCCTACCTTTTCCTGGTTCTGCTTGTGTTTCATTTATTCCCAATAATGGGAAAGGTAGGAAAGAGTTTATGATGAGCTCAGGGAAATGACTGAGGTCAAGTTTATTGCTACATATAAGCAGGAGACTCCAGCGAGGCAGCTAAATCTATAGAGCCAGCAGGGGGAGCTTTTCAGAAAGAATTTGCACAGTGTTAATGGGAGCTAATATATTCATCGAACAATCATATTGTTTGAGCAGTAAACAGCAGTGGACAAAGAACAAAGCCTTGTAGGCTATATTAATCCATTACATTTATTTATTGTATTTTTATGAAATGATAATAGTTTAAACAATGAAATTCTCGAACATGGGGATACTTGGATTCTTCTAATGAAAAGATAGGCTTCTGGCTGGTGGTCCACCTGTCTAGTTTCTGCAGGTTCAAAAACTGAGTGGAATCTCTGATCTGTTTGACATGCCCCCAATAACACACCACCAAAGTCACCTGGCCGTCCACCTTCAATTGTCACTAACCCTCCCCTCAACATCACAAAGCCTCTCACTGGTTGCCCCGATTTTGATTCGGACAAACGTGGACAAACGTGGCAACCCAATCTTGATATAAGGTCCCCTTAGTGTCCCAGTCGACACTACCCATCTTTTCAAAAAAATAATCAAAGAAATTCTTTTTGGTACTATGACATCACAGCAATGTTTACTTAAAGCCAATTCTGGCAATTACTGCATCACAAAATAATTTATGCAACTATATCTGCAAAGATCTTGGTGCATTTATGCCATCACCATTTTTTTCAGAGACGGCTTTGTGATGTGTAATGACACATATAACTTTTTGTCATCATACTGACAGATGTGACCTTGTGAATGCTGGAAATATAACTGACAATATTATGGTGAAAAACCCATTGCATTTGTGTGTTTAATCATTTTTTTATACACCTTTACAATTAGTTCCCTATGATGTAAGGACTAGGTATGATTGTATTAACTAAAGAATCCACTTTTTTTCATCAATATTTTATCATTTCAGTATAATTCTAAGTTTTCATTTTGTAACACATTAATTTAAAAATAAATGTAACTTCTCAGCTGCCCCTAGAGTAAACACAATGATGTGCCTGAGCCTGGAGCTTGCTTTGTTGTGTTGTATGAAATTAGTGAGTATAAGGCATCTTTGCCCTAAGGGGAATCTGGTGACGGAAAATCCAATCTGTGTGTTCTTATTCTGTATTGACATCTTTATATATTTATAGACAGCCTTGTCTAAAAATGTTGTGCCCTAACTACTTCTACTGCTAAACATCATTCAATACTGTGAAAAGATGCAGAAGAGTAACATCCACAAGACATGGACTGCCCTTTCCAATCACTTTACTGGTAATCGCCCCCTGTGAACACAGTAGTAATAATTAAACTACTAAACAGACTGCACACAGCAGAATCACACACAAACATGCAAAAGCACATACAGCAGGGCTGTCCAACTGGCGGCCCGCCCTTCTGTGACCCCCCTTCTGTGGCCCCCCACATGCTGTGTCATGCTGGGCCTGTACTGTTCACACCTGAGACCCAGACTGAAACTGTCCACTTTGGTCATCTGTGCACACCTTATTCAAAATGCTAATGGGGCACCAGCACTGCTTGAGAAAGGGGTGTGGCCCCCGAAACGTTGCACTACCGCACTTTGAATTAAAGCAAGGGTTTCCCTGCAAATAAGCTTTGTGTGCCGGTATTTTTGTTCTTTGGCACCAGCACCGTGTCACTGTATGTAGTACATATTAGAATGATAGCTTTCCCTGTCTCCTGCTCTGTTCTGCCTTCCCTCTCTGTGTGTGCCATTCTCTGCTTGCCCAGTGCTGCTTGTGTGTGCCATTCTCTGCTTGCACAGTGCTCCTTGTGTGTGCAATTCTCTGCTTACTTGGTGCTGCTTGGGTGTGCCAATCTCTGCTTACCCAGTGCTGCTTGTGTGTGCCATTCTCTGCTTACTCAGTGCTGCTTGTGTGTGCCATTGTCTGCTTACTCAGTGCTGCTTGTGTGTGCCATTCTCTGCTTGCCCAGTGCTGCTTGTGTGTGCCATTCTCTGCTTGCCCAGTGCTGCTTGTGTGTGCCATTCTCGCTTACTCAGTGCTGCTTGTGTGTGCCATTCTCTGCTTGTCCAGTGCTGCTTGTGTGTGCCATTGCCCAGTGCTGCTTGTGTGTGTCATTTTCTGCTTGCCCAGTGCTGCTTGTGTGTGCCATTCTCTGCTTGCTCAGTGCTGCTTGTGTGTGCCATTCTCTGCTTGCCCAATGCTGCTTGTGTGTACCATTCTCTGCTTGCCCAGTGCTACTTTTGCGTGCCATTCTCTTCTTGCCCAGTGCTGCTTGTGTGTGCCATTCTCTGCTTGCACAGTGCTGCTTGTGTGTGCCATTCTCTGCTTGCACAGTGCTCCTTGTGTGTGCAATTCTCTGCTTACTTGGTGCTACTTGGGTGTGCCAATCTCTGCTTACCCAGTGCTGCTTGTGTGTGCCATTCTCTGCTTACTCAGTGCTGCTTGTTTGTGCCATTGTCTGCTTTATCAGTGCTGCTTGTGTGTGCCATTGTCTGCTTACTCAGTGCTGCTTGTGTGTGCCATTCTCTGCTTGCCCTGTGCTGCTTGTGTGTGCCATTCTCGCTTACTCAGTGCTGCTTGTGTGTGCCATTCTCTGCTTGTCCAGTGCTGCTTGTGTGTGCCATTGCCCAGTGCTGCTTGTGTGTGTCATTTTCTGCTTGCCCAGTGCTGCTTGTGTGTGCCATTCTCTGCTTGCTCAGTGCTGCTTGTGTTTGCCATTCTCTGCTTGCCCAATGCTGCTTGTGTGTACCATTTTCTGCTTGCCCAATGCTGCTTGTGTGTACCATTCTCTGTTTGCCAAATGTTGCTTGTGTGTTCCATTCTATGCTTGCCCAGTGCTGCTTGGGTGTGCCATTCTCTGCTTGCCCAATGTTGCTTGTGTGTTCCATTCTCTGCTTGCCCAGTGCTGCTTGGGTGTGCCATTCTCTGCTTGTCCAGTGCTGCTTGGGTGTGCCATTCTCTGCTTGTCCAGTGCTGCTTTGGTGTGCCATTCTCTGCTTGCCCAGTGCTGCTTGGGTGTGCCATTGACCAGTGCTGCTTTTGTGTGCCATTCTCTGCTTGTTCAATGCTGCTTGTGTGTGCCATTGTCTGCTTGCCCAATGCTGCTTGTGTGTGCCATTCTCTGCTTGCCATATGCTATCTGTGGGATGTAAGCCTGTTAGGGGTTTGTTCTTGGGGTTTGTTTGCTTCCAATAAGGATTAATATATATAGTTGGGATCAAGTATAAGGTACTGTTTTATTATTACAGAGAAAAAGGAAATAATTTTTAAAAACATGAATTCAGAAAAAATGGAGTCTACGGGAGAAGGCCTATCTGTAATTTGGAGCTTTCTGGTAAAAGGGTTTCCAGAACCCATACCTGTAATACAATAATTATGTATACAAAATCATAATTCAGATAAATGATTGATCTTCTACAGGAAGCATTCAAAATTAGTGTCTTCTTTCATCCAATAACAGTGCTGAATGTTATTATCCAGAACAGGTTCCTCTGCAGAAGCTTGTTAAGCCCATGTCTTGGGCTTGCACAAAACACTTGCTGACAGTTGTCTATTAGCCCAACAAAATCTACCTACCTAAGAAGTTTGCTTAAATATCTGTTTAGGAATGATTAGGGGTTTATGATTCTACTTCTACTGTAGCCAAAAAACACTCCCTCCCTATAACCCTTAGCAATGGATTTACTTTTCTAATAAAAAATACAAATACTTTTTTTAACAAATATTTTGTTTTGTATTAATCAGTGGCATTTATATAATTTACCTGCAATAAAAGCCGCTCTTTGTGCTCAGCAATCCTTTCCTCCTCCTCCTCCAAAAAACATTGGTGGTCAAGGCCAGAATATACCTAATAAGTTACTTTGGTGGCCAGTGCCAGAACCTATTGGGTTAAATGGTGGCTAGAGGTTTAAGATTAAAGAATAACATTGGTGTTCAGTGGAACTTACCTTTAAACTTCACAGGTGGTCTTCTTCCTCCTTGGCAGGTGGTCTTCTTCGTTCTTCCCCAGTGACTGCTTCTTCGTTCTTCCCCTGCAATGACTTCTTTGTTCTTTTCTGCCAGCCTTCTGGATAACAGGTTTCCGGATAATGGATCGCATAGTTGTATACATTTTGCAATTATACTGCAGATATTGTATTTGCTTCTGTATTGAAATGATATGAGTAGCTATCAGGGGGTGCAGGAAATACAATTGTAGACAGCCCTGTTATTGTTCTAGAGTGTGCAGAGTAATGCAAGAACACTTGAGGTGTAATGTTATGGATGGTTGAAGTCAGGCATTGCAGAAAGGTGGAATTAAGGATATCAAATATCACTTGCAATGGCAACATTTTTGGCCAGGTAGAGGTCAAAAGAACAGAGGGGGGTCTAGACCCAATATTTGCATCAGAGTCTCTTAGACTTTGGCTACTTCCCTCTTATTATTTATCTTCATTTCAGAATGTTCTAAAGAAAAAAAGAAATCACAGAACATAATATTTGCTATTCTTCTCCCCATGAAAGTATGAAAGCATTCTTCTGGTGAGATAAACCTGATTTTCCAGTTATACTATACAAGGAAGTACCTTACAAATTTATTGTTACTTAAGGTGTGACACCAGTGTCGGACTGGCCCACCAGGATACCAGGAAAACTCCCGGTGGGCCCAGGTGTCAGTGGGTAAACAAATATTTATTAGTATTATGAATCTCTGTCTGCTATGCTGTTTGCATAAATATCTTTACACGAATACAAAAATACACAAATACTAAGAACATTCTTAGACTGATACAAAAATACTGTTATTTATGGCACTCCCGAAACACGTTAGTCAGTAGCCTGCTGCAATAAATATATTTAATTATTTATACCAAGTGGCATCTATTTTATGTTTGAAAGGTACATAGGTACACTTGAGACAGAGCACCTGGGATTACACAGGTAAGGAGCTTTGAGAAGTAAATTTCATGTGACTCAATTTCGTTACAATCATGAAAATAGTTTTTTTGCTGTGGTAATCTAAATACAATGTTGAAATATGCCTGCAAAAGCATACCTTTTTCTATGTCCATGTGCATTAAAATATAAATCAATTAGGGATGCACTGAATCCACTATTTGGCCATATGCAAATTAGGGGTGGGAAAGGGAAAACATTTTTTACTTCCTTGCTTTGTGACAAAAAGTCACGCAATTTCCCTCCCTGCCCATAATTTGCATATGCAAATTAGGATTCGGTTCAGCCAGACAGAAGGATCCGGCTGAATCCGAATCCTGCTGAGAAAGGCCGAATCCCAAACCGAATCCTGGATTTGGTTCATCCCTAAAATGAATGCCACTGAAAATTGCATATTGAATTGAGAAATCATTTGTGTTCTTGTGTAAAAAAAACCAGCAACATTTGTGAAGCAACTGAGGCTGATATAAAATGCTATTTTTCCAAAAATAAACAACTTCTGGTTTCTTTTCATCTCACTGTACTGTCTTGTAAGACAATATGTTTGAAAAGCCTGTAATGAACAGAAAATGTCATGTAATTAGTACATTAATGGAAAGCTAGAATGGCAAATCAAGCAGCACTTTCACACAGGGAAAGAAAGCTTCCTTAGAAAATAGGAGAAATGAAGCTTGTTGGCCTGTAATGTGCTGCTATAATTTCTTCCCTGGGGCAAGGGAGGACTAGTTACTTATCACCTATCCAACCATTATTAAATTAAAATATCCCTTGGTGCTCTTGTAGAACTTGCCATACATTGCCAAGACCATTTGGGCAGTCAAACTCTAAGATGAATTTCTTGTTAAAAATGAAACAAGGACAGCTGAGAACAACAACACTAATATATGCTTAAAATGATTTAAATGGTTACTGTCAGTGAGTCAAGGTGCAGGGCTGTCAGGCACAAGATTGCCCCTTACTTTAATAGTTGCCACATGCAGGCAGTAAGGGCAGGGACAGGGATCCCTAGTGCTTTGTAAATCCTGACAGTCTCCAGCTTGTTCATTTTGAATGACATTATTCCCAGGGTGTTGCCCATTTGTTACCCTCCTCCCGACCCTTCTGTGCTGCACACAGGCAGTGATCCATACATTGTGTATATACATGCATTGAGTGTAGCAAGGTGCAAAGTGCAATAAACAGATCTGTTAACCTGATTGTGTAAAGCAGGCCATATGCAGCCTATATCACCTGCTTGCATAACTAATCCTGAGTACGTTGATATTATATTGGCCCATATATAGGTAGAAACAACAGCCTTCTCAATTGATATCTTATTGGAACTTGACTACGTTTCACTAGACTGATTGGAAAATAATGTTGGGTCCACACAAACACCTTATATGATCCGATTGGTGTAGGCCAAGAAATCAGTCGGAATTTATCCAGCACCTAGATGGCTAAATTTGGCAAGAAACCACAACATTTCAAGTTACATAACATAATAACATTTCTCACTTGTTAAAAAGCCGCCCAGATCCTTCTTTATGACTGATTCAACAACTTTACTGTTCAAACTGTAAATAACCCTTTCCGAATATTTATACAGAATCTCCTTTCTTCTAACTGGAATGGGTGCCCTCGTGTCTGCTGGAAGAATCTACTGATAATTAAAGCATTAGCATGATTATTATATGATATCCTTATATACTGTATTTATACAGTTATCACATCCCCCTTAAAGGAAAACTATACCCCCCCCCAACAATGTAGGTCTCTATAAAAAGATATTGCATAAAACAGCTCATATGTAAATAAACTATTTTCATAATAATATTCTTTTCTAGTAGTATGTGCCATTGGGTAATTATAAATAGAAAATTGCTGTTTTAAGGGCCGCCACCCTGGGATTGTAGGCAGGCACGTTTCAGGGGCTGCTGCCGCCTGAGGCAACAGCCCCAATGCCGCCCCTCCTCCTGCTCCGCTCTTCTAACTACCAGCGTCGGAGCGGGTGGAGTAGGGGCCGCATCGCTAGTGCAGCGAGCGCTATTGCGCTCGCTGCGCTAGAAGAGCCGAATTTCCGTTTTAAAAAACGGAAATTCGGCTCTTAAAGTTACCAGAGGCGGCTTTTTGCCGCCCCTGGTAACTGGCCGCTCCGTGCCGCCTGAGGTAAGATTCTCACCTTGCCTCATGGCCGGAGCGGCCCTGATTGTAGGAATCACGGTGCACACAAACATACCAAACAAACCATATTTGTTAGGTCAATTAACAGACAGAGTTGTGTCTTTTGCTTCAACACTTCTTCCTGTCACAGTTAGATTTGTAGTATTTCTGGTCAGGTGATCTCTGAGGCAGCACACAGACCATCATGAAATGGTGGCTCAAGGCAAGAGATGTAAAAGGGCAATATTTACCTAAATATATATTCTAGTTTGATAAGATTCTTTAATATTCCACTTAATTTGATATAAACTATCTGTTGCTTAAGTATTTATTTTGGGGGTATAGTTTTCCTTTAAACACCTTTTCTCCAGTCTAAACAACCCCAACTTGGCCAGTCATTTTCCATATCTTTTACCAGTTTAGTTGCCCCTCTCTGGACCTCTCTAATTCAATTATATGCCATCTGAGCGCTAGAGACTGAACAAAACAATACGGCATATTCTAGATGGGGCCTTACCAGCGATCTGTAAAGTGAATCTATGCCCCTTTTAACACAGCTCAAACCTTGTCTGTCCTTGCAGCTGCTGACTGGCATAGCTTGCTACAGCCAAGTTTAATATCTATAAGGAATCCAAGGCCCTTTTCCATAATGGATTTGCCTAGCGCAGTCCCATTAAAGGAGAACTAAAATGTAACTAAAGAAGTAGCTGGAAACGTTGTACATTATGTTTGGGCTTCTGTACCAGCCCAAGGCAACTACACAGCCTTTTAGCAGTAAAGATCTGTGTCTCCACAGATGCCCCATTAGCTCCCCATCTTCTTTTCTACTGATTCACTGCACATGCTCTGTGCTGCTGTCACTTACTGAGCTTAGGGTTGATGCACAATATAATGAATACATATAATATAAATGTCACAATATGATATAAATCATGTAAATGATTGGTATGTGGCAGGTCAAAAAACAACACAATTAGGAATTTGGAATTTAATAATAAGCTTAGTTTCTCAACAGCTGCTCAGAGCCCACTGAGCATGTGAATGTCGCAGACACTTTCCAAGATGGTGACCCCTGTGACAAGTTTGAAGGCCGGAATCATTGCTGCTACTGAGAAGCAAATGTTAGGGTTTAGTTCTCCTTTAAAGGTATAGGTGGCCTGCACATTTTTACATGCCATCTCATCTGCCACTTAGCTGCCCAGATTGCCAGTTTGTCACAATCCTGCTGCAAGGATGCCGCATCCTGGATGGAATTAATTGGGCTGCATAGTTTTGTGTCATCTGCAAACACTGATACATTACTTACAACACCCTCCCCTAAGTCATTAATGAACAAGTTAAATAAAAGTGGACCCAATACTGAGCCCTGGGGGACCCCACTAAGAACCTTACTCCAAGTAGAGAATGTACCATTAACAACCACCCTCTGTACCCGATCCTGTAGCCAGTTTCCTGCCAAGCAACTGGTGAATGAATGTTCAGATGAATGTTTTCAGCTTGGTCAATATCAATTAATATAGTTATTTGCAGAATTAAAATAGTTTTATTTGCAGCTTAGTTCAAACATCCTTGAATTTCAGCCACTTTATATGATTCAGCTATCCAATTTTATTTTCCTTTCTACTATATTTGGATCTTGTGGTTGCCATGGTTGCCATTTGTGAAAATGAACTATGCATCAACAACATTTTTTTAAAGCTAATGTCTGTTCTTCAGGTGTGTTTTACTCAAATCCTCAGGCATGCATATCAAACACATGACTACAAAAGTTCCATTAATGTAAATGTTTGATAAATACAACAGCAACCAGTAATATTAATACACAGAATTTTGATACCAACCCCTATCAAAGGTTGACTTTTGAATTCATGTGAAATTACTCAAATATACTCACAATTCGACTGGGAGGTTATTTAAGAAAAAATTTGAATGTCTAATATTCAATCGAATAGTTCTGACCCGAACATTTGAATAGTATTTGATTCGTATGAATCTTGTTTTTCTCTGAAAAAAAAAACTTGAATGTCAGGAAGGCTATTAAAGGACACTTCGAACACTTTTTTCAGTTCAGTTAGTTTCAGATAGTTTACCAGAAATAATGTATCAATTCTAACAGCTGCCTGTAATGAAATTCAGGAATTCTGCTCAGCAGGGCCAAATATAACAAATGTATCAACTAAATGTATCAATTTAGAACAGTTTACGGGGTCAGCGACCTGCTTTCCCCGAGCTGCTTTAGAAGGTGAAAAATTACACTTTACACTTCAATATTAGAAAAATAGTCACACATAGAGTCTTTATTTCTGGTAAACTATCTGAAACCAACTGAATTGAAAAAAAGTGTTGGAAGGTGAACAACCCTCTTAAAGGAAAACTATACCCCCAAAATGAACACTTAAGCAACAGATAGTTTACATCATATTAAGTGGCATATTAAAGAATCTTACCAAACTGGAATATATATTTAAGTTAATATTGCCCTTTTACATCTCTTGCCTTGAACCATCATTTTGTGATGGTCTGTGTGCTGCCTCAGAGATCACCTGACCAGAAATACTTCAGCTCCAACTGTAACAGGAAGAAGTGTTGAAGCAAAATACACAACTCTGTCTGTTAATTGGCACATGTGACCTAACAAGTATAGTTTGTTTGGTATGTTAGTGTGCACAGTGAATCGTATGATCTCAGGGGGCGGCCCTATTTTTTTAAAATGACAATTTTCTATTACCCAATGGCACATACCTTAGAAAAATATATTATTATGAAAATGGTTTATTTACATGAAGCAGGGTTTTACATATGAGCTGTTTTATGTAATATCTTTTTATAGAGACCTACATTGTTTGGGGGTATAGTTTTCCTTTAACATCTCCAAACGGCTCAATGGACCTCTGCCTCCTGACTTGTACATGAAATCGGTAGGTTTTAGGTGGACAATATTCTAATTCATACTGTTTCCATGGTTGAGGTGTGATAAATCTCACATTTGAATTTACATTTGAATGTGTGAATTTTCACAAATATACTATTAGACCCTTTATAAATCTGCCCCTTTGTATCGATTTAGCTATCTACTACTACTGTTAAGAATACACATACTGTGGACCATGTTGATCTGACTGAATGAGTGTTCCACCAATTTTAACTAATGCATAGTTTAGACGTTATTGCAGTACCACTTGTCTGTTGCTGGCAGTGGTAGAGCTATGGCACCAAAAGCAGTGCACCACCACATGATACAGGCTGTATACAAAACACTGACATTTAAAATGAAGGGTTCTGTGGGCATCTAAAAGCATAAAGCTGAGTCTGTTTTGTAGGTCACAGAACTGCATTTTACTAAGTCCATCTCTGCACAGAGTAACCGTGTTTAAGTTATGTTTTGTACAATAATGCTATTTCATGTAGTCACTTCATGCTCCTGCCATTCACTGGAAATGCGGTGCCCTGGGGTTAGATACAAAGTGCATAGACTTGAATAAGAAGCTGTACGGAACACTACACAAACAGCTAGCAAAGTGTTCGGGCCCTAAATAAGCTTCTAGTCTAATATTCTTGTTCATTTTGCTAGGTGAATTTGACTTAAATTGCCTTTTTTCAACAGTAGAATTTTTTAGATTATGAACTGCCAATTATAACCAGAAATAATTCCCCTTTTTTCTTGCAACTTTTCATTTTTAATGGTGTAAGTATTCATGTAGTTTTGTAAAAATGTTATATTTTTTAAATTCTTTGGTGGTATTTTTTCACCTAAAAAGTGTGCATCTGCTCTGAGGCAACATAAAATAGCAAAACATACAACAGTATTCTATAACGCTATTGAACTAAAAAGTTGTCAAAAGTTGGCAGAATTTGTTTTTACTGTAACAGATGGTTTTTTAAATTGTACATGTAACCATTATTATTTTACTTCTATGAGACTTTAGTATATTTTTAAAATCCAGATGTCTCTGAGTTTATTTAGATATCATGTATAGTAGAATTCTTAATGAATCCAATCAGACCTGGGGGTAACAGAAGAAACAGGCCAGCTTGAATGTATTCGATATATAGACAGATAATCCCTGATCAGTTTAAAGGGGAGGGCATTTTAAGCAGCATTATGCACACAATGTCTTATGTCCTAAATAAATAAATAAATAATAAATAAATTTTATGAATAAATAAATAGATTTGGATAGTGCAGAAGATAATCTTCGTTTGAATTTTGTGGAATGCTGGCGTTCATATATTGTCATTAGTGCACAAAGTAGTTCTGCTCCATAACTACCACCTTAGGTACTTTTACTATAGAGACATGGTCACATATTTAACTGGGAAATTAGCACATAGGGAGAATTTGAGATTAGCAAGGTGTTGGTGTTGTGCATGAAACTAATAATTTTATAGGTTTGGCTTATGCAATTATTTCATCATCATCATCATGGGAGGTTTAATAATACTTTTAAAAACTTTTTTTTAATGTCCATACAGATTGTCTTTTATTTCTACTACTGGCTGGTGGCTGCTGTGACAACTGGGGGTTATTTAATTTACCAATATGCGGAGTTTTGTCTTGGGCGACGAACGCTGGTCGACTTTTCAATAGCGTTACTTCGGCAGTGCAAGCATTTCTTAGCGAAGATGCGCCAGCGTTTGTTTGTGCCTAGCGAAAATTCGTTAGTGATCTTGCGCTTAGGTCAATTTGCATAGGGCAGGTAATTTAAAGTTGTATGGATTTCTTTATTATAAATGGTGCAAATGCTTGAAGTTACCACTTTTCTTATACATGTCCAGGAAACCTTAATAAAGACAAGAGAGTTAATATAATGCCCTACACATGAGCCCACTATAAAATTAATGTTCCATATGTTATGAAATGTCTGGAGAAAACCGGTTACCCAAAAAAAGTTTGTTGGGACTTTTGCAGGCAAGCCTGCTTCAAAAAAGGAAAAGTCGCAAGCGTTTTTGGAACTTTAATGCATTTTTGGCACACAGGATATGATGTAATTGACAGAAGATTGAGGAAGATCTAGCTGCCTTATTGCACTTCACCTGGTCTGAGGTGGCAAAGTCAACTCTGGCGAAAGAGGTAACGTTCAGTAAAATCCACACTTTGCTGTATTTGTGGAGTAACAACTAGGGATGTAGCGAACTGTTCGCCGGCGAACTAGTTCGCGCGAACTTCGACTGTTCGCGTCCGCCGCAAGTTCGCGAACGTCGCGCGACGTTCGCCAATAGGCGTTCGCGTCAAAATCGGTCGCCCATTCGACCATTCGATCGCTAAAATCGAACGATTTTCGTTCGATTCGAACGAAAATCGTTCGATCGAACGATTAAAATCCTTCGATCGTTCGAATCGAACGATTTTCGGATGATCGAAGTTCGCGAACAGTTCGCGAACAGTTCGCAAATTTTGCCGGTGTTCGCGAACGGCGTTCGCGAACACATCGGCGGCGGTTCGCTACATCCCTAGTAACAACCTTTCGTCAGAGCGAATAGTCGTGCAAACGAACGCTAGCGACAGTCTCTTTCGCTAGCGAATTGGCGCTTGTTAGTGAATTGGCGATGTCCCTGCGGGTGGCAACGCTGGTGAATTGTGAATCTTTAGTGAATCTACCCCCTGGTTAGGTAGGGTATATAGGGAAGTAGTTCACTATTGTCATTGTTTCATGGTCCCCAGTTGGCAGATGCCAGTCTGCTGTCACCTGATGCATCAGAGCCCCTTGAACTCACCTCCAATGCATGCACCAGGGTAAAGACAGGGCCCGATTCACTGGTCTACACAAAAAGTGTTTTTATAAAAAAACTGAAATTTGGATTTGTTTACCTTAACTCATGACTAAAACTGTTACAAACAGCTGCCTGGGTTCAAGGAAAACAAAATTATATGCAAAAATTTCTGATAAATATACTAGAACGTTTATTTAATCACATGCAACGTCCAGCGTTTGGTCACTCAAGGACTTGTGTATCCACAAACAGTGACAAACCACCTTGCCTATGGAACGCATTTTAGGACATCCTCCGTAAAATTCCTGTCCTATGGCTTAGGAATGCTGCATCTGGTGCTTTTACCGTCACTCCTCCTCCAAATCTGCAGTCATACCTCCATCCTCTACCCTCCCTCCTCAGCCGTCAGCCATACGAACTCTGCCCTCAGCCCTCTGTCTTCATCCCTCAGTCCTCCGCCCTCAGCCCTCCGTCTTCCTCCCTCAGTCCTCCGCCCTCAGCCTTTTGCTCTCCCTGCTCAGCGCTCTACCCTCTATCCTCAGCACTCAGCCTTCCGCTTTACCTGTTCAACCCTCACACTTCGCCCTCCGCTCTCCCCACTCATAACTCATCTGTCAGTCTTCTCTCTAAGCTTTCAGTCAGAGAAAGCGGAAATGTGTTTAAAACATCTCTATAATAATACTGGCGAAGTGCGGAGTGATGAAGAGGTAAAGTGGAAGGCTGAGTGCTGAGGGTAGAGGGAGGGAAGAGGGTGGAAGGCAGAGGACTGAGGGTAGAGTTCGTATGGCTAACGGCTGAGAAGGGAGGGTAGAGGATGGAGGTATGAATGCAGATTTGGAAGATGAGTGACTGAAAAAGCACCCGATACGGGATTCCTAAGCTGTAGGACATCGCATGAAGGACAGGTATTTTGCAGGTCGATGTCCTAAAATGCGTTCCGTACTTGCCGCCCTAATAAGCCAACAAAAGCTTGCCACAGTCAAGTAATAAACAAACTGCTATCAAGCATTAGACATACTAAAAATACAGCATGACAATTAAGACAACTCCTCTTTAGTATCACTGTGTGTTGCCAAGGCAACCTATATACACTGAGTCCAGGGAAGTACATCAGGTATTTCCCAGAAGCCTCCATTACAAGTACCCATTCTCGGATTGTTTCCCCAGTGCACTGGCCAAACCGGTGCCAGATTAGTGTAGCATATCCAGCCTATTCACGCCAGGCACAAACACAGTGGAAATTAACATAAGGTATTTTTAAGGTATAACGGTAAGGTCATGCTGCAGTGACTGAAACATTGACTGTGCAAAGAGTGCAGAACTATTTTGCTTGTATAGATTGGTTGGGACACGCCGCTTAACCCACTGACCGGCAGGTTAAGCAGGTAGGAAGCGATACCCCTATATGTAATACAAGGCACTAAGTTTGCCCAGGAGGAGTAACCCATAACAACCAATAAGATGTTTGCTTTTAAACAGGTGACTAGTAAATGCTACCTGCTGATTGGTTGCTATGGGTTACTGCACCTGGGCAAAATTTGTGCCTTTTATTACATAACCCAATTTGGCTCCTTTCACTATGAAGATTTTCATTCATCCAGGTCATGGAATATCTAGTATAGGTAAATCTAAAAAAAAAACAAAAAAACAACTGGACTTGCTTAGTAATCATTGAAGACGTTTCACTACTCATTTGAGCAGCTTCTTCAGTCCGGCTTTGGCTCCTTTACAAGAGACAAAACACGTCCTTGCCGGTCACATGGCCATATGCCAGTCACATGATCAAAGGTTTCGCTCTAAGATCACACAGAGAGCTGGGAGGCTGCAGGGCAGGAGCGTAGATCTGACACACTCTGCCTGATATTTGCTAGCCTGATCCATGCAGCGATTTGCATGCGGGGAGGGGGAAGGGAGATCAGCTGGAGCGAGCCGACTGGCTGCAAGTAGCAGTGACATCCCTCTGCTTTGCTGCTTATTGAATGCTTTTACCAGCAGTTATCAGCGTGTAATATGTTCACTAGAGTCAAATCTGCTCTGGTCAGTTTCATGGGAGGCATCATGGCTGGCAACTCTGGCTTGGATCATGCCAACAGCTCTGATATGCCGGTCAGGTTTTCATACACTAGACCTGAGTTCCTTGGTCTGTCCCAGGATGAGATTGAGTGCTCGGCCGATCACATCGCTAGACCCATCATCATCCTAAAGGAAACACAGAGGTTACCATGGAGCACCGGCTATGCGGAGTGAGTACTGAGCAATTACCCCATCATCCTGAAATCTCTAGCTTTCTTCTTCCCAAGGTCACAGCATACTACTGTCTGTGCCTCTGCTTCTTCCAACTTTTATAGGACTACAACTCCCAACATTCCCTGTCATGCAGCTCTTAATAATGAATATTGACAGCTGAAGCTTAACAATAGCTACATGGACTATGGGCTAGAATTGCTGGCTGCTAGTTGTACTGTCACAGGGCTTTGGTATTGTGGGCATGCATAAAGGAAACAAGAAAATACAATGTTGACAGCTGTTGTTTTTTACTTTTTAAAAATATTTTAGCAGGTATTTGGTTACGTTCATCCTGGGTTATTTTCCCTTTAACTTGGGGTAACTGTCATTCTTGACATTTTTACTCTTTGTGTTCCCCAAAGGGTTGGCATGTGGGATTTCAGGATAAGGTTCTCTTTATTACTCAAAGTTTTTAAAGGTCAACAGTCAAGAAGAAGTCATTTTACTTTTTTTTGGGCAAAGATCAATATTTGGGATTTGAAACAAATGATGTGGCTACTGTCTAGAGAGCAGACTGGGGCTGATTTACTAATAGAGGTGCTAAATTGCATCAGTACAGTTTCCAATTGCAAGCAATCAGCAGGTGGCTGCAAGTTAAGGTGGCCATACACGGGCCAATAAAAGTTGCCAACAGACCGAGTCGGCAGCTTATTGGCCCGTGTATGGGGACCTCCAACGAGCTTCCCCGATCGATATCTGGCCGAAAGTCGGCCAGATGTCGATCGGACGGGACTAAAAATCCCGTCGGATCGCGGCCGCATCTGTTCAAGTGCAGTGATTATCCAGCTCTTATTATCAACATACTGTCCATTTATCTTTTGGAGAATAAACCTGTGTATATCTGTATATCTGTTTCCAGTAGAAGCTGAGTGTGCAGTAAAAACAGCAAATGTCAAATGGAATCAGATAGAGCCATGGACACATACCCTTAATATTGTCGTGAGCAGCCTTGTGATTGAGAGCCCAGGAAGGCTTGTTATTGACTGCGCCCTGCCGTCTGTCCTCCCCTTCCATCTATGCTGCAGGCCATGTGTAAACCCAGAAGTAGAAATGAATGACTGACCTATGCGTGTATATATCTACAGTACATATATAAGGAACCTCCTATGCAAGCAAAAACTGTATATTGGTAATGCAAACATGAGCATTGAGATATGTTAAATAAAGCAACTTTTTTTATTGTCCATCAACATAGTATACAGCGTTCTGCATCCCTTGCCAGGATGCCCATGAAGAAGCCGTGGTATTGGTGAAACGCGTTGGGCAGCATAGGTGTACTGTTGGTGAATACCTCCCATTCGCTCCCTACGTAGACAGGCAGAAATCACTGGGGACGAATGGAAGGGAGGGGAAGGGAAGGGTGGTCATGATCACAGATTCCCGCGTTTGAGCTGTGTTTGGTACTGTTTTAGATTGGCTAAGTCCTGACCATTTGTTAACCATTTTAGGTTAAAACAGATGGTGAGAAGAAAGTGCCCTAATGTTCCTTTACTGAGAAGGGTGATGGCCTTGTTTGGGAACACAGAAAAGGGATGATTTAATTATTGACACCCTTATTACCTAATTAATTTTTGAAGTAATAACAGTAATGAAATGTGGTTATAACTGCTAAACTAGACCGCCGTTTCACCTTTTGTGTTTTTATTAAGTGTAATTTTATGGATACGGTCCAGCACTACTTATGAGTTAATATAGTAGTGGGTCTATTGTACTTGGCAGCGTAGTTTTATTGCACTACTATTAAAAGTTAAGTTTTAACATAAGTGTGTCTAGCACCTGAACTAGTTAACTGGAGGTGCAGACAGGGGAGATGCAAATGCAACATTATATATGTCTCTGTAGCACTTCATTTGCACATATTCTTTGATACATTTATCTTAACCTGCAGGTGATTTAAACCTAAGCTCTAATAGCTGTGATAGGATTTGATAGTAGAGTTAAATGTATAAACAGATGTATGTATAGGCTATCATCTCTGCTTACTTGTTATGAAAGCAGAATAACCGCAAGGATATGCACCAAACCCAGCTGATCACGGTTTGGACAAATCCTCTTCTATGGATTCGGGTGAATATCAAACCAAATCCGAACCCTTTTTGTGCCCAGAAATTGACAGCACGTGGCAAAAATTACTGATGTGCAAGCACATTGTTTGTGTTTTGTAGGGCTTGGATTTGGTTCGGCCAGCCTACTGGATTTTTCCGAAAAGGGCTCGGATACAACCAAATACCGTATTCTGTGCATCCCTAGAACAAACATTTTACTTTCCGGCTTATTATAGCTGATATTCAGCTTGAAAAAGAAACTAAAATATTCTGTAAGCTTGCTGTGATTATCTTAGTTAGCCAATTAAGGTGTCCCTTTTTGTTATCTTTTTGCCCATTGAATAGCTAACATGTTACAACAACTTTATCCTGCTTATTATACACATTATTGTACAGAAGCCATTTTGCTTCATGCTATGACCTTTATCATTGAAACATCAAGGTTCTGTACAATAACGTGTGTAAATAAAATCATTATATCATTAAGGGAGTGCTGGTTCTGTAACGAATGTTTCCACGTTGACTATATGCTTATCTTTTGGAAAAGTTCAGCATTTGTGGAGCTTTAACTTTTCCTTTACAATGTGGCTAGGGTAGCCGCCTTTTTTGGACAATATTTTGGTTATATTTCCAGCCTATTAACATTGACATCAAGTATCATGGACCACTAAAATGTTGCAGTTTGCTCCAGCCACTTGGGAGTCCAAACACACATCAATATGGTCAAACCTTTTCTCTGCGTTTAAGCTTAATTTCTAAACTGCAGTATAACTATGCACACCTAAGCAGGTCGTTTAGGCAAACCTGTGGCAAACAAGCAGAAAAATGGTTATATTTGCTGGTCAGATGTTTGAAAACAAATGTGACATAGTACCGCACTCAATGGGAAAATCTAAATTTATTTACCTGGTTACATGGGTTACATGTTCTCCCTACACACTGCATTGAAGTTCCTAAACCTGACTGTTTTGTCAACCTGATTGTCCCTTCTCAACTTGTTAGTTAGAGTTTCTAATGCTAACAGACTCCTGCTGCACAGAAATGGCAGCCCTCTCATAGGGAAAATAGGGGGTAAGAAAGGTAATGTAAAAGCATCAGGTAGATACTTTTATGGCAAAATTATAAATATCATTCAAAGATAATGTTTTGATGATATTAAAAAAGTTTATTTTCTGGTGTCAGTATCTTTTTAAAGGAGAAGGAAAGGCATCCTGCACTAGGGGAGTGCCAAATTTTAGGCACCCCCAAGTGATTGTATTGACTTACCTGCAACCGGGCCTGTGCTTCAGCAGAAAACTGCACTGGCCCAGGGTTATACCAGTGAGCACCACAGAGAGATTCTCTTCCATCTTCCACTTTCTTTGCGCAAGCCAAACTTTAACTAAAAAGTTGGCTATGTCGTTCAACTGCGCATGCGTTTGCCCAGGGAAATTTGAAGCAATAAGAAGCCGGAAGAGAATTGCACCGTGGTGCTCACTGGAATTACCCCGGTCCAATGCAGTTTTCTGCTGATAGGAGCACCGGCCCGTGGTTTCAGGTAAGTCAATACAATCACTTGGGGGTGCCTAACACTTGGCACCCCCAAGTGCAGGATGCCTTTCCTTCTCCTTTAAAGATAGAGGTATTCATGGTAAGATGAGTAGGACACCATTAATACTCTTCTGGCCAATTGTTGATACTCACTATAGAATTCTGTATCCTGTTCATTAATAGTGGATTAAACAAATGTAAAAATCTAGAAGCTGGCCTTCAGACAGGAATAATTAAAAAGGGCAACATTTTTTATAATCCCTTCTTAATTTGGCTTAGCTTTAAAAATAAGTAGGCATGTCAAATACCTTACGAGAACAAAGAAAGCTTCAATCACTTACCTGCTCCTGAAAACTGCACTGGCTTGGGTTACTTCTGTGTGAGCACAACCAATTGATCTTTTTTTCGGCATCTTCTTTCTTCAAAATCCTGGGGCCAATGCATGTGCAGTAGAGTGAAAAAGTTTGGCTTTCCATTTCTCCTTTTTTTTTATGGGACAGTCCCGATTTTGACAGCTCAACCCGCAGTCCTGGATTGTGAAATGTCCCGACATTCTCTTTGATCTCCTGCATTGAAAAGTCAGAAAAAGAGCGGCAGAGAGCCCAGAATGACAGGTGCACTTAGATACATTTGTAACAATTTAAGATAAGCAAAGAAACAATTGTAACTATTTAAGATAAGCAGGTCTCTCGGGGAAATTGTGGCTTGTAGTTTAAAGGGCAATTCACCTTAATTCACCTGTAATAACATATAAAACCTGAACCCTAAAAATGTGTTCAAGCTCTCCATAACCTGCCAAATTTTGTAAAATGGATGTGGTATTTAGGGGGTGTGGCCATAAAATGGGTGTGGTCCAAAAATGTTCGCCGTGCTGCACGGGGCAAATGTTTTTGTCCCTCTTTCTATTTTCCAAATGTTGGGAGGTATGGAAGGTGAGTTTTATTATTTTTATATCACTTCCCGTTAAGTCTCTTGCTTAGTTCCCCACATTGATTTGCCGTTCTTTTCTAGTTTGCTAGTCCTGCTTCTGCAAGGATAAGGATAAGTCTGGATCAACTAGCAGTTAGGCAGTTAATAAAAACAAAAAACTAAAAGGTTGAACTTGATGGACGTGTGTCTTTTTTTCAACCTTACTTACTATGTTACTATGTAAGTCAAAAAGACGTTCCATGACTATACAAAAACAGAAGGCCGTAGGCTAAGTGCTTTTAAATAGGTCATGGAATTCAGAGTTAATGTTAATTATTTACATACAGTTTTTAAATAGCGCTCCTACGTTACAAAAGTATGTGAGCTGTGATGAGCTTGCTGGGTTTTGCCAGTAAATGTATTTCCTACTTATTATCTTTCACACCTTAACCCAAAGTTACTATATATGATTTACTTTTGGCCCCATTGGAAACCTTGCAGACACCATGGTTAGAAACATATATTGCGCATGAAAAGGCTTTACAAATCCAATATTGCACAAAACATTTAGTGGCTGTATATTTTAATAGCCAAAATAAGGCATCTTGGTTGTGCAAATTAACAACAAGGGAAACCTGTATATGAAAATTAAGATGTTACCAACTGCAGAATTTGTTTTCAAATTCCCAGTTACACAATTTGCATTAAAATGACGGCTTTTATTGTACAAGACTCTCAGCATTGTTATTTGTTCCAAACGTTTATATTCTTGATACTTTTCCTTTGCACTAATAAAGCTCACTTTTTGTTTAATGCTGAAAGCTGCTGAAACTGGATATTCAGGCACTTCACATACTTAAAAACATGCAGTACTTAACACATTTCATTTCTGGCTCAGGTTGCGAAATGCTTATGAATTGTGTAACCTGTTGGGTTTTCTTACATATTCCTTACACCCTCCTCCTGAGCCAGGTATATAGTTACGTTCTAAAATATCCTATTTTTGAAAACTTAAATATTAGGAGATATTAAGGGGGTTATTTCTCAAAGTCCAAATGTATCTAATTTTTTTCTGAAATATACTCTGACCCAATCCGCACAGGTTATTTCCCCTTATTTATCAATATAAAATTTCTAGTTGGTGAAAAAACTCGAAAAAATCATCTGAATCGTGCAAATTTTTTGGATTTTCTGCCTGAAAAATCAGATTTTTTTTGGATTTTTGCCTGAAAAACAAAAAATCTTCGGATTTTTGCATGAAACCCAGCACAGATCAGAATATCTTCTACCATTGACTTATATACAACCTCGGCAGGTCTGAGATGCCGGATTTTCGGATTCTGACTTTTTCCATCCTTGGGGTATAATAAATCCTGAAAAATTTGATTTTTTTTTTCAGGTTTTTGGTATTCGGACTTTAATAAATAACCCCCTAACTCTCAACAAAATATTTGTAACCTGCCTTGCAAAATAACCAAAACGGAACATAATGACCTGTATATCGCTACTTGCTGTCAGCAGTGCTGTATTGGTGAGGAGTGGGTTGGAGATATCACGTGGTTATTCTACCTTCTGTCCCCAAACGTGTGTGTTATTTAGACATGAAAGTTTGGAATCATCGCCAGGTGCAGACTGTAAAGGAGCCCTGTACTTTCCATTTACTCTGTTGGAGGTGGTAAGGACAGGGCTGCTTAGTGCCTGCCCTCTCTGCACTCTGATCCTCATCCTGGAAGATCTGACAGCTTTTTAAATCATTATTATTTTATTCTACATAAGAACCATTTATCATAGTTAATGGTGCTTAGTGATGTCATCAGTTATAATTGTTGGTTATTGTCATTGGGTTGCATTGTGACTATTAAGATGCATTTGTTATAAATAAAATGTACCCCTTGGCTGTATTCTATAATGATTTTATGATGTCTTGACCTTAAATGACCTGTATAAATGTATTTGTCCTGTAGCCTTACTCCTTTCTTTGGCCAGAAAACTGCTTGACGACTTTTGGCCTGTGATCCAATTGATATCTGGCCAAAAAGAACAACCTTCTTAAAATGTTTTATTATTTGATTAAACTGAGTTTATTGGATATGGTCTTTCCATAATTCTGTGCTTTTTTGGATAACAGGTTTCCAGTTAACGGATCCATACATATTTCAAAACTGCTGTAAAGTTATTTCCTTTGCCTTTCCAAGCTTACAGCTAAGGAGTTAATAAACAATTCCTGTATGTTTCTGGACTCTGTTTACAGTGTGATGAATCCTGTGTAGGACAATCACTATAGTCCTGTTAGGTATTCAAAGTCCTGCAGTAATGTAAACATGGGTTTTGGCACTGGGATCATTGTAGCAAAAATTTTAGTCACAGAGTATGAAAGACCTACTGTTTTTGTGTCTCCTTTTAGTCTCCTTTTTCATGGAATACCCTATAAAGGCTAAAGCTCCCACTGGGTTTTAAAGCACAGCCTGGGCTGTTGCTGCATTCCCTCTCCTTCCCTCCTTCCCTGACCCTGGTCGCAGTAATGTGCCGGCATCAGAGAAGAATTTATGGCTGGGGGGCCCGTTGATTGGTGTGGGGGGTCCCTGAGGTTTCAGGCCCGGTGCCCTGGGCCAACTAGTCTGACGCTGATGACGTGTAAATCAAAATTTGCTGAAAAAAGGTGTATAAAGCTGTGTAAAATAAATGGCAAATTTATCAAATGCAAATGCCAGACATGCTGCCTTTATTTTACAAAATGAACCAGTTAATAGTGCTGCTCCAGCAGAATTCTGCACTGAAATCCATTTCTCAAAAGAGCAAACAGATTTTTTTATATTCAATTTTGAAATCTGACATGGGGCTAGACATTTTGTCAATTTCCCAGCTGCCCCAAGTCATGTGACTTGTGCTCTGATAAACTTCAATCACTCTTTACTGCTGTACTGCAAGTTGGAGTGATATCACCCCCTCCCTTTTCCCCCCAGCAGCCAAACAAAAGAACAATGGGAAGGTAACCAGATAACAGCTCCCTAACACAAGATAACAGCTGCCTGGTCGATCTAACACTCAATAGTAAAAACCTATGAGACACATTCAGTTACATTGAGAAGGAAAAACAGCAGCCTGCCAGAAAGCACTTCTCTCCTGAAGTGCAGGCACAAGTCACATGACATGGGGCAGCTGGGTAATTGACAAAATGTCTAGCCCCATATCAGATTTCAAAATTGAATATAAAAAAATCTGTTTGCTCTTTTGAGAAATGGATTTCAGTGCAGAATTCTGCTGGAGTAGCACTATTAACTGATTCATTTTGAAAAAAATTTTTTTCCCATGACAGTATCCCTTTAATGATAATCCCTTGGACTCTGAGACTGCACTTGCAGATCATGCCATCATTAACTCTCGGAAAATTGTCAGTGTTTCTGAATAAAATATTTTCCCTTTGCCAAATGGCTTTTAGAGAGTTCTAGAACTGAGGCTGTAATATTGTTACATTAGAGACAATCTCCTGCTTTTGTTATTTGGCAGAGTTCATTTCTTCTGTTATGATGTGGGCACTTTGTTTTAATACAGAAAAAGAGGATTTAGCACAACAAGCATAGTAGAGCATCAGATGGAAACTTTCATAATTACTGCTAAATTACCCCTTTTTTTAGTCACCATTTTGTCAGTTTGTTTTAAATTATGCTTTATACATAATAATGTATATGTGTATTGAAGTATAAAGGTATTATTGTAACTTAAATCAGTCTTTTCATTTGTTATATATGTAATATCACATCATATTTATTAAGAGGATTTGCTTTACGTTCATTTGAATATGCTCAGCCCAGTACTATGCATATTTGGGGGAGTGTCATAGTGTTCCTGGTCATCGTCTGGGTGAAACCAGGGATCAGGTTGTGTTCTAATTTGTCCCTCATTTGATTATTAAAATGTTGGGAGGTACGTCTTGAAGTACCACAGGACATATAGTCTAAATTCACTATTAAATTCTATGTTTTGCATAAATATCATAGACATTCATTTTTTTTTTAAATTTAGAAAAATTACTGTATGTTGCCATTTGGGGATGCTAAGAGGCCTATTTACTAAAGGTTGAATTTTAGTGGCTTTCGAAGTTTTTGAAACCATGATTAAACCTATTTCTAAAAACCACAAATGCCATAATTGTTATTAAAAGATGCGAATATAAAAAGTACGGACGAATAATACTGAATGATGTGCTAAAAAAACATGAAGACCTCTAAAAATTTGAGTTTTTTTACTAGTGGAAAAAATTCAAATGTTAAATTGGCCCCTGAGCATAGCTCCCTCCCAGTGCGGGTTGACTCGCCACAAATCTAGGCCTGAACATTTGCAGGAGGCATTTAATAAAAACAAAAAACGAATGTTTTCCCTAACCGGAGTATGGGCTTTATTATCCCACAGCTCCAGTGGAGGAAGCAAATTTTTGATAGGTGCTGTTAACCAATACAAAAATTCAGTAGAATATTGGAATTGTACTGAACAAATAATTAGAACATCTGAAGTGCTCTAATAGGGGCAAATTCACCAAGGGTCGAATATCGAGGGTTAATTGACCCTCGATATTCGACTGGGAATTAAAATCCTTCGACTTCGAATATCGAAGTCGAAGGATTTTAGCGCAAATAGTTCGATCGAACGAACGAAGGAATAATCCTTGGATCAAACGATTAAATCCTTCTAATCGAACGATTCAAAGGACCTTCCCCATAGACTAACATTGGGTTCGGAAGGTTTTAGATGGCGAACTAGGGGGTCGAAGTTTTTTCTTAAAGAGACAGTACTTCGACTATCGAATAGTCGAATAGTCGAATGATTTTTAGTTTGAATCCTTCGATTCAAAGTCTTAGTCGAAGTCGAAGGTCGAAGTAGCCCATTCGATGGTCGAAGTAGCCCAAAAACACTTCGAAATTCGAAGTTTTTTTTACTTTGAATCCTTCACTCGAGCTTGGTGAATTGGCCCCTTTAAATGTACAGCCTTCAAATCCCAACTTTTATGTGAAGTGCCTTAAAATGATATTTTTTCATATTTAAATGAAAAAATCTAAGGCTTCTGTAGATCTTAATCCACACTGTATTGATTTTCAAGTTTATTTTCTGGGTTCTGCAGAGAGTGAACATCAAATGCTGAACTTGCCTTCTGGCTTATTTTTAGGAATTTATGATTTAGTAAAATTCTTTTGATATGCAAAAACTTTTCAACCAAAGTTAAAATTCTACCATACATTTAACTTTCTGGATCCACTTCTGTTCATTCTGTGGCAGTTGTGAGCCTTTATCATCCTACAAAAATCCACTGCAATATTCCCTTTAATTTTTACTAGCTTTTGCATAAAATAATATACATTATATAACACCCACCCCTCCAAAGGGCTATTACTTTATTACTGAATTAGTGTATTGAAAACAGGAAAGTATCTCAAGAAAAAAATCCTTTTTCCTGATAAGGAGAAAAGAAATGGACCCCAGTTATATAATGATTGTTATGTGCCTCATTCATGTAACACTGAACAGTTTATCAGAATGAATTTAGTGATTCAATACTTGATGTTGGTTCTGTGGTTTCTTTGCAGTTTACCTTAGGCTATTTGCGTCAGTGAGAGAGAGGAACAAATATAGGGTTTTTTTGCAAAAGCACTAGAATATGTTTCAGTAATTGTTTATGCAGTGAATTCGTTTTGAAAAAAATAACAGTACAAAGTGCTGCAGTGTGCCAGGTCCTGTGTATTTATTAAGGAATAGAATTGCCTTTTCAGAATGTTTTGCTAAGCCAATGCCTTTCAGATGACTTAACTAAAATAAATAAGCATGTTTTGTGAAAAGAGCAAAAATATTAATTTAGTATTCCTAACAGGACTATATATTTTTCTGTCTTTACACAATTTACTATTTGATTTCCATACTGTTAGCAATATGTTGGTTTTGGGGCAGCTGCTTTATTCCTGTAGTCCATAAAGAACAGTAAAGGCACCCCATGCAGTATGGTATCTGCTGTATTGTGCACAGGCAATTACTCTCTGGGCAGCCATCCCTCTGCTGATTTTAGAAGACCTTTAACAGTATCCCAGGCATATTTGACTTTTATACAACTTGTTTACCAAGCCTAAATTCTGCATTCATTACTAATACGAGCCTCTTTTAAATGAGTAGAACCCTGTCTCTCCTGTCTTTAACTGGTGAGCAATAGATCTCCTGAGCAGAGCACTGGACACAAATAATAACAAATAACAATATTACTTTGTTCTTCCTATCATTACATAATGCAGTGTAATGAAACATTGCTGCAATGGTAGATTTTGCTAAACTAGCCTTACAGGGAATCAGTTATATAGTAATTTTGAGTTGAAAATCAAATTCCCTGCTCACACTGGCAAAGTCTTATGCCCTAAACGGATGACATTTTTTTTAATATATTATATTTTCGTGTACTTTAGAAATGCAAGTTGCCCTTTATGGAGCTGGAGAAAATTGTCCTGCCCTCTTTTCTCCCCCTAATGAAAGTTCAGATTTTTATAAAGTTTGGTCAAAAAGTCAAGTATACAAATTATGGGAGCATTGTACCAATCAATCAGACCAGTAGATCCTACATCCTTATTGTCAGTGTCATGTTCTTAATGAATCCGTTCATATGTGCCTTAAACTCCAATATATGGCCTTGATTTGCATTTAAGTGGGCATCGCTGATGATGCTTCAAATTACTATAAAAAAAAAGCTTTTAATTTGACTTGACACATTACTTATTTATTTGAAGTACTAGTCTGTTTTATTGCAGAATTGACAGTTGTGGACAGGGTAGGGTGTGGAAGAAACTCTTACTGCCAGCCCTAAGATAAAGAAGAGCGATCACAAAAGTTAACTTTTACATGAGACTGCATGTTAATTTAATATCCCACACATACTTCTTTATAATAGACTTTTTGTTCTAGGGTTTCCCAAGATTTTTAATGGCGGCAAAAATAAGATGGCTAATAATCTGTAAAGGGCAGTTTTGTTACTTACAATATAAAGTCCAGTTTCCCTTTTAAATTAATGACACTTTGTTTACATCTTGCTGTAATTCCTCCATTATTGGTTAGACCATGGTGTCCAGGATATGCTTGTGGACCATCTCAGGCCCTCCTGAAGAACTGAGCAAGCAAGGGGCTGGTGGGGGTGGGGTTTGGGAGTGATGCGAATAAGGAATAGCTTGCGAGTGGCATGTTGAGAAAATCTCCTGTTTGTGGTAGCCGTGGCAACTGAGAAGCCTGGATAGTTTCACAGCTTTTACATGTATTCAATTTTATGTGAAATATGAGTTTTTGTGATCGTATTAGTGTGGATGTTCCTTGTTGTTATAATAGGAATGAATAACAGACCCCAGGAAATAAAAAGTTCTGCTATGCAAGATGTTGCAGGTCAAGATTTAATTTCTATTCCGGAGAATGTTCACTCTTATTATGAAGCCATGCATCCTGATAGCATCTGCACGTCACTGATATATTGTGGTGTATGAGCAGGCACTCATTAGTGCAGCTTAAATTGCATATTAGCTTTACTTCATGAAGTTTAACCTCTTGCATCAGCTAAATGCTAATTGATCCTCTTTAATTGCTCACACACACATTCTTGCACTGCTGGCACTGTTCGGTGGTTAGTAGGTTGAAACATTATCTCGAGTGCTTATTATGTTATGTACACATAGGTGTTTGGAGCTCCATTAACACTATGTTGTGCTCTGCAGGCCTGGTAAATGCAAACACCTTCTTTGACCTTTTTCTTGAGCCACATTTCCCATTAGAACAATTGGAAGTAAAGAAGGCTGAAAAAAAAGTGTTCCACATATTGCTTTGCACAAGAGTCCTAGCTGCAACATGCACCATAGCCAATACAGGCCTTATGTACCTCCTTGTATATATCCTTACTTTAGCTCACATTGTTGATATATATCATCTACGTATAAAGCTATTTTGTGTTGGAGGCGAAGCATATTACCAAAGTACCAAAGTAGTATGATTTACTTGTACCCTTTGCTTGTACAAACTGTGTGTTTGCTTCAGAGGCTGGAACATAGAATACCCGTTTACATAGCAAATAACAGATCCAGAATACAATGTTTTTAAAGGGACTCTAAACATAAAAAACAATTTCCCATCTGTAGAAATGCACTCGCCATGGCTAATAGTGGGTCCGGGTGCACATGCCCCAGACCTTCAGCAAAGGGGAATAATCGCATAACCATGTTAAGTAAAGACTGGCCCAGATTGGACTTCAGTCAAAAAATTGCCGCTTAAAAAAGTTTTATTAACGATAAAGTATTACATCTTATTTGTGGCACAAAAACAATAAACAGTTATAGATTTGCAAGTTGCGTTGTACTGCATTTGCAAATAAAATATACTGCAGCAGTGATCAGTGATAATTTGTATGCTGTATAAAATAAAATATGTACCCTTAAGCCCTACAGAATCTTACATGAATATAAGTAACTAAGTATTATAACTTGCTTTAGAAATGTCATTTTTGTAACTGCAGGGCTACACTACATTACAATAATTACTGTAGTTAGCATAAAAGTGTTTATTATATTCAAAAGCAATCTGAGATATAATTAATGTATAATAGGGTAGACCAGAATGATGAAATAGTATAACATATATTGGATCTGTTAACCAGAAAGCTCCAAATTGCTGAATGGCTGCGTCGCTATTTTATCGAAATAATCCAAATTTTAAAAAATGTATTACTTTTTCTATTTAATAATAAAACAGTACTGTACCTTGTACTTGATCCCAACTAATTATAATTGACCTTTATTGGAAGTAGAACCAGCCTATTGGGTTTATTTAATGTTTACATGATTTTCTAGTAGACTTAAGGTATGAAGATCCAAATTATGGAAAGATCTGTTATCTAGAAACCCCCAGGTCCCGCGTATTCTGCATAACAGGTCCCATACCATTCTGCCGCTTTGTGTGGACATGTCATGGTTTATGGTATTCATTTTAGATGTGCATTCAGAGTTTGGTCTCTTTCTTAAAAGACAGGTATACTTTTTATATCAAATGTTTTACTCCGTGCTGAGGTCTTATGCTTATTATAAGATTGGAACAGATCATTGCGGTGGCTGAGGCAGAACAATTAAACTAAATATTTTATAAAAATTAACACCTCAAAGTATCCCAGAATAACAGAACACATTACGTTTTATGTAATCTATATGCAATAATGATTTAAGATGCCAAAAATGCACCTGATTCCAGTAACAGTAGTCCAGTAGTTAATTTATCTTAGTATTCTGAGAGCTAATTGCTCATTGGTGAGATGGGTTACTGGACCAGAGCAAATATTTTTTCCATGAAAAGGGATATTTTGTAGCTGTGTTTTTTTTTTTTTTTTTGAGGGGTGGATTTTCTCTCCATCATTTTCAGTTTAACAAATACTGAGTAGCTGTTATTGTTATTTTCCCAATTACTTTTGCATTATTCTGCTGCCAAAGACAGGATGCAAGGGTAGCATTTGAGTTGACTCGCACATCACAATGAGTGGAATGTCTGCTATAATGGATATTGTGATGAATAGACAGCTGCATTGATTTTTGGAAACCTACTCCGAAAATCAAATCCATATGTTTAATGTATTCCTTACATGTTTCATGTACTGTAGCTGCATGTTTATTGTATGCATTGGCAGCCCCCTTCTGCAATCCACTTCTTCGTACTTGCCTATATTGATCTGTTTATTAGATTTGATATATTCGGCATTTGCAAACCTGGGATTCTTTGAAATATATCAATGTAAAAGAGCCATGTAGATAGTAATTGCCTGCTATCAGCTGACATCTCTTTAGGTCTTTGTACCCATTGCCATTTAGTCTTCAGTTGTAAGGTAACTAAGGGGCCGATTCACTAAGGGTCGAATATCGAGGGTTAATTAACCCTCTATATTTGACTAGGAACTAAAATCCTTTGACTTCGAATATCGAAGTCGAAGGATTTAGCGCAGATAGTACGATCGAACGATCAAAGGATTATTCCTTCGATCGAACCATTAAATCGAACCATTAAATCGAACGATTCGAAGGATTTAAATCCAACGATCGAAGGAATATCCTTCGATCAAAAAAAGTTAGCCAAGCCTATGGGGGGTAGCTTTTAGATGGCGAACTAGGGGGTCGAAGTTTTTTTTAAAGAGACAGTACTTCGACTATCGAATGGTCGAATAGTCGAACAATTTTTACTTCGAATCCTTCGATAGTCGTAGTCGAAGGTCGAAGTAGCCCATTCGATGGTCGAAGTAGCCCAAAAAAACTTCTAAATTCGAAGTTTTTTAACTTCGAATCCTTCACTCGAAGTTAATGAATCGGCCCCTAAATGTCCCATGGGGAAACACACTATCTAATGGTAAATGGTAGCTGCCTGATTACATATGTCTTAGATATAATTTGTATGATTAGTGGAATGGTGCCCAATGTGCTATGCGACCTTCACAGTACGGGTGTATGGTGTGCATAGACCCTCCATGGAATACATGACATGGGCAGGGACAAATACCTGCCTTTCCCACCCAAACTGGCCTAGGAATAACCAACTCGCTCACCATACATTTTATTTGTTGGAGTCTTTTTGTCCACAGCTTTATTGCACAACAGATCATTTAACAAAAGATAATACATATATCAATAACTGTTATATTAACAACATTATAAACATACAAATATGACAGTGAAATACCATTAACATTTTATCCTCTGCAAGGCCCCTGGCAATGGACCCAATTAGGTGCATGCAATCGTTAAGCCACCAGCCGCTTGTGCCTAGCATGATGGGTACGCAGGACTGCATGCTACCCCCAATACAACATACCCTCCCAGAGACCACCGCTCTTAGAGAGGAACACCACCAACCAAGTTCTATTAACCAACTTGGTAAAACTCCACTTAATTAACTCTCCCCATTGCCAGGGACCCGCCGCCCGGCTGTGACAACGGGCCATTCCCTCTCATCACCTCTTGGTTAGTCAGCTCAATACTCACCATTCCACATCAACTTATCCTGTGCCCCACTACCCAGGCCACAATTGTGACAACTAGCACAAAGGGAAATACTAGGGAGGGAGGGTGGGACTCCTTTTTCTTCTTCCAAAATGGATGCCCTCCTTAGCAGCTAGTGCTACACATCCCCTTACAACTCCACCCCCCAACTACGTCACTAACCCCCTACTAATCCCCTGCCAGGCAGCTTTGTCCTGCCCCTGTCATGCACCCTTTGCCAGCATGCACTGTCCTGGGGTTTCACTTTCTGAAACTAGTTTGGTTGCTCAGTTAAAGGTAATTTGCTAATTAACCTGCAAATGTGCATGAGGCCTTTGGGCTAAATGGACAGTGTCTCAGTATACTATACAAGATATTTTTTTTTAATGAGAGCAAACTTTAGGAATGCTTCTTCTAGTAACATGCAAATCTGTTGCATGTACTGTATGTTTACCTAATTACAGCACTAGATGCCAGATGCTTTTACTAGTCTGAGTCCTAAGAAATGACATGTAACATATGGAATCCTATAATTGGATTTCTTTTGTATTACTACTCCTTCTTGCTGACTGATTCGGTTATATTGCTTCCTCTAGAAAAAGCAGAAAACCAAGAACCTCCCTTCTCTTTAAATGGAAAACATTTAAAGAGTAGACAATGTTAATATATTTGTAGTCAATGTCATTTCCTTATTCATTTATTCGTAATTTGTGCTTCCCAGAAATGTTTGCATTTAATGCATTCTGCCCTCTTCCCTGTGTATGTTGAAGTGTGTTGTTGTAAGAATAAGAAGAATTTTGTTACAACCAGTTATGCAAATAGTACATCTTAAAGAGATACTGACATCAGAAACATTTATTTATCTATCATAAACATTATTTTTGAATGCTATTTATAATTTTGCCATAAAAGTATTTGCCTGATGCTTTTACACTACCTTTCTTACCCCCATGTTCCTCTGTGAGGGGGCTGCCATGTTTGTGCAGCAGTATTTGGTTTAGAAACTCTAAACCGACAGGTTAAGAAGGGACAGTCAGGTTGGCAAAACAGTCAGGTTTCGGAACGGCATGTAACAATTATTTACAAAAGCAGAACTATCAGTGAAAAAATGTTCAACATGACGTATAAGTAACTTTTAATACAAATTAATATTTTGAAAAGAAAATTTTTAGTGTCAGTATCACGTTAAGTGCAAAGTGAAACAGCTATAAAATGTGACATAAACACCAAATAGAAAACATAAGTAAACTTGCCGCTAAATGCTGCGTAATTTTTGGCGGAAGAGGCCATGTTTTTACCCACAATGCAGTTTCTTCCCACAATTTCAGTGTAACTGCAGGCACAAGTTGCTGTTTTGATTGACACAGAGCATTGTGGGAACCCTGGAGCTACACACCCAGCCTTCCCCTGTGTCAATAGGTGCACAATATCTAGTAAAATTATCAATATTTTACCCTGTAGAGCTGTTTCTGCCTTCTCTTCTCCTTGTTTATAATTTAGACCTTTAATACATTATGTTATCATGGATCCCACCCCAATTTTGTTCATGTAGTAATAATATCATGATACAGTAATAGATATATAGCTGATATTTTTACTTTACCACTTCAGATGGTTATGTAAAATATATAAATAAAATATAAAAAAATAGTTAATATGGATACATTGTGTAGGCCTTTTTGGCACTGTTTTAAATTAATTAAATAGATTTTTCCCTAGCAAATTAGCTTTTTTTATTTTGCAGATCTTAATAAGTTTATAACTTATCAAAATTTAAAAAGTTCTCAATATTTTCTGAAAACTACTCTGACCAAATCTGCACTGACTTTTGCCCCCTATTTTTCAATAAATCTTCACAAATTTGAGAATTTGTCCCCCTTGTGTGAGAAAAGTCACAATAAAATCGTAAAAAAAAAAAACAAATCGTACCATTTTTTTGTATTTACTTTCGATTTTTTTGTAAAATTGCCTGAAAGCTACAATTTTTTCAGGAAAGCCAGGGAAAAATCTTCCAATTATTAAAGGGACATCTGCTATTGACTTTTACATGTTCTCGGCAGGTATGAGTTGGAGTACTTTGGACTTTTAACATCATCGGACTCTCTAAATAAGAAAAAAATAAATAAAAGTCTGACCAGTTGACAGCTGGGTAGCTATACAATATTAATTTTGTGGTTAAATAAAATCTGCCTTGATACAGTATAAAATAGAAAATATAGTTTCAATACCTCTTTGCAAGTACAAACAGTTGATTCGTGTTATACAACTGTATTATCCAGAATGATATTCTAAATAGGCCTGCTCTCTTCAGTACTGCCCATTAGCTAAGACTAAATTCCATAAGCAAGTGGCATCAGTTTGTCCAGAATTTTGCTTCCTGCACAAGAGAAGGCAAATTTAATAAAAAGAATGACCCCTGTCTAGCAGAGATGAGCAGCATGTCTTTACAGTACTGTGCAGGAAAAGCCCTGTTGTAGTCAGCGGTGCTTTCTGCCTTGCAAAACTTTTCTATAGTCAGGTGGACTTGATTAAATGAAATTATAGAAATATTCCCCCAGGCATGTTGATAGGAAAAGTGGTCATTTCAATAAATGGGTATGCGTATGCCAATTATGTTCCTAAAACATGTCTATATGCACTTATGGTAAAACTAGGGATGCACCGAATCCAGCATTCGGTTCGGTATTCGGGCAGGATTCGGCCATTTTCAGCAGGATTCGGATTCGGCTGAATCCTTGAGCCTGGCCGAACCGAATCCGAATCCTTAAAATTATGTGACTTTTCATCACAAAACATGGAAGTAAAAATGTTTTTCCTCCCCCTTGCTGATTTGCATATGCAAATTAGGGTTCAGATTCGGTTCGGTATTAGGCCGAATCTTTCACAAAGGATTCAGGGGTTCGGCAGAATCCAAAAAAAGTGGATTTGGTGCATCCCTAGGTAAAACCACAAGCTACATGTTTATTTGACTATTTTTTATTAAAATTAATTTATTTACAGTTAGGCCCATAAATATTTGGACAGAGACAACTTTTTCTAATTTTGGTTCTGTGCATTTCCTCCATGAATTTTAAATGAAACAACTCAGATACAGTTCAACTGCAGACTTTCAGCTTTAATCCAGTGGGTTGAACAAAAAGATTGCATAAAATGTGAGAAACAAAATCCTTTGTTTAACACAATCACTTCATTTCAGGGGCTCGCAAGTAATTGGACACATTAAAAAACTGAAAATAAAATGTTCATTTCTAATACTTGGTTGAAAACCCTTTGCTGGCAATGACAGCCTGAAGTCTTGAACTCATGGACATCACCAGATTATGGGTTTCCTCCTTTTTAATGCTCTGCCAGGCCTTTACTGCAGCGGCTTTCAGTTGCTGTTTGTTTGTGGGCCTTTCTGTCCGAAGTTTAGTCTTCAACAAGTGAAATGCTGCTCAATTGGGTTCAGATCAGGTGACTGACTTGGCCATTCAAGAAAATTCCACTTCTTTGCTTTAATAAACTCCTGGGTTACTTTGTCTGTATGTTTTGGGTCATTATGAAACGCCTCCCAATCATTTTGACTGCATTTAGCTGGATTTGAGCAGACAGTGTCTCTGAACACCTCAGAACACCTTCATGCGGCTACTTCTGTCCTGTGTCACATCATGGATAAACACTAGTGTCCCAGTGCCACTGGCAGCCATGCACGCCCAAGCCATCACACTGCCTCCGCCATGTTTTACAGATGATGTGGTATGCTTTGGATCATGAGCTGTTCCACGCCTCCTCCATACTTTTTTCTTGCCATCATTCTGGTAGAGGTTGATCTTGGTTTCATCTGTCCATAAAATGTTTTTCCAGAACTGCGCTGGCTTTTTTAGATGTTTTTTTTTAATCAAAGTCCAATCTAGCCTTTCTATTCTTCATGCTTATGAGAGGCTTGCACCTTGCAGTGCACCCTCTGTATTTACTTTCATGCAGTCTTCTCTTTACTTGGATATTGATACGCCTACCTCCTGGAGAGTGGTCAGGGGCGTAACTTCAGAGGAAGCAGACCCTGTGGCTGCAGGGGGGCCCAGGAGGTACAGGGGGCCCCATGAGGCTCTCACTGATGAGCAATTTGAACATATATTGGTAAAACAGGACAAACACTGGATATGTTGGGGGCCCTAAAATTAATTTGCTGTGGGGCAGAGCAACATCTAGTTACGCCACTGAGAGTGATGTTCACTTGTTTGGCTGTTGTGAAGCGGTTTCTCTTCACCATGGAAATGATTCTGAGATCATCCACCACTGTTGTCTTCCATGGACGTCCAGGTCTTTTTGCGTTGCTGAGTTCACCAGTGTTTTCTTTCTTTCTCAGGATGTACCTGTAATGGAAACCGATTGTCTTCTCCAAAATGGCGGCCAAGATGGCGTCCAAGATGGCGGCCTCCTGGATCCTGCTGGTCGCAGCACTATGACATCAGCGTCTTTTCGCCCTCGGATTGGTCGCCGGCGTCGGAACGGACGCCGGCGTCAGGACGCTGGCGTCAGTGCGTCGGCGTCCGCGTCATGACGTCAGCGCGTCCAAATTGGCGCCAAACCCAGGCCTATTTAAAGCAGCTTCAGACTCTCCTCAATGCCCAATTATAGGTTTTCGCTTGCTGATTCCTGGGTGTGTTTATCGTTGTTTATCTTGTGTACCGACCTTGCCTGAACTCTCGTCTTTGAACCTCGTCTGCCTGAACTGATTCTACTGCCTGATTACGACTATTCTACTGCCTACTCCTTCTGTACTGCGAACTCGGACTTTGTTACCTCCTCCTTGGTCCTTACTACCTCGGGTCCCTCGGGCCTTACAGTACCAAACTGTAGATTTTGCCACAATTTTTGTAGCAATTTCTCAGATGTTTTTTTTTTCTGTTTTTGCAGCTTAAGGATGGCTTGTTTCACCTGCACGGAGAGCTCCTTTGACTGCATGTTGTTTGTTCACAGCAAAATCTTCCACATACAAGCACGTCCCCTTCCTCAAATCAATTCCAGGGCTTTTATCTGCTTCATTGATAATGAAATAACAGAGGAATTGCCCACACCTGCCCATGAAATAGCATTTGAGTTAATTGTCCAATTACCTTTGAGCCCCTGAAATGAAGTGATTGTGTTAAAAAAAGGCTTTAGTTCCTCACATTTTTATGCAATCTTTTTGTTCAACCCACTGAATTAAAGCTGAAAGTCTGCAGTTCAACTGCATCTGAGTTGTTTCATTTAAAATTCATTGTGGTAATGTACAGAACCAAAATTAGAAAAAAATTGTCTGTCCAAATATTTATGTGCCTAACTGTATTTCTTTGTATTCAGGCCCTCTGCTATCCGGCTTCCAATCCATGTATAAATGCTGCATAGTGACTAGAGTCACAAGTCTGACAGCTGCATAACAACAACAACAAAAGTGAATTAAACAATGACAATAAAATAAAAATTGAAGACCAACGCAAATATCCCTTTCAGTACTAATCATTGCTGATCCTGACTTGCCTATTGTCAGTCAATTTGCTTTGCTGTAATGGCAATGGCTGCAGTAGACATTTCTAATCAAATACTGATGCATGCTACCAACCATCCAACCCAGTGGAACAAGTAAATATTGTTTTATAGGGTAGGGTTAAAGTTAAGGTGCTACCAACCATTCAAACCCAGTGGAACAAGTAAATATTGTTTTATGGGAATATGGTGCAGGGCTGCGTTGGATTTAGTCCACAGTGTTGCCCTTTGCTTTTTGCTTTTGAAGTTAAAGAGAATATTCTCATATTCTTAAGGCAACAGAAATACCCATTCCTATTGGCGTTTTGCTGTTCATTTTTGCACAATTTATTATCACAGCATCTCACTTTAGTATATAGACTACTAAATCACATAGTGAAGACCTTTACACTATTCATGTTTTTTGGGGAGAGGAGCTAGAAAACCTGTTTACTTTTTGTCTTAGACTGAGCTTTCTACTGATTATGTTGTATTTGCTCTTTGCATTCTACCTTCTCAAATTGCCCTAGACTTTTTTTCCTCTGTGTACTGCAATATAAAAAGGAAGATGTTAAAGCACCCATGCTAATTGCCAATTATCCAGATGTTCTTTTGTAGAACTATAAAGGTGGTGCTGTAAAATTCACTCGGTTATAACCATGCACGCTTTTAGAAGTATTCAGGCAACGTTTTTTTCTTTTTAAAAACAATCATGTCAGGCGCTCAGTAGGGATCACACTTGTTTTGAGGTCCATTTACAGGGAAATATTTTCATGCAGTGTCTCCTTACAACATAAGAACATTAAACAGCAGTAGATGTGTGTTTTACCGTGAAGGTCTTTTGCTAGCAAAGCAAGCTAATAGCACATACTTTCCAGTGCTGGCTGTTTGGTTCTAAATTGCAAGTATTGCTCTTAAGAGTTCCAAGCACAATTGTGACAAAATTGTTTTTATTAAAGGAAAATTGCATGAAATTTTCCATTAAATAACATGTTACATATATTGGGATTGGAATATATTGTTACCAATGGTAGTTATTTAAGTACCAGATTTTTTTTTTTAACCCATTTTCTTTTTCTTCCCAGCAGCAGCTCAATAAGAAAGATCACTAACTTTGTATCAAAGCAGCAGCTTTAGCTCCTGCTGAACTTGTTACCTGCACCAAACCTTAACATGCCCTCTCCCAATTCAACCTGGGGCTCGCCATCTTTCCCTATATACTGTTGTCTGACCTGGCCCACTTTATAGTTATGAGCAATTTGAAATGTACATTCGCTAAACTTTTTCAATGGTTTTAAAGTTATTTTAATTTTATTGATTTGATAGTCCCCTAAGGTTTGGTCATCTAAGTGGGCCTCAGTATAAGTTTAGCCAGCTACAGATGGCCTTTAGCCATAGAAGTGAAGTAAGCTCCTTTTTCTGGGTCAAAGTCTGTCCATTACAGTTCCTAGTTTGGCTGCTAGACAATGTGCCAATGTGTTATAGTATATAAGCTGAGCACACAACTCTGGGTCCATTTTGTAGTGTCTCTTACCTGAGCATGCAGGAATGGTCCAGTGGAACTTAGGTAGAGTAGGTCAGACCTAGTTAGTGGTAGGCTCCACTAAGGACTGTTAGTAGGACTAGATTTGTGGGTACACTACTGCCAAGTCCAGAAACATGTGTACAGACTTAGGGACTAGGAAAGTATCCCTGGGTTCCACTTAGGACAGGTCCTGAAAGCTGCACTGTTCTCATTGATTACCCTGCAGGGGTTATGCTGACCAGTATTTTGTGCTGTGAGTTTATTCTAACTACCACCCTCTTCTGCAATTCTATGATACTCTTTGCACTTCCTTGTGGATCTTGTTAAGTAATCTGTTTATGGATAAGTTAAGAACCACTGGCATCCATTTACTGTATACTGCATGATAACTGTTGTTTAACAATACCCTGCCTCCAGTACAAGAGACGGCTCACACCTAAGTATTGAGAGCAGGGGTGTCCAAACTATGGCCCGTGGGCCAAATGCGACCCGCGATCCATTTTTAATCGGCCCGCAGCAGGTAATGACGAGCTGCTCCTGGATGAGGAGGGGCTGCCCAAGAACCCGGATCTCCGCATCGCGCAGGTCAAATTCCTGCTGAGGGATGTGCCACTCCGCACTGAGCTCATGTAGGAGGTGACTGTGAATAGTGAGCAGCGTGGGGCACGGGGGTCGGGGGAGGCAGTGGGGTCGGGGAGGGACGGGGAAGCGGGCCTGCGAGAGATCTGCACTGCACTGTCATTGGGCCTAATGCTGCTGGGGAGCTCCCATTACGCAGCACTTAGGCCCCTCTGTCTTTAGCCCGGACCAAGGCTCCTCCTCTTTCTCCTTCTGTCACTGAGCTCCCAGCATCCCCTGTGCTCTGGATGGTTATTACACAAGCCATTGGGCTCCAGGCAGGGGGTGCTGGGAGTTGTAGTGTCTTATCTCAGCTGCTGCAGAAACTCTTCTCTGATGGGAATAATGTATAATCTCTGTGCAGCGCTGGGGAATATGTCAGAGCTATAGAAACAAAGGATAATAATACAGTAGAAATGACTCCAATTAGATAGGGCCTAAATCGCCAGTTCGCTACCTCCGAAGGGATATCAGTGTCAAGCTGAATGGTCGGCCCCCACACCACTTACCTTTTATTTTAAACAATTAGCTGTTGGCCTTATCTGGTTGGAATACAAGTTCCAGGCTTGCATTTCAGTAGTCTTTCCTTTTCATACAATGCAAGTAAAGACATGAAAATACTTTTCACAATCAAGTATCATGTCTACAGAATCTCTGTGTAAAGGCAAACTGTATCAGAATGTTTTCTAAAAAGAAGAAAGTGTAAGTGTTGGAAGCAATTCCTGTATTTATGGTGAAATAAATATATATATTCTCTTCTTTAAAAGTATAGTCAATATGTAAGAATTAATTGGATTAACAACAAGTTTCATAATGCAGTTTTCAAACAATAAGTTTCATAAGGAACACTGCCAGTCTCTGTTCTGAAGGGCCTTTTGTTTCCTTTTTCTCTAACTTGGAAAAACAAAGGGTCATGTGCAGCAGGGATGTCTGTTCTGACTTGATTTGTGTGGGTGAGCAGTGTGAACCATATGAGCCTTAGTACTTAAAGTGGGTTACTTATGAAAGTCCAGTTGGGCTTTTTGGTGCAAAAATGTTTTTTTCTTAAAAACTCGAATTTATCGAGATTTATTAAAGTCCGATTCTGCAAAAATTCCAAATCCGAAAATCTGCCATCTCAGTTGACTGAGGTTGTATATAATTGAATGGGAGAGTTCCCTATCCTATTTGGAAGATAATGTGGTCTGTGATGGAATTAGCCGGAAAATCCAACTATTTTGGGCTAAAATCCGAAACATTTTGGCTTTTCGGGAAAAACCTTCCGGGTTTTTGCTCAATTTTATCGAGATTTCCCCAATTTGAATAAATCATGCTTTTTTTTTTAATAATAGATAAGGTCAGATTTTGGATTCTAGTTTGGTCAGTCTTTTTTTATTTAAATTTAAAAATTCGGATTTTAGTAAATAACCCTCAAAATGTCAGGTTTATATTTAGGATTATCTAGTGGCACATACAACTAGAAAATTATATTTTTAAGGATATTATTCATTTAAATGAAGCAATGTTTTACTTATGGACTGTTTTATAGAGACCTGTAATTTTCAGTAGTAAAGTTTCCCTTTAAGGCTTTCCAAATTCCTTTAGGGCTGGGCCTGTGAAGATCTGTAGAGTGGATTCAGCTTTGCAGTGCCCTTTTTATTTAGGAAAAATAATGCTGGGAGGTAGCACAGACCATCCATTCATGTTTATAATTTACAGTTTATTTGGTGGGACCACCAATAGGGTAACTCTAGAATGTGTAAGAAGAATTTGGCCCTCTGAACATTTCCCATGTATCCCTCTTCATTTTTGGATTTGATAAACAGAAACCTAATGCGAGTGTGTGGATGTATCTACAATATAATTTGTAATATGTTTGCTAAAAGACAGAAACATACTCTTCTTATTTCACTAATGCATACACCACTGCAAAGCTTGTCTTGCACTTTGTGCTAATTAGGTTCTAGCCTCAAGGTACAGCATATTGCGGAGGTGAGTACTTAGGCTGTTAATTGGCCTGTGTTTTTAAGTAGGCCGAGAAACAGCATTGTCTAACCATAGCCTTAAGTACTTCCCACAATTCTGTACAATTTAATAATCGGCACAACACTTAGCCTGTGCAGTTACTTTGGAATTCTGTGTTGTGTAGTAAAAAAAATGTGACCGACTGCACTTACTAATGCCCAGTATCCTACTTGTAGGTAACTTTTTTTTAAGTTTTGTAGACATTGTTTTTTTATTGTTTTTTGTTTTTCACAAACCTAACCTAAGCTAAGCTTTATGAAAAGTAAACATAATTTCAAGCAACTTTTCAATATTCATCAATTAAAAAATATGCAGACTTTTCATGATTTTTAATAGTTTGGAACAGTTCCCTAAGCCTAGCCCCCTGCTCTCCTGCTGATCTGTCTGACTACTTTGCTAAACTGACTGATTACTGTTACTTTGTAACAGCAGTCCAGAACGCATTTTAGGACATCCTGCAGCGAAATACATGTCCTTCATGCAATGTCCTATGCCTTCGGAATGGCGCATCGGTTGCTTTTACCGTCACTCATCGTCCAAATCTGCAATCACACCTCTGTCCTCTACCCTCCCTTCTGAGCCGTCAGTCATACGAACTCCACCCTCAGCCTTCCGCCTTTAGTCCTCCGCCTCAGTCCTCTTCCTTTCAATCCTCTTCCTTCCGCCCCCTTCCTCCACCCTCCCTGCTCAGCCCTCCATCCTCTTTCTTCAGCACTCCCCCCTCAGATCTCTCTTTTCAGCAGACAGTCTTGTCCCTTAGTTTCTAAAGTGGTGAGTGAGGGTGGAAGGAAGAAGACTGATGGAATAGAACTGAGGGCGGAAGGCAGAGGATGAGGGCGGAGGATGGAGGGCGGAGGATGGAGGGCGGAGGATGGAGGACTGAGAGCGGAAGACTGAGGGCGGAGTTCATATGACTGACAGCTGAGAAGAGAGGGTAGAGGACGGAGGTGTGACTGCAGATTTGGACGATGAGTGACGGTAAAAGCAACCGATGCTCCATTCCGAAGGCATAGGACATCGCACGAAGGACAGGTATTTCACTGCAGGACGTCCTAAAATGCGTTCCGTACATCTGTCCTTAGCCTGCATCCTCCAAACACCACAATTCCCTGCACACATGATTTCAATAAGGAAATGAACATCTCAGTGCAATGCATTGTGGGTTACGTAGTTCCTGCATGCTGTCTGTAAGCTGTGGAGAAGTTGTTACAATTTGTAACATCAAGGTTTAGTCCCTCCTTCCCTGCCAGGTTTTCAAATGATGCAGAAAAAGAAGAACTGTTAAACAGCTGGATTTCGGCATAGAAAATGGCATTTATTCATACTTTCTGAAGAAACGGGTAACTGTGATGGGTATATTTCTGTTTTGGCCTCTGTAGCAAATTTTGGTTTGGAATTCCCCTTTAATCTCATTATTGATTTTTGCCTCTGATCTATTAGCACAGTCAATTAAAACGGCAAGAGGCTTTTCTTTAATGTAACCTCCTTTCACTAAATTGGACATATTTATCAGAGTGAACAGCCCAAAATGCTCAAACTACCTATAACTCAATTCACTTGAAATTCACCTGACTAAAGCGATTTCTAAAAATAGCCAAATATAAAATGCTAATGGTTAACAAAAACATATTTTTTTAAATGCACATTCAATCTTGTTTTATAGAGTGATAAATGCGGGTAAAAGCACACACAATGAGGATCAAGCAAGCTGTGAGGTAGTGTTTGTGAAGAAGAAAGCTGGAGTCCAGTCTACCCCAAACAAAAACTCTTCAAGCAAAAGAAGGTCATCTCTGTCAAATGCAGAGGGCTTACAGCTTAAGGACAACCAGGTGACTAAATACAACTTTTCTTCATTTAGGACACTGGAGTTCTGTAGGTATGGTGCTTAGTGATGTCTCCACTTATAATCGGTACTTAGTGAACTTGATTGATGGCTATTTTTTCTCTGTAACATGTTAAGCTCATGATGAGCATTTTAAGCAATGGTCATATTACAGAATGTGTGGTACATGACTCACTGAAACTTGTATAATATAATAACTTATGTACCCCCTGTTGTAAAATATCAGGATCTGAGAAGGAACCTCAGCAATCCATGACCTGGATAAGAACACTTGGCCTTCAGCTCTGTGCCTTTATAAAGCCAAAACTTATAATAGCTTTACATTATGCCCTATAGCAGCAACTTTAGCAGACTTTAGTAACATGGTTTAGGATTTGTATTCCTTTGCTTAAAGTGTATAGCGTCTATTTGCTTTATTAATAGAAGCCTGAAAGGAATCGCATCCTACGCCACATCTTTCTGCCAGAAGTTCTTGATTGAAGGGTATTTTCCTCTGTAAAATGTTAAGCTCATGATGAGCAATTTAAGCAATGTTCCTTTTACGTTAATATTAACCACATTGTGCACTTACTACATTATGATACCCAACTTCATTCTTGCAGCACCCTGCAGTGGAGTAACTCCAAGTCATGCGTCTGGTACCCGGTTTCAATCTGTATTCAGTGCAGATAAAACAGTATATAAGAAGCAGAGAGACAAGTTAAGTAAATAAATGCATAAAAGCAACAGAGGAGTTGTTCATAACTAATGACTCATGGGACTGTGCAGTCACTACATTTTTTCTCTGTGAAAATCAAGTATCTGCAGGTGATGGCATATTCCAAGCAACTATAAATGCTTAACTCAGTTTCAAGCCACAGTCACTCTACATGAACTGATTGACAGCAATAGCATCATTAGTTCTTTCTCTGGTGGATCATTGTAAATGGCAATATTAGCTTATGGGTGATTCACAAAAATTTGCTTCAGATAGCAGAGCCCACAATAGCAGACGCCAGATTTGAACCTCAGTAGTAGCCACAATTTTTATTCCTTCTTTAGAGACTGGCCTGATGGGTTTCATGCGACAACACATTATCAAAGATCGACATTAAACATGATTTCTAAAAGCCTTAAATGCAAAATCAACTAGATCTCACAGTTAGAGGGATTCTCCCTCTATTAAGGGACTCACCCTGTAGTCCCTTAAAAATACATCATGAATAGCTTGGAATTTGAAGGGGCAACCCGTGCCTACCTAGTGTCCTGCACTCCATGAGGTAGTAAGTCAAACATAAAAAAAGTTAACAGTTTTATAATGATGTCCATAAGCCGTCATAAGAGAAAAATATTTCTTAATTCCGCTATACTTGCTAAACATTATTTCAGTTTTTGTGACTGGCTCAAGTGAATTTTAAGCCCCAACATCAGTTTTTTTTCTTATAGGAGTGTATATACAATTGTAGTCAGAATAATAGCAGTCTGACATTTCTAACTTGATCCATCACTGTTTTTGGTAGAAATTATATTTATACATGGCAAATAATTTACAAGCAGGTGTAGTAGAGTAATAGAAAATCAACAGACCCAACAGTCAGGTCTAAATTACCTACTAAATAGTATTACCTGTGAGTAATGTTACAATTAGAAGACGCCTATGTGAAGCCAACTTATTGGCAAGAAGCCCCCACAAAGTCCCATTGTTGAAAAGACGTGTTTAAAGGAGAAGGAAAGGTTAAAATTAAGTAAGCTTTATCAGAAAGGTCTATATAAATACACCAGTAAACCCTCAAAGTAATGATGCTCTGAGTCCTCTGTCAAAAGAAACAGAGCATTTCTTTTATTTTATTGTGTGCACATGGGCTTCTGTATCAGACTTCCTGTTTTCAGCTTGAACCTCCAGGGCAGAGCTTGAGCATGCTCAGTTTGCTCATCTCCCCCTCCCTCCTCCCATCCCTCCTGTAATCTGAGCTCAGAGCTGTAAGTGAGCAGGGAGAGACTCAGGCAGGAAGTGATGTCACACCAAGGTTATATGGCAGCTTCTATGCTGAACAAACAGAGACAGTGTCTAGAGCTGTTTAGTCAGGTATGGTAAAGCATTCTGCAGAATAAATATAGCATTCTAGCTTGCATTATTGTGTCTAATCTGTTGGCAATAAACTGTCTTGGAGCTTTCCTTCTCCTTTAAGAGGTTACAATTTGCCAAAAAAAAGAAGACACACCCCAGCAAGGACTAAAGAAGAATTTGTGTCCAGACTCAGGCATTAGGCACCTGTGGAGGAACAAAATAGCAGTGTCTCTTTAAACTCTCTAAGTGTGAGTGCAGTAACTAAGAAAAATCAATGGCATCTCTCTTATACTACACACTGCACTGCAATTTTGTGAGCAACCTGTTGGTACTGTGTGCTTCAAAAAGTAAGGGATTTAGAATATTTATTCTGCTTGAGTAAGTTATATAGGAGGCCAAAATAGGGTTGTATAAGGAGTAATAGAAAACCAACAGACCCAACAGTCATAACATGCTGCTGCTTCTTTGTAATAGAATCATTAATTGAGGCGTGTTCCAAATAATAGCAGTGTTCAAAATAATAATCGCTTCTTTCAAATAATAGCAGTGTGGAGTTCCATTAGTGAGGTCATTCATTTTGTGAAAAAACGGGTGTCAATTAGGGCCCTTACTTAAGGAAGGAAGGCAGCAAATGTTCTGCATGCTGATTATAGTGCATTTCTTTTTGAAAATGGGTCGTTTCAGACATTGTTCAGAAGACCAGAAGAACTTTGATTAAAAGGTTGATTGGAGAGGGGAAAACATATAAAGAAGTGCATAGAATGATAGGATTCTCAGATAAAATGATCTCAAATGCTTTAAAAAATGGCAATGAAAACCTGAAAGATGTGGAAGAAAACAGAAAACTACTATTCGAATGGATAGAAGAATAGCCAAAATGGCGAAGACTCATGAAGATCAAAAAAGTTACCTGTGAGTACTGTTACAATTAGAAGATGCCTATGTGCAGCCAAGCTGTTGTCAAGAAGCCCCCACAAAGTCCCATTGTTGAAAAAAAAACAAAAAACTTGCTGAAGAGGTTACAATTTGCCAAAAAACAGTGACTGGCCTAAAGAGAAATGAAGCAACATTTTGTGGACTGATAAAAGCAAGATTGTTCTTTTTGGGTCTAGGGGCTGCAGACTAGTGATGTGTGGGTCATGATTTCCCCAACCCGTACCCGACCCTAACCCGCCCTCTCTTAGCCCGCTTCCAGCCGCATCTGAGCTTCCGGTTTGCTTTTATAGACCCACGCTGACCAGCCCATGATGTCACAAAAGGAGCAGAGTGAGCAGGCGCAGCATCTATAAAAGACTAATCCGGAAGTCAGAAGCCCGCATTTGATGGTGGCTAGCAGGAATAGCCCGAGAAGAGCTCAACCTGCCACCCGCGATGAAGCATGCAAGGGCGGCCTGAACCCGCCCGGGAATCGGGTGATACCCACGGGTATCGGGTCAGCCCGCACATCACTACTGCAGACGACCCACAAACACTGAATACAAGCCACAGTACACTGTGAAGACAATGAAGCCTGGTGGTGCAAGAATCAGGATATGGGGATGTTTCTCATACTATGGTGTTGGGCCTATTTATCACATACCAGGGATCATGGGTCAGTTTCAATACATCAAAATACTTGAAGATTGCATGTTGCCTTATGCTGAAGAGGCAAAGCCCTTGAAATTGTTTTTCTCAGAAACACTGCTTATACAACTAAATATTAGTTCAGTGATTCAAAGGAAAGCAAAATCTTGACACATTTTTCAGTTCATACAGTGAATTTTTGAGTATGTAAAGAAGAATGCAGACACTGCTATTTTTTGGAACAGCCTAATATTCCCTTTTCTTCACTTTCTGTAAAGGAATAACACAAATATGATCATTTTTTTCATGTTTTGATTTGTAATAGAATGTTCAGCGTTCCCAATGCATTTACATGTATGGAAATACAAGCTATTCTAAAAGTCTTGAGTATTAAAGTAGCCAAAAATTGTGGTATGGAAGATGTTATCTAGTTGTACCTACTAGTTATATATGAATATTGAGGTATCTTTAGGTTGAACACAAACTTCCCAGTGCAGGTCTAGCATATAAATGGGATGATTTTCAAACTTGCCATCTATGTTTAGCTATTTTCTGTTCAAGCATACTGTGTATTTATCTCAGGTATGTGCTAGAGGGAGTTTTAGCATTAGTCACTTTTTCTCTCCCTTTAACACTTTGAATGTTCTGTACTTAAATAATGTTCAATTTCTTTCAGTGTAATGAATGTGTGAATCATGCTGATCTAGCTGGATGTGTCAGTGCCACTTCTAGTTCTGTGTTTCAGCCACAGACCGTTATGAACATGCTCTTTTCAGAAACAAATTAACTGATAGACCATGAAAATGACATTTCATGGTATCAAAGTCTAAGAAGAAACCCTATTACCTTGGAATTAGGCTTCATTTCAGGCTTCATTTCAGAATTGGCTGCACAACAGAACACATAAGAAGGATTTTTAGAAATTACAAGTTGTGCCCAGTATATTGCTGACATTATTGCTGACATTATGGTTTATAATTATCCAAGAGAAAAGACCCCAGTTAGATTTTTCTTGATAGTACATAGTAACATAGTAAGTTAGGTTGGAAAAAGACACACGTCCATCAAGTTCAACCTTTTTACTTTTTTAACCTGTCTAACTGCCAGTTGATCCAGAGGAAGGTAAAAAAAAAAACATCTGAAATCTCTCCAATTTGCCTCAGAGGGGGAAACAATTCCTTCCTGACTCCAAAATGGCAATTGGACTAGTCCCTGGATCAACTTGTACTATGAGCTATCTCCCATAACCCTGTATTCCCTCACTTGCTAAACACCATCCAACCCCTTCTTAAAGCTATCTATTGTATCAGCCTGTACCACTGATTCAGGGAGAGAATTCCAAATCTTCACAGCTCTCACTGTAAAAAACCCCTTCCGAATATTTAGGCGGAACCTCTTTTCTTCTAATCGGAATGGGTGACCTCGTTTCAGCTGGAAAGACCTACTGGTAAATAAAGCATTAGAGAGATTATTATATGATCCCCTTATATATTTATACATAGATATCACATCACCCTTTAAACGCCTCTTCTGCAGAGTGAACATCCCCAATTTGGGGATCATGTTAACATGAGTTTTGTGTATGTGTTTTTTTGAGTTTTGACATGTTTTCCATTTGAAAAATGTTCTCTAATGTGATAGCTTTACTTCAGGGAGGTAAACTTGTCTCATCATATTCAGTCTTGCCTTGCGTGTATTAAAGGGTTTAATAATGCCCCCCCCAGTCAACTTGTGTAGCTTTAAAAGAGGTTCTATGTGCAAAGATCGGCTGAGTGAGGTTTTTAATGAAGATGCGCCATCTAGTGGTTTGACTGGATCCTTCCCTGTTTTAATTATTTATATGCATGCATTTCAGAGTTATGATGCTATCGATTTATTTACTATTTGTAAACTGTGATTTATATGAATTTTAAATGAGTGTGCAATCATGAAATTCTTTATTGTAGAATATTAGCATAGGAATGTGAATTTTGTATGTTAAATTGCAACTCATTATATAGGGGGTTATTTGCTAAACTCTGAATGCAAAAATCACAAACAATTAGATTTTTTTTATAAAATTTAAAAAAAAATCATACATTTTTTGGAATTTATTAAACCCAGAGGATGGAAAAATCCGAATCTGAAAATACAGCATCTCAGACCTGTCAAGGTTGCGCATATATATATATATATATATATATATATATACATATATATATATATTATATATATATTATATATATATATATAATATATATTATATATATATATATATATATATATATATTAGGGTTATTTCCCCCTTTATAATACTATAGCAGAAAAGGCTGGTGTAGGTACCATCTATCCTTCTGAAATATAAGTGAAAGCAAAATGGACAGAGCCACTGAAGAGTTCAAAAATTCAAAATACAGGTATGTGACCTGTTATACAGAATGCTTGGGACCTGGGGTTTTCTAGATAGGGGGTCTTTCCATAATTTGGATCTCCATACCTTAAGTCTACTAAAAAAATCACGTAAACATTTAACAAGGATTCATTACATCTTAGTTTGGATGAAGTACTAGTTTTTTTTTATTATTATATACAAAGAAAAAGAAAATCATTTTTAAAAAATGTGAATTATTTAGCCCTAGATGGCCTTCCTGAAATTTGGAGCTGTCTGGATAATGAGTTTCTGAATAAAGAAACCTATATCTGTGTGTTTCTTGTTTATTTTTACAATTGTTTTATTAGCATTCAAAAAGTACATATTACAGCAAGGTAAAGACACAGTTGTACATGATGCTCGTTTTACAATACATTTTAAAGGGATACTGTCACTGGAAAACATGTTTTTTTCAAATCATTTATAAGTGCTATGCCAGCAGCTATCTGCACTGAAATCCATTTCTCAAAAAAGCAAACTTTTGTTTTATATTTAATTTTGAAATCTGGCATGGGGCTTGACATGTTGTCAGTCTCCCAGGTGCACTCAATCATGTGACTCGTGGTCTAATAAACTTCAGTCACTCTTTGCTGCTGTGCTGCAAGTTGGAGTGATAGTACCACCCTTTTCCCCCAGCAGTCTATCAACAGAACAATGGGAAGATAACAACTCCCTGATATAAGAACAGTACTCAATAGTAAAAATCCAAGTCCCACTGTTACTCCTTCTGTTACATTGAGTAGGAGAAACAATAGCCTGTCTGAAAGCAGTTCCATCATGAAGTCCTGGCTCTTTCTGAAAGCACATGGCCAGGCAAAATTACCTGAGATGACTGCCTACACACCAGTATTAGAACTAAAAAAAAATTATACTTGTTGGTTCAGGAATTAAATTTTATATGGTAGAGTGAATTATTTGCAGTGTAAACTGTGTAATTTAGAAATAAAAACTACACCATAAAATCATGACAGAATCCCTTTAAAAAAAAAAAATGAACATGGTGTTTTTGTGTCTCACTAATATATATGTTGGTGCTGCTTTCCTCTCTGTAAAAAGTGTGTCAGCTGCATACTGGGGTCTTTGGAGTGGGGTTAGGTTAACCCAGTTGGGTAATTGTTGAGGTTAGAGGGAAGTGTAAAAGATGAACATTTTGGACATATTATACTTTTATACCAAGTGGGGTCAGGGATTCTAGTCCAGATCTGGATCCATCCATTGAGCCCACATTTTTTCAAATTTTTGAGGCCAGCCTCCTATATGTGAGTTTATATAGGCGAATGGTTCTTTATACCATAGTTTCCCATGATGTAACTGTTGGGCCACCCCAGGTGATTTCCAGAATTGTGCAATTTTATTCATATGCATTCATAAAATGCACAGTATTTTGTTTTGTGCTCTAATTCCTCAACCTGATTAAGTAGTGCAACCAACAGACAAATAAACAAGGGGAGTTGACCATTCTGATACATGCAAACAAGATATTGCTTTTTATACAAAAAAAAATAAGAATGGCACTTTAAATCATTAACAATATATTGACTACAAGAATTTTCTATGTACCCTCAGTAAAAGTGAATACACTGTTAACTATTTCTCATTTTTGGATTGTTACTAGGAAGTAGATGGAATAACATTCCATTACTGGGCACTATTTGATGGTCATGCTGGAGCAGGAGCTGCTGTTGTCGCATCCAAACTTCTCCATCAACATATATCTGAGCAAATTCAGGACATAATAGATATCCTGAAAAATTCTGCTGTTTTGCCTCCTTCCTGCTTGGGTGAAGATCCAGAAAGCACCTCAAGCAACAGTAGGACACTTACCAGAGCAGCTTCCCTACGTGGTGCAGTGGGTGTTCCAGGATCACCCAGCACACCACCAACGCGATTCTTTACAGAGAAAAAGATTCCACATGAATGTCTTGTCATTGGAGCTCTTGAAAATGCCTTTAAGGAGATGGTAGGTGCATGTTAATGTTTTCAGTCATACATTTTCAAAACAGGTATTGTGCACATCTTGTAGAATCATAGATATTTGAATTCTAATTTTAATGAGAGTCAGGAGACATTGGGGGTAATTTATAAACACTGGGCAAATTTGCACCTGAGTAGTAACCCATGTCAACCAATCAGATGATTGCTTTCAGTGTTCAACCTCCAGCTGTTTGAAAAAAGCTAATCATTGATTGGTTACTATAGGTTACTGCCCAGGTGCAAATTTGCCCTGTGTTTATAAATGAGCCCCATTGAATGCATTTTCATTACTATAGAGAAAACACACTTTCATTTTAGATTAAAATAATATGTAATATGAATTAGGTGGACAATGTACAATATGCCTTGGGTTATATGTAGATTGAGCACCTTTCAGACTCCTTTCCCAAGCAAGCAATCTCTGACTTTGTACAGGGATATGACAGATAATTAACATATACAGTTATCATGCACTGGTAAAAGCTGTGTGTTTGCTTCAGAAACACTAGTATGGTTTATATAAATAAGCTGCTGTGTAGCCATGGGGGAAGCCATTCAAGCTGAAAAAAAATAAGGAAAGCCACACATAACAAATAAGCCCTGTAGAATACAATGATGTTTTATATGTTATCTTCTAAGTAACCTGGGTCTTCTCCTTTTTTCCCCAGCTTGAATGGCTGCCCCCATGGCTACACAGCAGCTTATTAATAAAAACTATAGTCTTTCTGAAGCAAAAACTCTAGTTTTACCAGTGCAGAGCGATAGTACATTATATTATAATTACTTTGATACACTTTCAGTTTTTGGTGTTACTGTTCCTTTAAAAACAGCGGAGTCAGAGGTACTATAAACGGAGTCGAAAGATTTATGTGCCGACTCCACAGGCCTGTTTCTGTGTTCCCCACATGAAATAATTTGATAATTGGGTAATAGAGGGGAACCTTCAGCTACAGTATGTTATTTCCTAGAGGATGATAAATATACTAAAAATGTACATTTCAACAGAATAAACACTTCACTCATTAGATCATACCCACGTTCAATCTTGGTCGTTTTGTTAACCTTTTGACCTAACATTCTATCTTTGTGTAACATTTCCTAGTTGTTTGCTTCACACGTTACATTCTGTATGTTGTTCGCCAGATGGCACCCTTGTATAAAAGGAGGAATCCTTAGGCTTTTTTTCCCCAGTACAAAAGACATTTTGTTCGACAATGATATTTGCAGAATGTTGTTGACTGAAACTGAAGTTATTCACTTTTGAAATAGGAGTGAGAAATGCAGCAGTAACTGAAATTGAGATAAATGTCTAATAGAAAACATGGCAAAAACCTACTGTTGGATGTTACCTGTATTATACCACTGATTGTAATATGCTATTGCCTTCTCATCAGAGCCGGGCCAACCCGGCCAGGCGCCCTAGGCAACCTGGCGGGCCATGGCGCCGGCTCTGTGCGCGCTTCACCGCGCATGCGTGAAATTTGGCTCCACGCGCATGCGCAGAAGACCATTATGCGCAAGAAGTCGGGGATAGACGGGAACGGACACGGGGTAGGCGACAGAGCAGGTACGTGCCTGGCGCCCCCTCAGCTTTGCGCCCTAGGCACGTGCCTACTCTGCCTACCCCTAGTTCCGGCCCTGCTTCTCATGCGCAAGTTATTTTATTTATAAAGTTGTGATTGTGGAAGCAGTACACATATAATCAATTATTTTTCACTGCCAAGATCTAGAAGTGTCTTGACGGACACAAAGCATAATTTCGTTTAAGCTGTGTGCAAAATCCAGTATGAATTTATGTCATCTTCACAATACAAGACATTATTTTCTGTTGCTAACATAACAACATCTGTATTGTGAAGTTGGCAAATGTTTTTTTTTTCAACCCGCTAATTCTGTCTATTACACTGTAGAATAGTGATGTGCGGGTTGGGTTTTACCCCACCCTAACCCACTCTCCCTCCACCCGCACTCGCCTGACCGCGACTTCCGGGTTCCTTTTGTAGACCCACGCTGCCCCACCGATGATGTCACAAAAGGAGCGGAGCAATAAGGCGTGCGTTAGTGATGTGCAGGTCGAGAATTTCTTGACCATTACCCGACCCTATCACGCCCCCTCCCAAATCCACACCCGACCTGGGCCAGCTCCTCTTTTTATAGACCCGCGCCCGCCCTGCAGTGACGTCACAAAAGAGCCAGACGGAAGTCTATAAATTCCGGCGCCTGAAGCCAGCAGTACTAGGCAGCAGGCGGGGAGAGCAGAAGACTAGCTTGACACGCACCCGCCCGCGACCCGAAGATTTTGTGCAGGAGTCGGCCCAAACCTGCCCGTGCCTGTTTTTTTTTTTTAAACCAGCTGGATGTTGAACACAGAAAGCAATAATCTGATTGGTTGCCAAGGGCTTCTGCCCAGGTACAAATTTGCCCAGTGTTTATAAATGAGACCCACTATGTATTCTACCCACCTGAAATCATTTCAGGGTTTCACTGGCCTTTAACCAGTTAACATTTGCTTTCTGAAGCCATATATAACTTTTATTAACACTACTCTCTTGTGACTACATTTCATAAATAAATACAATACATTGCCAATAAATATTCTTTTTACAATAGTTTCATCCATAATAGTAACGTTCTAATAGTTCATCAAAATTAAAATGCCCGCTTATCTGCCACAGTGCCTGCCTAGTTCTTGACCTAAAGAATAAAATACCACCTTAAATATTAAAAACAATAATTACATAATTTTTCTTTATTTCCACCATAGGGACCAAAGTCGCCAGTGTGATCCATCTTACTCCCATGTGGAGAACTTGAAACTAAGTTGATTAACCTCATGGCCAAATTGAATGAAATGACCCAAAACAGCTTGCTACTTTTGCAGATATGTCTTTCCTTTTTGTCCGACCTAAATCATCCCAATTGGCTAATGAGTATAAAATCATGAGCATACTGGAAAATTATCTTTTTCTTCAAAGGGTCTGCTTGTTTTACACTGATAAACACATAGAATTTCTGAAGCATAGTAGAAGGAGCTTGCTGTTAGCTGTTTGGTGCCTGGAACATAGGAAGAGAATGTTTTGTACAATGTACAAGGTCGCACTGAACTAAGAGAGAACTTTAGAAAACAACCATTATTAAGTGCAATGAATCATTCAACTTCTGGTCTGTCATTTCTCTACCATGGTTCATAAGGGCTTATGTAGCTATTCCCAGCAGTATTGTTTTGATTGTTAATACAGTACGTTGAAGAGAAGAATAGTAGCTTTCTTTGGCGAATAACTTGGCAAAAGTATACTGTAGATAACCTCTCTTCTACCCCTGGATTTTGTCATGTGAATCTCTCAGAACAATGTGTTATTTTGACCTGAGGCCATATCTGCTAAAGGGGGAAATATTCCCTACTGCATGTAGGATTTGTAATCATTTTATTGTTCAGTAGGTGCCCAGGAAAGCATATTATCCAAAACCATTCTGCCTATAGAGCATTGAAGGAATTAGGGACTGAAATAGGAGGCTTGCGCACTTATTGGCGCTTACAGTCTTGAATCTCTACTGGTGTATCCGAAGGGCTCATTGTATGATGCGGCTTGCATTAGTAGCCTTCAGCATTGGCCTTTAGATGAATAAGAGTTGGGTTTGCCACTGTTACTGGCCATATTCCCAAATGCTTCCGTTATTTATCATACTTCCTTTTTAGTGACTTTCCATAAAATACACTAAGAAAGTCATCAGAAATTTTGGGGACCTTCACAAGTTTTTTATATGGCCCTCCTTGAACACAAGCGCATTAAAAAAAAATTTGGGCCACAACCTTTGTGTGTGCTACACAAATTATCAGCCAGCAGGTAGGTGGATTTTGCTAGGATGAAAGGTTTGAGCTTGTTGGATGTATTTTTTTTCAATGATGATACACCTCACCAACCACTGTACTGAAAAAACCGGGGTGTATCTATAGGGAGAACTCCTGTAACTGCTGGGACCTAAAAACTAAAGGGGGCCCCATGGGACTGATTAGCAGTTGCAAAATATTTTAATATTCGTTAGTTTAGGGGCACAATGATCTTGCTCTGGGACCCAATAATTAGTCATTCCACAGCCAGGAAGTCCATGTAGAAGATGCTATATTATTACTCTATAAATAGTGCAAATAAATAATTAAATTATTTAATGTGCTAATTAACAGTCAGTACATTGGAGGCAGTGGAATTTGGGCAGCGGTTAAACCCTACACATCTACCTGCCCCTGTCACACAATTCTGCCTGCTGTTGATAGACACCCATGTTACATACATTTCTTTGAAAGTAATGAAAGTTTTTACATAAGTTACATAAATTGTATAAATTTAGGTAGTATTATAACCTACTTATTCCTTGCATCCTCAATTAGCAGTCTTTGGTTGCAGTCCGTTATATCATATTTATTAGCTGCCTTTATATTTACAGGGCCTTATTTAGCTGTACATTCACATGTGTAAGAAAAGCCAGATAAATATGTAGTTCAACTTAAAATTAACTTTTAATAAAAATACATTTCCAATATGTGTAAAATATAAATAACAAGAGAATGGGATGATATGCAAATCATGTAAACTCTATATTTAATTGCAAATTGTTCATCCCAGCCTCCTTTTATTTACATTTTACACAGTGTCCCAACTTTTTTAAATATGGGGTTGTGCAATGAAGAAGTGATATTTTAGGACAATTAGCTGTTAGTCTCCATTTTGTATTTTTTTTTTTAGGATGCAGTATTCGGCCATTATTGTCTCATAGCAGATATGTTCAGGGTACAGGCCTCATAATTAACATACAACCTTAATCACCCATAAAATATTTTTTGCTGCCATGTCAGTCTGGGAGTTGTAGTTCAGGAACAGCTGGGGTACTGCCGCTTTGATGTCATCAAGCGAACCGATCTGGGCCCTATTTGGCCACCCACAATCTGGGCCAAATCAGGCCCAGATCCATTATATCTTTATAATGTTTCTAGTTTTTGTTTTTTTTCAAGATCATTTATCCCCTGTATTTGGCAACATGGAGGAGGTTAAAGGGCATGTAAAGGCAAAAAAATAAAATCATATTTTTACTTTCTTTAATGAAAAAGAAACCTATCTCTAATATACTTAATTAAAAAATGTGTACCGTTTTTATAAGAAACCTGACTGTAAGCAGTGAAATTCTCCCTTCATATACTGCTGTGGATAGGAATTGTCAGACGGTCCCTAACTGCTGAACAGGGAAACAATCATACTTATGAACAGCAGGGGGAGCCCCCGTCTTACTTCCCAGCCATGCAGAACTCAAGCAGCTTTGTTTATGACGATCCCTAAGCAGCCCAGCCACTGAGTATGTGCACAGTCTTGGTCTTGCAAAGATTTTTAACAAAGTTACAAGATGGTGACCCCCTGTAGCCAAGTTTGAAAGCATATTTCTTTGATTAGGCTTGTGGTGCAGTAAGTTCATGTTTATATTTAGTATACAAAATACAGCATTTCTAGCCTTATTCTATTTTAGACTTTACATGCCCTTTAAGTTGAAGATTGACTGTGGACCTGAACTATAGAATTGCATGAATCTTTAGGGGGTTCTTCAGTTCCTTTTGTTAACTCAGTTGTTAAGCAGAGGCTTTTATATTCTTAACCAACTTAATCAAGCTCTAGGATACAACATCTGCAAGCTGCCATTGTATTAGACAAATGAACTTCTGTGGTAACTATGCAGTTATAGCCAAACCAATGTGTGTGACCAGTATTCTAGAGTATGTAGATTCTGTTCCATTTCAGCCATGTCTGGTCTTGCCTTTAAGACAATACTTGGTTTCATATGAAAGCTGCTCTACCTTTTGATTTTAATCTAAAATCTTTTTTTCTCCAGGATCTACGAATTGAACGTGAAAGAAGCACTTACAATATATCAGGTGGCTGCACATCACTTATTGTAGTATACTTGTTGGGGAAATTGTATGTAGCCAATGCTGGTGACAGCAGGTAAGAGCAGAATTGTTTAAAAAATGTTTACACTTACTGTGAAAAATTATGTCTAATAATGTTTTGGCTGTTTATTAAAGGTAGACTGTAGAAATAAAAAAAACACAAAAGGTCTTATTTACTATACAAGGGAACAATGCAAATGGCTACCTACTCTCTCCATATTCACACCAAGCGTTATCAGAAGCAAGTAATTTTGCCTGATTCCAGAGACATAGAGATTCATGTTTGACACGGAGTAGTGTGCAAGAGTCACAACTTGCTGTGTATAGACAGCCTGCAGGTGTCCATATGCCCCCCTACAGGTGCTATTCATTGGATGTGTTGGGATATCTGTACTTACTGCCTGCTTAGGATAATTTTAGGATAATAAATATGTTTTAATACAATTTTCTAATTTCCTTGTTTGATTTCTTGCAGTTCTTTTTACCATTGTATTCTTCTTATATGATGAAGCTCATATTTTTTCAAGACATCTTTAGATGTCTCCTTATTGTGCTCTGGAGCACTGATCAAGTAATAAAATCACAATACATTTAGTAAAATGAAAGATATTTTGCCACTTTACAAATGACTACCTTCTGCCTTTCCCATACCTCCCAACCTATGGTTTTGAGTCGCTCAGATAGTAATACCAAATCACCCCACCAGCTATGGCAGTCACCCCAAAGTGCCAGTGAAATACATTTACAACTGTAAACAATGCATCTCCATATGTCAAGAACCCCCACACTTTTATTTTATTGAATTGCAATGATGTTATCGTTTATAAACTGTGCATCTTGCTGAAAAAAAAATGCATATTTCCTTTTCTCTCATTGCAAAAAGAAAAACATTCTATTTTTAACAAGGCACAAGATTTGTTTTGGTGCATTTGTAACAGACTCTTGGGTTCTCTACCACTCTGCAAATATTAAAATGTAATTATTAACTTAGCAGCTAACGAAAATGTAATTTTGCAAACTGTGAAAGCATTAGTGTTGAATTATTTGGGGGTTTTGGCAATGTGGCATGTAAATGAATGTGTTTGCTTAGTGCTAATTTAGCGTTACATCTGTTATTGACTTATGACCATCGTACAGGATAAAATGTTTTACCAGAAACACAAACTTCTGCTTATTTCATCACCCCCATTAATTCATTTTTCCCATCTTTGCATGAGAGCTCAGTTGAGTCATTGTTAATGTAAATAGGGGAAAACATTTCTTGGCTGCCAAAGCTAATTTGAATTGTATTTATTGGATCATTGAAATGCTTGTGTGGTTTCTGTTTATACAAGTATGCTCGGGATAGTTTTTTCCCCGTATTTTGGATCACCATACCTTAGGGCTGTTAAAAAACATTTAAACATTAAATTAAACCAACAATAAAATGGATTCATGCAACTTAGTTGCCATCGAGTAAAATGTATAATTTTTTCTTACAGAGAAAAAGAAATAGAGAAATAATTTTCTATGGAAGGGAGTCCATACCGGTATATATGTAGAAAAGGACCCTTTTATTAAGCAAAAAGCCTTACTGCATTAAGCTGTAGGTTTGCTAGTAAATACAGCTAAAGACCCTCTGCATGTGTATGAATTATATGGCCATGCCCTTATTGTGCCACCATTTTATTATTAAAAATCATAGAGGTGAGCACAACTTTCCATGTGATATTCATTTAGACAGTTGAAGGGCCTAGCTCGTCCTCCTTATACCTCCCATTATTTCCAGTTTCAAGTGATCCCTGTGGCTGTTGCAGAATGGACTGATAGAATTCTTTGTGATAAGATCCAGGCTTTTTTTCAGTTTAGCCACAAAAATAAGCCAATTAGAGCAGTAAAATTCACTTGGCACCTTTTATATGTGAACGAACAAGATGTCTTGTGAAGACAATAACCTTGTGGAGAATGTCTGTTCACCTTCAAGCTGAAACTTGCTGTATAGCTGACCAATAATTCTAAATCTATCATAGACACAATTAAAAAATGCACAAAACAACCTCTAGTTAGGCAAAAAAAGCTTCCTAAATTTAATAGAGCTTGGCATTTGATGCAAGGCGCTGTTTTGTTGAAAGTGTGCAAATTGGTTGTATTTTATGTCTGTATAGTTTTATTTATATAGTACACCGCTTTTTACAACTTTCAGTGTATAAAGGTACACAAAGGGAGGATAAGCATGAAAAGAAATAATAATAAATATAGAGAAATAAAACGTCATGTGTAGTAAGCAGATCTCTGCCCCACAGAGCTTATACAGTGGATGGATTACATAAACGTAGGGCATAAGTGCACAAGGGTTTGGGCATTGGACCATAACTGGACCAGGTTATGTACTTATGCTCTAAGGGTAGAACTACACAAACATTTTTCGATCAGATTTTGTGGGTCAGATTTTATCTGACCCTTCATGCAACACCAGGCTACGCCACACAACACCACGCAACAGCACAAGCTTTTGTAGGATGCTACAAAATCTGATGCCCCTTGGCTTAGAAAGTCAGATGGTGTCTGTAGTTCATGCGTTTACACCTGACAGTCAATATATTAGCTAAAAAAGTCTTTCCGAAACCATCTGTGTTTGGGTAGGACTACACAGGCGTTTTCGGCGCGATCCGACACGCTGCTCAAAAATGCAGGCATCAAATCGGATGCGACGGAAATAAGGTAGGATATACAAATGTCAGATGAAGTCGCAGCATTGATCCTACGCGTCATAACTATCAGATGCAGCCCATCCGACAATGCTATTGCTTACCTTATTTCCGTCGCATCCGACTTGACGTCTGCGTTTATGCGCAGCACGTCGGATCGCGCCAAAAACACCCGTGTAGTCCTACCCTTAAACTTGTCGGATGAAGACGCAGCATGCATCGTTAACATCCGACAGTCGTGTCATGTCGGATGGAAAATTTTACATTTATTTATGCATCCGATTTTGTATCAGTCCCATTGTATGTTAACCCACGCAACAACATCAGACTTGTAGGATGCGTTTTGTCAATCCGACACCATCCTACAAAAGCGTTTGTGTAGTTCAGGCCTAAGGGTAGGACTACATGGACGTTTTGTGCGTGATCCGACGCGCTGCAACAAAACGCCGGCATCAAATCGCATGCAACAGAAATAAGGTAAGTAATGGAAATGTCGGATGAAGTTGCAGCATTGATCCGACGCAACACGACTGTCTGATGCAGATGCAGCATCTGCATCCAACAGTCGTGTCGCGTTGGATCAATGCTGCAACACCATCTGACAATGCATTCACTTACCTTATTTCCATCGCATGCGATTTGACACCAGCGTTTTGTTGCGGATCGCGCCAAAAACGTCCATGTAGTCCTACCCTAAAAGGTAGGATCTGAGTTTTTTTTTAAGAGTTTGAGCAAGTGTTCCCTATGGAGGAATTCAGGGATATAATTCAATAGGTAATGAGCAGGAAGATTGCAAGGTTTCAGACAAGAGATACTGGTGGCTGTGGATGGTGTGAAAAGATGGTGGCTCTGAGAGTAATGGAGGAAATGGCCAGACACATACAGGGAGACAAGGGAAGAAATACAGTGAGATATTAAAGGTAGTTTTTTTTTTACCTTTTAATAAAATGAAATTGGATTAATGTGTTCAACTTTTACTGCCTATTATTACAAACTTGAAATTAAACTGATCAATTTTATGAAATGTATAAACTAAGTGGTTTTCTCTGTATTTTCTCCAATTAGACTGTTAATTGTGATTTTTAATTACATTTTCTGTTTTAGGGCTATAATTATTCGAAATGGTGAGATCATTCCTATGTCTTCAGAATTTACTCCAGAGACAGAAAGACAGCGTCTCCAATATTTGGTAAATTTGCTTTTCTACTTTCTATCTACAGACAGATTCCTTTTGTAACAGAAAAACATGATGGTGCCCCTAAATGAATATGCTTTAGATACATCACACAGTGATATATATCTGGGAACTGGGTGTGTTATTGATTAGATGTTTTTTTTTTTTGCATAAGATGTTGTCATTAGAGACATGGTACTGCATTGGTCCAGAACAGGACATTGGCAATCAACCCAGATCTCATCCTGACAGTTGTTTGGGTTGTCCCACCCATACACCGCTTTGGATTGGGGCCCATATTAGGAGGCCCTAACTTAACTTGCAAACAAAAAATATGATTTATTAGTATATTTTAAAATTGTTATTTGTCACAACATTTGGTTGCAGTTCCATTTGGAATTTAGTTGATGACCTAAAGCTGTGGTTCCCAAACTGTGGGGCTTGCACACTAAAAAAGTTTTTTTAGTGTGAGATTTGAAACAAATGCCCATTTCCTCTCCAAGATACACATGAAATTCCAGTCAATTAGGGTGAGATTAAAAATATATTTGCTGTCTTAGATATTCTTGCAAGCATGGCTCAATGATTGATACCCCAATCCTTTCTTATATATTTAACCTTGTTATGAGCTAAGGGTTTTCTGACCAAAGGGGAGCTTGAACTTTATATGTCTGACAAGCACTGCCTTAGGCCAAAGCTTATGTTACATTGAGAGAGATTCATACCTGTCAAATTGTTTTAGACAAATAAGTCCTCTGCACTCAACCAATTATTAATATATTTAAGACAGAGACATTTTGTGCATACAGCTAATTAAAATGCCTTACCCTTTAAACAAAACAGGGATTGTTTGTCCATATATTGCAATATATTTAAGCTGGCCAACTACGTCAAGGTTAAAACTCACAAACAAGGTTGTCCTTTTATTGGCCATCACTGGCAGGTCCAGACTGAGAATTAAAATAGGCCCTGGCATTTCAGGTACACAGAGGCCCAATTAGCCCACATAGAGGCCCAAGCAGCCGACTAAATACTGACTTTCCATGGCACCTTATAGCAGCCCCCAGAACCCACAGATTGCAAGTCCGGGCCTGATCACTGGAATCCCCTGACTATAGCTGGAGCGGGTGGGAGCTACAACATGGAGCTGGCCATTGCTCCTGCATAAATTATAACAAATACAGGAAAGTTGTGCTCACCACTAATTTTTAAACCATTAAGCGGGGGTGCAAAAATAGGTTTCCTATGGTGACACAGTAGACGACCTACATACTAAAATTATATTCTGCTTATATCCCTGTGTCTTATGTTTAAGAGGTCTATGAAGATAATTGTTATTTATTTTGGGATATCCTACCTTTCACCAGCTCAACATATTCGAGATCTCATCAGAATTACTTCTGTAGAATGTTAGCGTAATTCATCCCTAAGCGCACTTGTAATGACATAGCTCACACTTTTCTTGGTATTTATCCATTCATTGTCTCTAATGAGTGTTCATTTGATGAAGAGCTCCCGTTTTTTTTTCGTTTTTGCTTCACTCCCGCTAACCTTTCTCCCCCATGAAATCAAAAGATGAATAGGAAAATATGCAAGTCTTTTGTCCAATACATTGCAAAAAGCCTTGCACAGTGAAGCAAACAGATTTCATACTGATCTACTTTCCAGGCCATTTATCAAAATCCTTTCCTACTGATCGCATTTGTAAAGAGAAAATAAATAGTTTTGACTAGTCTTTTGTTAATGTTATACAATGTTTTATTCTCTGATAAATTTGTAATCATTTTGCAAAAGAAATAACTCTTGGCTCTTGCTGTGTTTTGTTTTTGTTGCCTTCATTGTAGCATTTGTCTGTAATTAGATAACTACACCATACTTTGCACTTCATGGTTCCCAAAAAGAGCTTTTGCATTGTAAACTGCCCTGGATTATAATGGTAATAACACCTGGGGATTTTGTCTTGTCAACTCTACACTGGGCACATCAACAGGAAAAGACACGGCCAACACTACTCTGCTTTACTTAATATTATACATTATTATGGGCAAAAAGTTATAATTTTTATTTTGAAGCCTATTTAAAGAGCAGGCTTTTTAATAGAAATTCCTCCAAAAAGGGCACCTGTCACCCTGAAATTGTTCCCCCCCCAACCCCACACCAGCTGGGGAAACAGTCATTTTTGTTTTGTTTTCAAAGATAGCCCATAATGCACATAATGAGCAAGTGCCACAACTTGTTATTTGAAGGGCTGCCCACTAGGACCATAGGATTTACAGTGCACACAAACTGTAATGGAGTCTGAGCGGGGTGACCAAGATGGCGTCCAAGATGGTGGCTCCCTGGTTCCTCACGGACGCAGACGGATGACGCCGACCTCTTCCCGCACTCGGATTGGTCGCCGGCGACAGAATGGGCGTCGGCGTCAATAATGGGCGCCGGCGTCGGTCGCACACGTCAGTACGTCAGTCGCTGACGTCAGCGTGTCCGCGCACACGTCATGACGCCGATGCGTCAAAAATTGGCGCCAAATCAGGGCCTATAAGAGGGAACTCTGGATAATCATCAGTGCCCAATTATAGGTTTAGTTTACTACTCCTGGGTAGGGATGTAGCGAACTGTTCGCCGGCGAACTAGTTCGCGCGAACTTCGACTGTTCGCGTCCGCCGCAAGTTCGCGAACGTCGCGCGACGTTCGCCAATAGGCGTTCGCGTCAAAATCATTCGACCATTCGGTCGCTAAAATCGAACGATTTTCGTTCGATTCGAACGAAAATCGTTCGATCGAACGATTAAAATCCTTCGATCGAACGATTAAAATCCTTCGATCGAACGATTAAAATCCTTCGATCGTTCGAATCGAACGATTTTCGGATGTTCGAAGTTCGCGAACAGTTCGCGAACTGTTCGCATTTTTTGCCGGTGTTCGCGACCGGCGTTCGCGAACACATACTCGGCGGTTCGCTACATCCCTACTCCTGGGTGTGATTCATTTGCGAACTTCCTGATATTTTGTGTACCGACCTTTGCCTGAAATCTTCGACCTTGAACCTCTTCTGCCTGGACTGATCTTGTTGCCTGTTTGACCATTCTTCCGTCTCATCCTCTTCTGTACTGCGAACTTGGACATTGTTATTTCCTCCCTTGGTCCTCACTACTCCTGAGGCCTTTGGCCTTACATTATAATTGGGCCATGGACCCTTCGGAGGAGAATCCAGCGCCGCCTGATGTCGGTGGAGCGCTTCGTGGTCTGGCTTCCCGGATGCAGTCCTATGAGGTACAGCAGTCTCACTTTGGCCAGGCTCTGGAAACCATTCTTGCTAAGCTGTCGGCTTTAACACCCGCCGATCCTATTCCTGCACCTGTACCTGCGGCCCCGCTTCATGTCTCCGAGCCCCGCATTCCGGCTCCTCCACTCTACAGTGGTGATCCTGCAGCCTGCCGTGGGTTTATCAACCAGTGCGAGGTCCACTTTGCACTCGCACCCAGCCAGTTCGTGTCTGAACGTGCCAAGGTGGGCTTCATATTCTCCCGTCTGCAAGGGAAGGCACTGGAATGGGCTTCGCCTCTATGGGAGAAGGAGGATCCCATTATCGATGATGCTAGAGCCTTCGTTCGAGAACTTCGACTGGTCTTTGATGCTCCGGGTCGTGCCACTGCTTCCTCCGCACGCCTGTTCCATCTTCAACAGGGAACTCGCTCAGTCTCGGAGTACGCCATTGAATTCCGCACCCTGGTTGCAGAGACTTCGTGGAACAATGACGGGTATCACGCTGCCTTTTACAACGGCCTGGCGATACGTATAAAGACTGATCTGGTGTCCAGGGAAATTCCATCCCGTTGGGAAGATCTAGTCGCCCTGGCCATAAAGGTAGATACTCGGCAGAGGGAGTTTCAAGCTGAACTCGACAGAGAGCGCTCCCCAACCAAAAGATTCCACAGGTTCCAACCTACTCTGGCTCCTCGTTTTCAAAGACCCTTTCTTCTCAACCCGGCTTCCACCTTGTCTTCTCCAATCCTGCGGTTCCTGCCTCTTCTTCCCTGCCTTCGGAAGAACCAATGCAGATCGGACGGGCTCGTCTGACCGAACAGGAAAAGCTTCGGAGAAGGGCTGCTGGACTTTGCCTCTATTGTGGTGGAAAATCCCACTTCGCCTATGAGTGCCCAGTGAAGCGGGAAACGCCAACACCTAGGTAAGACTGGGGAGACTTACCTGGGTGGAATTGGTCCCTCTCCCCATTCTTCTGCTCAACGCTTCCTCCTTCCTGTGCAGATTCGTTTTGGAACCCAGACGATTTCTTCTGAAGCTTTCCTTGACTCCGGCGCAGCTGGGAATTTCATGGATAAAGCCTTCGCTGAAAGCCACTCCATTCCCCTGCGATCTCTGGCTGTTCCTCTTCGTGCATTGGCAATTGACGATCGTCCACTGTCCTCTGCTACAATCTCCCATTCCACCGATGAACTTTCCGTTATTGTGGGATCTATGCACCTTGAAAGATTGTCCTTCCTTCTAATCGATTGTCCTTCTACCCCCATTGTTCTTGGGTTGCCCTGGTTGAACATTCATAACCCAGTAATCGATTGGGCTTCGTCTCAGATCTCCCGATGGAGTTCCTTCTGCCAGCAAAATTGTTTACCCACCAAGTCCATCATTAAAGTTTCATCTGTGTCTTCCAATTCTTCTTTGCCCTTTGTTTATCAAGCCTTCTCTGATGTCTTCAATAAAAAGTCTGCCGAAGTCCTGCCTCCCCATCGTCCCTATGACTGCCCCATCGAACTTCTTCCTGGAACCATGCCTCCCAGGGGTCGCACCTATCCGCTTTCTCCTTCTGAAACCTGTGCCATGAAGGAGTACATTCAAGAGAATCTGCAGAGAGGCTTTATTCGTCCTTCCTCTTCCCCGGCTGGAGCCGGCTTCTTCTTTGTAGAGAAAAAAGATGGAGGTTTGCGGCCCTGCATTGATTATAGGGGTTTGAATAAAATCACAATTAAAAAACGTTATCCCCTTCCTCTCATCTCCGAACTGTTCGACCAACTCAAAGGGGCTTGTCTTTTCACCAAGTTGGATCTTCGTGGGGTTTATAATCTAATCCGGGTCAGAGAGGGAGATGAATGGAAGACCGCATTCAACACCCGGGACGGGCATTATGAATATCTGGTAATGCCATTCGGTCTCTGTAACGCTCCCGCGGTCTTCCAAGAATTTGTAAATGACATTTTCAGGGATTTACTGGGCCAGTATGTGGTGGTGTACTTGGACGATATCCTTATTTTTTCCAAGAACCTTGCTGAACACCGTCTTCAAGTCCAAGAAGTCCTTTCACGTCTGCGGAGAAATAACTTATTTGCCAAATTGGAGAAGTGTTCCTTTGAAGTATCGTCCATCTCTTTCCTTGGGTACATCATTTCTCAACAGGGTTTCAGAATGGATCCTGCCAAGGTCTCCGCTATCCAGGACTGGCCTCTCCCCACCAGTGTTAAAGCTATCCAAAGATTTATTGGCTTTGCTAATTACTATAGACAATTTATCAAGGGGTTTTCTTCCAAAATTGCTCCCATTCTTTCACTCATCAGAAAAGGGGGTAAGCCTCAGCATTGGCCATCTTCAGCTTTGGAAGCATTCAAGGATCTTAAAACTTCTTTTTCTTCTGCCCCCATTCTCAGACACCCTGAACCATTCCAGCCATTTTTCTTGAAGTCGATGCCTCAGATGTTGGTGCCGGAGCAATTTTGTCCCAAAGAGCGGCGACTGACGGGAAATTGCATCTTTGTGCTTTCTTTTCTAAGAAATTCACCTCTTCTGAACAAAATTATGATGTTGGAAACCGTGAATTACTGGCCGTAAAACTTGCCTTAGAAGAATGGAGACATTTGTTGGAAGGCTCTTCTGTCCCTGTGACCATCTATACAGACCATAAAAATCTTGAATATATCCAGTCTCTCCAACGCCTCAACCCTCGTCAGGCCAGATGGGCACTATTCTTCTCTCGTTTTAATTTCATTCTAACTTTTCGGCCTGGTGCTAGAAACAGGAAAGCAGACGCTCTTTCCAGAAGTTTTCTTCTTGAAGATCTTGCTTCCACCGAACCAGAGTCCATTGTACCTCCTACCAAGATCATCGCCGCTCTATTTCCATCCTTGGCCTCCCAGTTATTGTCAGTCCAACCTTCTGCTCCTGTAGGAACCCCTCCTGGTGTTGCCTTTGTCCCCCCTGAACTCCGTCATTCCATTTTGGTTCAGTCCCACAGCTCCAAGCAGGCCGGGCATCCTGGAATCAGAAAAACCACTGAACTTCTGTCTCGTCTTGTATGGTGGCCTTCCCTAAGAAAGGATGTCAAAGACTTTGTTTCTTCTTGCTCTGTATGTGCCGTATCCAAGTCTGGACGTTCCCCTCCCAAGGGGTTACTCTTACCACTACCCATTCCTTCTCGCCCATGGACTCATTTATCTATGGACTTCATCGTAGACCTCCCTAAATCCTCTGGTTACACTGTTATTTGGGTGGTAATTGACAGATTCAGTAAAGTCGCACATTTTACTCCTCTTCGAAAACTCCCCTCTGCTCCTGAACTTTCTTCATTATTCATTAAACACATTTTCCGCCTCCATGGTTTCCCTGCCGAAATTGTCTCTGACCGTGGTTCCCAATTTGTTTCCAAATTCTGGAGATCCCTGTGTAAAGCCCTTGGTGTTTCTCTTCAATTTTCTTCTTCATACCATCCACAGTCTAATGGAGCAGCAGAGAGGGTTAACCAGGCCCTTGAACAGTTTCTTCGATGCCATGTATCATTGTGCCAAGATGATTGGGCGGATCTGCTTCCATGGGCTGAATTCGCACATAACAATGCCTTACACGTCTCCTCTGAAAAATCCCCTTTCTTCTGTATGTATGGTCTTAATCCTTTGGCTTTTCCTCAGGACTTATTACTCACCAATGTCCCTGCCGCCAATGACCAAGCTGCCCACATGTCGGCCATCTGGCACGCTACGGTTGTCAATCTGGAGAAAAGTTCCTTGGTCCAGAAAAGGTTCGCGGATCAAAGAAGCGTCCCTTCCCCTTTGTACGCACCCGGTGACAAGGTTTGGTTATCCACCCGGAACATTCGTCTCAAAGTCCCCTCTCCGAAACTTGGTCCCAAGTTTATTGGTCCCTTCTCCATCTCTGAGATCATCAACCTGGTGGCTGCCCATTTACAACTTCCCTCGGAAATGCGGATTCCAAACGCCTTCCATGTCTCTTTGCTCAAACCTGCAGGTACTTCTTCTTCTTCTTCCTCCTCAGCTCCTGTCTTGGTGGACGGTCATCAAGAATTCGAGGTAAAAAGAATCCTGGACTCCCGAATTTCGAGGGGCACTCTACAATACCTCATTGAGTGGAAGGGATTCGGCCCTGAGGAGTGCTCCTGGGTAAAGAAATCAGATGTCCATGCTCCTCTCCTGGTCCAAAAATTCCATCGGCAGTTTCCTTCTAACCCAGGTGGTTCTGAGGCCCCCCCTAGGGAGGGGGGTACTGTAATGGAGTCTGAGCGGGGTGACCAAGATGGCGTCCAAGATGGTGGCTCCCTGGTTCCTCACGGACGCAGACGGATGACGCCGACCTCTTCCCGCACTCGGATTGGTCGCCGGCGACGGAATGGGCGTCGGCGTCAATAATGGGCGCCGGCGTCGGTCGCACACGTCAGTGCGTCAGTCGCTGATGTCAGCGCGTCCGCGCACACGTCATGACGCTGATGCGTCCAAAATTGGCGCCAAATCAGGGCCTATAAGAGGGAACTCTGGATAATCATCAGTGCCCAATTATAGGTTTAGTTTACTACTCCTGGGTGTGATTCATTTGCGAACTTCCTGATATTTTGTGTACCGACCTTTGCCTGAAATCTTCGACCTTGAACCTCTTCTGCCTGGACTGATCTTGTTGCTTGTTTGACCATTCTTCCGTCTCATCCTCTTCTGTACTGCGAACTTGGACATTGTTATTTCCTCCCTTGGTCCTCACTACTCCTGAGGCCTTTGGCCTTACACAAACAAACCAAGGGCACACATACATTGGTCACATGAGCCAATGAATAGACAGAGTTCTGTCTTTTATTCCCGCACTTCCTCCTTTTACAGTTAGAGCTGCAGTATTTCTGGTCAGTTGATCTCTGAGGCATCACACAGAATATCCTAAAATGGGAGCTCTAGGTAAAAATATGTAAAAGGGCAATATTTACTGATATCTATATTCCAGTTTGAGAAGATTCGTTAATAGGCCACTTAATATGATATTAACTGTTACATAAGTATCCATTCTGGGGGGTATAGTTCTCCTTTTGTAGCCCTAATGTCACACATGGACGATTTTCCCCCGATTGTCTCTCACGGCTCTCTAGTGACTTCAATTGTATTTGAGCAGATGTGAGCACTTTTCTGTCTGAAAATGTGTTGGTGGGTGTTTCTATTTACAAAAGCGTTTACATTTCGACGTTGGCACAATTCCCAGTGAAGTCAGAAGGACACTTAGGAAGCTGTTCCAGGTGTTCCATAAAAACACTACATACATTAAGCATTCTGATTTAGGCACAGGCATGGGGGCGCATCAGAAAAAGAATCAGAATCTAAACTGTATAGGATTAAATATTGTTTTTCTTCCAATGCCTGCTGATTGAGCTCATATTGAACATAAATCAGACCGGCCATTGGCACTGCAGTTATGGAAACTTCAACAAATACAGTACCTTCTTAGTCAGGATTGCTGAAATCTGAATGCACGTGTTCAGAATACATTTTTATGCATGGGTATCATTATGGAATAAATATTCGAACTACACGATGTTAAGAACAGTGTTATATTAATCAAATGTTAGTCATTTTCTTACATTTTAAATGCGTTTGACCTTTTGATCATTGAGTTTCAGCTACATATTTTGAAATGTCTTAATGACTTTCAGAAGAAACCCATTAAATTGTTGGTTGGTCACCAAGGTGCCGGTATTTCAGTGCAATAAACTAATTGGTGCTGTTTAATGTCTAGCTATTGTACCTCACTCAAGGTTATTGTGTGCATGTTCAGCAGAGGACGCGCAATAAGAAAGCAGCAATTGGCTGAAAGCATCTGAGAGATTGCCACATTTCAGTGATTTGCTGCATAACAACAGAAGCCCTTATCCTGCTTTTTGATGCTTGACTGAGAAAATAATGCTGACCTTTCACTGTTTGTACAACCTTGTAGGAGATGTTATAACAGAGGAATAAGATTTGTTTTAGCTCTGATATACTGAGCAAACCCATTACATTACTAGTCTTATTTTAAAAGGTTTTGGCCCTTGCAGTCGTTTTTAAACAGAGATCCTTGTTTAGTTCATAAAGCTTGTGTGTGTGTGTATATACAGTCATATGAAAAAGTTTGGGAACCCCTCTCAGCCTGCATAATTTTCAAATAAAATAATTTTCAACAATTCATTTTCAACACTTTCAACAGAAAAGATAACAGTGGTATGCCTTTCATTTTCCAGGAACATCTGGGGTGTTTTCTGAACAAAGATTTTTAGTGAAACGGTATTCAGTTGTATGAAATTAAATCAAATGTGAAAAACTGGCAAATATTTGGGTACCCTTGTAATTTTGCCAATTTGAATGCATTTAATTGCTCAATACTGATGACCGGCAACACCACATTGATTGGATTAGCTTGTAAAACCTCAAACTTCAGGCAGGTGTGTCCAATCATGAGAAAAGGTATTTAAGGTTGGCCAATTGCAAGTTGTGATTCTGTTTGACTCTCCTCTGAAGAGTGACAACGTGGGATCCTCAAAGCAACTCTCAAAAGATCTGAAAACAAAGATTGTTCAGTATCATGGTTTAGGGGAAGGCTACAAAAAGCTATCTCAGAGGTTTAAACTGTCAGTTTCAACTGTAGGGAATGTAATAGGGAAATGGAAGGCCACAGGCAGTTGCTGTAAAACCCAGGTCTGGCAGGCCAAGAAAAATATAGGAACGGCATATGCGGAGGATTGTGAGAATGGTTACAGACAACCCAAAGATCACCTCCAAAGACCTGCAAGAACATCTTGCTGCAGATGGTGACTTTGGACTGATGAGACAAAAATAAAGTTATTTGGTCATATCAAAAAGCACTTTGCATGGAGGAAGAACACCGCATTCCACGAAAACTACCTGCTACCTACTGTCAAATTTGGTGGAGGTTCCATCATGCTGTGGGGCTAGTTCAGGGACTGGGGCCCTTGTTAAAGTCGAGGCTCGGATGAATTCAACCCAATATCAACAGATTGTTCAGGATAATGTTCAAGCATCAGTCACAAAGTTGAAATTACCCAGGGGTTGTATATTCCAACATGACAATGACCCTAAATACACTTGGAAATCTACAGACATTTATGCAGAGGGAGAAATACAATATTCTGGAATGGCCATCACAGTTCCCCGACTTGAATATCATCGAAAATCTATGGGTTGATTTGAAGCAGGCTGTCCATGCTCGGCAGTCATCAAATTTAACTGAACTGGAGAGATTTTGTATGGATGACTGGTCAAAAATACCACCATCCAGAATCCAGACACTCATCAAAGGCTATAGGAGGCGTCTAGAGGCTGTTACATTTGCAAAAGGAGGCTCAACTAAGTATTGATGTAATATCTCTGTTGGGTTGCCCAAATTTATGCACCTGTCTAAATTTGTTATGATGTAACATAGTAAGTAACATAGTAAGTTAGGTTAAAAAAGGACACACGTCCATCAAGTTCAACCTTTTGACTTATTTTTTTTTTAACCTGCCTAACTGCCAGTTGATCCAGAGGAAGGCATCAAATCCCATCTGAAGCCTCTCCAATTTTCCTCAGATGGGGAAAAAAATCCTTCCTGACTCCAAAATGGCAATCGGACCAGTCCCTGGATCAACTTGTACTATGAGCTATCTTCCATAACCCTGTATTCCTTAACTTACTAAAAAGACATCCAATCCCTTCTTAAAGCTATCTAATGTATCAGCCTGTACAACTGATTCAGGGAGAGAATTCCACATCTTCACAGCTCTCACTGTAAAACAACCCTTCCAAATATTTAGGCTGAACCTCTTTTCTTCTAATCGGAATGGGTGACCTTGTGTCAGCTGGAAAGACCTACTGGTAAATAAAGCATTAGAGAGATTATTATATGATTGCCCTTCTCTGTACCCTCTCTAATACAATAATGTTCTGTTTGAGAAATGGAGACCAAAACTGTACAGCTGTAGAACAGCAGGAAAATGAAATGCCCTTACTGGTCTTTATAAAAGTGTGCTATTTATTTGTAAACGAATATACAGTATATATATATATATATATATATATATATATATATATATATATATATATATATATATATATATATATATATATATATATATATATGTATACTTGTTGAAAAGACCCGCACTCCATTTTGTGAAAAAGTCAAATTGCTTTTATTGTGTACATATAGGTTATATGTACACAATAAAAGCAATTTCATTTTTTTCACAAAATGGAGTGCGGGTCTTTTCAACAATTTTATATGCAATGCTTATATATACAGTGAGGTTGTGGAATACACCGTTGGCTGATTCTGTTAATGCCTTTAAGAATGGCTTGAATGATTTATTGGACAAGCATAATATCCAAGGCTATAGTGATGCTAAAATCTACAAGTAATATAGATATTGGTGTATGTATAGTTTATGTGAGTGTATGTACAATATGTGCACTGGGGTTTGCTTGGAGGGGCTGAACTTTATGGACTTTTTTCAACCCAACGTGTAATGGCGTAAGATAATACACCAGCCCTCACAGCCCCTCAAGGAAATAATCTGGTTTTTAAAAGAAATGGTTAGATTAATTATAAGTCTTTGATAGTGCTTTTGTTCCCCAGCTGGCACAGTGCTTCTGTTATTTACTTCTTACTGAGAACAATTGCTTTGCTTTTCTATGTAGGCTGAACAGCGGTGCCAATACGAAGCTGCAATGCTTTGGATGCTATTATTTCTTTACATGTTTCTCTTTCTGTTCTTAAACAGATAACTACCAACCTTCAGAATTTTTTTTAAGTCAAAATTGTCATGAAGATCCTGATGGAATGCACAAAGACCACATTAAATCTAGTATCAACACGTGCAGGAATACAACCTAATTCTTTAGCCAAAAGAGCTAGTTTAATACAATGTTGAGTCTCTAGCAGAAAGACTGACAGCGGTTTATACTTCTTCTGTCATTTTATGTTGAGATCTTTGAGGTTTTGGCAGATGGGTTTCTTTTCCCCTCTAATTTTAATTTTGCACTCTGCAAGGTTTCTATTTATGCAATTTCCTTGTGTATGTCTGCTCAACCGCATAATGATGCTTGTATATTTTAATTTGCATTAATCAATGTTTATCTGATGTTTCACTGTTTCATTTCTGCTTTTATTTGATTCTCTTGCATCTGCAGCATTGTTTTATGCAAAGCAGCTGAACTTCATGGAACTGCTGTTTTTAGAGTGTTGTATAGCATTCTTTACCTACAATGGTCTGTGTGCTCCTTTCACCTATTAGTCAAATTCATGGTATATGGTATCCACATATAGTAAGTAGGAGATGGACAGTTTAAAGGAGCAACAAAAGGGTTGTCTTCTAATGTTTCAGACAATCCTTTGTCGATATAGATGTTGCTGTTTGATTCAGCCGTAACAGTATAATCAGCATCTCTTGCAGGTCCATATACTATGATACAAATGAAATAGAGTGTCACCAGGGTTAGGTGCATATGTGCAACTGCATCAAGGAACCGGGACCTGAGATAATTTGCAGCCAGACATATGGGCCATGAGGTAGCTAGCAATGATTTGTTTTTAGTAAAACAGATGGGCAATTTACTACCGTGCTAAGCTTCTGCTATGAAATGTCTTCTAGTCTTCAGTCTATAATATAAACCAAGAGAGCATATATATTTTGGGTTCCATTGGTTTCATAAGCTGCCCAGTTCATAAGTTACATTGTTACCAAGTCAATGGGGGTAGATTTATCAAGGAGTCAAGTTAGAGATCTCCACAGTCCGCCACTCTCCATTCATTTCTATGGGTTTTTTAAAGGTGTTTTTATCAAAGGGTGATAGTGAAAGTTCACCATTTGATAAATATACCTTTAAAAATCCCATAGAAATGAATGGAGAGTGGCGACATTTCACTCTAGCGGACTGTGGACATCTCTAACTTCAATCCTTGATAAATCTACCCCATAGTGTCTTGTACTTTATGTGCAGTCCAGGGATATTTCTTTGAAGTACATTTAGGGGCCCATTTACTTTGCTCGAGTGAAGGGATAGAATAAAAAAAACTTTGAATTTCGAATGATTTATTTTGGCTACTTTGAACATCGAATTGGCTACTTCAACCTTCGACTGTGACTTCAACTTCGAATCGAACGATTCGAACTAAAAATCGTTCGACTATTCGATAGTTGAAGTACTGTCTCTTTAAAAAAACTTCGACCCCCTACTTCGCCACCTAAAACCTACCGAAGTGCAATGTTAGCCTATGGGGAAGGTCCCCTTCAAAAGCCGCATATGCAGGTGGCGGGGGAGGATCTAGTCCAGATTGAAACCAAGGTTTTAAATTTTGATCACAGGTTAGGGACCGCCGTATGGGGTTTACCTTGACGTGGTATGGCGGCTTACCAATTTTATGATCATAACTTTGTAACAAAAAACCCTGTTTTTCTTTTTTTAGACAGGGGATGATTGTATTTAAATATTTTTTTATATGGCCTTAGGAGTGCACCCACAACCCCCCTCTTGTACCCATAGGCTTTCTAATGTTTTTTAGGTGGAAGAAAAATCGTTCGATCGATGGATTAAAATCGTTGGATTAAAATCGAACTATTTGGGGTAAATCCTTCGACTTCGATATTCGAAGTCAAAGGATTTACATTCGGCAGTCGAATATCGAGGGTTAATTAACCCTCGATATTCGACCCAATGTAAATCTGCCCCTTGGTATTTATAAAATACCTCATTTGGACCCTAGCAACCAGATTGCTGAAATAGCAAACTGGAAAACTGCTGAATCAAAAGCTAAATAACTCAAAAAGCACAAATAATAAAAAATTAAAACCAATTGCAAATTGTCTCAGAATATCACTCTGACCGCGGGACAGTCGGGTCTTTTTCAATATATGGTCTGATTATAATGGTAATTTTATCTGTATCTCTTTAGGCAGGGTTTCAGGCTACTGATCCTGGATTTATTTTTTCATTTGCTGTCTTAATGTCTTCTAATTGGCTATCAATGTCCCCAAAGAGTTGACAAAATAACTGGCACAATAAAGAATCAGTGATAGCTTTATTTTTTGCTGGATTCCTTTTCCCTATCCTTTTTCCCCCCAGATCTGAAGCACTATTTAGATTCAACTCTTCACATGTAAATATTCATATCTCTACAACATCTCCCTAACAGATAAGGCTGAAACTAATGGTGTGACCTTTTCCATTGCCTGTGAATCCTTCATCTCTTTAATGTACAGAGGAAGATCTTATTGCTCGCCTTGTTTTGTATAGATGGAAGAATTGCATGCATAATGTTGCCTCTAAGTATATTTCATTTTCATTTGATATATTTCTAGGCATGTGGCAAATTATTTGAAATGGGTGACAGCTTTTATATTTTTTTTTTACCCTGAAACCTTTATTGTTGCTTTACCAGCTCTGTACATCCGATGGCAATTATGCAGTCTCAAGTTAAAGGAAGAGAGACAGAGGAGAATGGAAGTATGAAAACAATTTCTATGTTGATACTAACGATCTGTTCCACAGTAACCCTCTCACAGCCATATAGCAGCAGCTGAGCTAGCCACACATACACACAGATTTCTTGACCTGTGTAGGTACTGTGCAGAAAAACAGGCATAAATCTGTTTTTGCCATCGAAAATAAAAAACTGATGTCCATCCATTAAACTATTTGGGCAGAGACACACACTCAGATACGGGAAGATTTAGTCGCCTAGTGATAAATAGCCTCTTCTTTTGGGCGACTAATCTCCCCAAACTGCCTCCCGCCAGCTAGAATCAAAATTGCCGGCGGGATGGCACTCGGAGCGCTTCATTTTCTGAAGTCGCCAGAAGTTTTCTCTTGAGGCAACTTCCAACAACTTCGGAAAACTAAGTGCACCGATTGCCATCCCGCCGGCAATTTACATTCTAGCCGGCGGGAGGAAGTTCAGGGAGATTAGTCGCCCCAAAGAAGAGGCGATTTATCACCAGGCGACTAAATCTACCCGTACCTGAGCGTGTTTCTCTGCCCTTATAGTCACCAGTGGAAGGGTGGTCAGTATGTTAATGCCAAATCCATTCTGATAACTGCTTGATCTGCCTGTATGGACATATTAAGAGGAAGGGTGAAACTTTCCTGTAACTAGTGGTAGGCAAAATGTTTTGCCAAGAAAAAAAAACTCCAATAGCCTTCAAAGTAATGTGTGCTGAAAAAGTCGCCACAAAGAATCACCTGTTGACTTCAATGCACTTTGCGAATGTTTGCTGTTTCACAAATTTTGCCGCAAAGCAAAATGCATCTGATTCATCCATCACTAATGGTAACCAGTGGTGTCAAACTTGAATTTTTGTGCAGAGGAAAGATTTTTTTTCAACCGATCATTGTGCAGATATTTTTGAGATTCATCCCCCAACATATTGTGCATGGTAGTTCATCAACTAATAGTATACCAGACGCCAACAACAATCAAAATTTGTGCAGTTTGTAAAAAGTTGAATTGACATTCGCAACTTTTTCAGATCAGATTCATCCATCTCTAACTGGTTTTCAACCTATCGTTGTGCAGATACTCTTGATATTCAACTCCCAATATACTGTGGGTGGTAGTTCAGCAAATAATGGCAAAGCAAACCTTGAAAACAGACTACAAAAACAACTTTAGATTTGGGTCTGGATTTTATAGATCTGTTTGTTGAACCAAAAACAAATAGAGATACAAGGTTGTACTTTCCCTATTAATGAAATTACCTTTCCCTTGGAGAAAAATCATGCACAGAAGTTTGTCTGAAAGGTAAAAGGATACATTATGAGTAAGTTGTCACTCTACTGAAACATTGAAACATTTGTAACAAACAGTGAATTGTTGCCAAAGTTATAGGTAGCAGGATAAATTGAATTCTTCGTTTAGTCCCCTTGGCATTTCTGTTTGTAACAACCAAATCCAATAACTTTCACGTTGTAACAGTTTTTGTTTTAAATCTTGTCCACTGCTAACCTCCACCCCTTCCAAGATTTGCCACCGTAATTATGAAACTCTATGCTGTTTTTCGAAAAAATGTTTAGCCAGTGTAATTTCGTATTTAGTGTATTTGGTTAATTTATTTTTATTTTTCGCCTCTTCTGTTTGAAAATTTCGTATAGCTGATTTGTGCTTATTGAGTCGTGTTTTAATTGGTCTGCTTGTTTGGCTAATATATGCTAATCCACATGGACATTTAATGTAATAAATGACATTCATGGATTTACAGGTGTGGAGATTTTAGCATATGCAGTGTATCATAAGACAGCCTATTTAGAGGACCAGTAACATCAAAAAAATGAAAAAAAAAAAAAATGTTTGTATACCACAAAAAAAAACCCACCAAGACTAATTAAACTTTAAAATCGCACAGCCTTTATTAAGAAATAACTTACTGAAACTCCGCTTGCGCTCAACTTCAGAAAAGGCAATCCATCGTGCGACACTCGATTTCTCCTCCCTGCCTTCCTTATAGGAGATAGCCAGGGAGGAGAAATCGAGCGCTGCAGGATGGATCACCGCCGCAACGCCTTTTCTGAAGAGGAGCACAAGCAGAGTTTTGGTAAGTTATTTCTTAATAAAGGCTGTGTGATTTTAAAGATGAATTAGTCTTGGTGTTTTTTATTCGTGGTAAAAAATGTTGATGTTACTGGTCCTTTAAAGGAGAATTCATACATACATACATACATAGACCCCCTCCCCCCCCCCCAACCTAGCTGCTACCCCAGGCAAATGCCCCAAAGTCTTTAAGAAAAGCACTCTCGGTGCAGATTCTGTCCAGCGGAGTTCACGGCAGCCATCTTCTTCTCTTTTCGGGAAGTAAGTGCCTGGTGCATGAGCAGTTGGATCAATTTTCTGTTTCGAGAAAACTGCGTATGCGCCAAAAGTCATGGAAATTGCTGAAGCCCCTCTCTCATTCCGAAGATTACCGAAGAGAAGAAGATTACTGCCGTAAACTCCACTGGACAGAATCTGCACGGAGGGGTAAGTAAAGACTTAGGGGCATTTGTCCGGAGTAGCAGCTAGACTGGGGGGAGGGGGATCTATGTAGGGTAGGGGGTAAGTTTTTTTTACTCTATGGTTGAATTCTCCTTTAAATGAGATTCTGGGTGTATGCGTGCCTACTCCAAAGTTTTTTTTCCGTTTGTCCACTCCCAGTGCTGAGGGCTCAGGGTGGTGCATCTGAGCCTCTTCCCTTGTGTGGTGAGTTATCAATTTCTACTTGCAGACCCTTAACTACAGATTTATTATTGTATGTGAAGCAATCTCCCGCAAATACATCTAAGCAGAGATTGAAACCTTAGTGTATGTGACTGTGTCTTTTTACTTTACGCCTGTATGTGATTTTTTTTACCAGCTATGTGTTCATACATATGAGTCAATAAAAACTCAAGAGATATAAGTTTTATTCCGAGCTGTGGGTCAGTACTTGTGACTCATGTATTCAAGAGAAACAAGATGAAAGGAATTGTAATACTAGGGACTTTATGCAGCTCTGTACCATAAAAGCATTATTGTATTGTGCCATCTCTTAGAGAATACCAATGGTGGAAAGGGCTGTGCCAAGGTCTTAAGCCTTTCTTGCCTTTGTGGAATTGTGGCTGTATAGTAAATGTGCCTAAAGCAGGCTGGTGGGCTGTTAGCACATTGTTTATGCATGAAGTAGATTTCTTTTTTTTTTAAAAAAAAGGGCATGTTTTTTGCTCTAATAGAAAAGCTGTGGGTAGTTCACCTATAACTTGGCAAAATGCTCTCTGCTGAGCAGGAATTTACCTCCCACAGAGATTTTCGTAACTCACGCATTACTTTCCTTCAAACAATTATTGCAAATGTGTTAACATTTCAGCCCCATGAATTATGCGGAGGAGTAGAACTGCATTTTATAAAGAAATATCATGTTCACTAGGCAAAAGGGCGCACATACCATAAATATGTTAATTACCCTTTATGACCTGTGATATTTAATTTTATTCAAAAACAGCTTTATTCTTCTATACTATTAGTAAATGTCCAATTATCACTTTTTTATCACTTCTACCTGCAATTTTCCCATATGTTTGCTTGGGTTTCCGTTTTTACAGTTTATTACAAGCTTTCGTTCTGGATCGGATGCTTTTCACGAAATGTTTGCAGAATTACAGATTACACATCAAGATGTGTCTGGATCTCAGCCTTTTTCAGCAGGATTCAGATTTGGCCTAATTCAAGTGGCTGGCCGAACCACATCCAAACCCTTTGAATAATTTTTTTCCATACCCTATGTGCTCCGTTCATTTTGGCCTTTCCAAATTATGGTTCAGATTGAGCCGAATCCAAAAACAGATGATTTGGTACATCCAGGGCTGGATTTACATAGAGGGCGCCCCTAGGCCCAATGCCATTCGTCGCCCCAGTCCCCTCCCCTTTATTCATGCAAATTCTCATCATCGGGACCAGAGCAATGGGGATCCCCAGTGTTTCTGACCAAATGTGGGTGTGGTTGGGCATCATGCCGCCCCCTAAAATCCTGCCACCCTAGGCCCGGCCTTGTGGCCTTTCCACAAATCCGGGCCTGGGTACATCCCTAGGGAAACTTTTCACCCCCACCCCAAAAAATAACTCTTACATGAATGTGTACTGCTGTGGAAGGTAGTGAACCATTCCCTACATATCCCAATTCCATTGTCTTTCTGCATGAAATGATTTAAAACAGGAAACTGTATGTGAGAGAAAAGATAGGCTCTTGGGGCATTCTCATGCTTGCCGGGAGCCATTGTAAATCTGAGCCATAATATCCTTTTTTTTAAATGAATGTGGGGCAGAGCAGAGAACAGAAAGGAAAAAAGATTCCACCGACTTGCAATAACATAGTATGATGTTTAGGCATAGTAAACTGTGTAGGGAAAATCACGCATTACGTCAGCAGTGGGAGCTAATAAGTATCGTATGGGGGAATGGGAAATATAAATGGTAATTGTTATAACAGAAGGCAAAGTAGTACACTTGCGTTTAATATTTACAGTTAATAAAAATGTTGTATGTGGTGATTTAAAATGAAGGTAGATTCTTCATTGAAAAAGTTATTTTCATTTAAATAATGCAAGAATAAGATAAAAATGTTTGTGGAAGAAACATATATTTTCACAATAGGTCATACGTCGCCAGTGTTTGAAGGGATATAAACACACATTTGTTTTATTTGTTATATATATTTTTTTATAATATATTATTGTTTGTTAATTATGTGATACTTGTTAAAAAAAATGGCTTTTTGGCAATGCCCTTACCTCTTCTTCTACTTCCTCTCCAGCCGATCCTCTGTAATTAAGTAGTGTCGGTGACTTAGGGTTTTCAAGAGCATTTCAAGTCATTCTAGCAACAGATGATAGGAGGGCAATGCAGCAGTACAGTAGAGAGTTGTGGTATAAACCTTAGCAGAGTTTGCTACTAGCAGGCTCCCTTGCCTGGATCACTTCCTCATTGGCTTAGGTTTCCTAATGCAACCATTTTAAATCCTAAATTTTTGCAAAAGAAACATACGCCACGGAGGCAGTGGCAAGGTTTTAGAAACAACACCAGGGAGCAGCAGACTCAATCTAATCAGACAGGGCTTGGGTAATGACACAAAGGACATGCCCTTGGCCATTTTTAGTTGGACATTATTCTGTACTGACCAGCAAACTCATTCTGTACAAAGTTTATAGATATTATTAAAGAAATTATTTCATGATTTTTATACTGTAGTTTTTTTTTTCTAAATTACACTGTTTACACGGCAAATAATTCACTCTACCATGTAAAATTTCATTCCTAACCTAACAAGTATATATTTTTTTAGTTGTTGTAATATTGGTGTGAAGGCATTTTGCCTGGTCATGTGCTTCCAGAAAGAGCCAGTGCTGCACTATAGAATTGCTTTCTCGTAGGCTATTGTTTCTCCTATTCAATGTAACTGAAGGAGTCACAGTGGGACCTGGGTTTTTACTATTGAGTGCTGTTCTTATATCTACCGGGGAGCTGTTATCTTGTGTTAAGCTGGCCATAGATGTAAAGATTTTTGTACGAATTGTCCATCAACTAAAAAGACCATTTCAGGCGATATTGCCAGGAAAACAAAGGGGAGCTGCCTGCTTGTCTCTGCAAACATAAATAGATTGCATTGGGACCGATAAAGATTTTTTAACTTGGCTGATCCATTTTCTGACAGATGTCGGCCGAAAAATCGTAAGATGTTCGATCGTTCGAATCCCACTAGCCGCACGATAATTTCGAGGGATTTATCGGACTTCGCTAAAATCGTTCATTCTGCAAGAGAAATCTTTGTGTCTATGGGGACCTTTAGGGAGCTGTTATCTGGTTACCTTCCCATTGTTCGGCTGATGGGCGACTAGGGGGGAAGGGAGGGGGTGATATTACTCCAACTTGCAGTGCAGCAGTAAAGTGTGACTGAAGTTTATCAGAGCACAAGTCACATGACTTAGGGGAACCTGTGAAACTGGAAATATGTCAGATTTCAAAATTACATATAAAAAAATCAGTTTGCTCTTAAATATAAAAAAATCAGTTTGCTCTTTTAAAAAATGGATTTCAGTGCAGAAGTCTGCTGGAGCAGCACTATGAACTGATGCTTTTGAAAAAAAAACATGTTTTCCCATGACAGTATCCCTTTAAGGAACACACAAGGGCAATCCTGCCCCACACTCCCACCCCAAGTTTAAAACATAAGCCTCGGAGCAGGTCAAAGGGGGGGCCGCATCGGTAGTACAATGAGCGAAATCTTTGCACTAGCGGGACCCAAATTTCTGTTTTAAAACCACTGGGGACACATTCTTTTAATACTTTTCTTTTGTTCAGCCCTAGCCTGACAAAAGTGGTTACTGCATTATTATAGGCTTTTTCAGGATCATTTATATCGTGAGACACACATTTGCAATGAAGCCTACTCAGAAACTGGTTGTCACATACACTGCCTTGCAAAAGTATTCCCCTCCCTTGGCTTTTTCCTAGTTTGTTAGATTCCAACCTTTAATTTAAATGTTTCTTAATCTTATTTTATGTGATTGATCTGCACAAAATGTAAATGAGAATAATATATATATAAAAAGAATTAAAAAAAAATAAACTGATAATTGGCATATGTATTCACTCCCTTTGCCATGAAGCCCCCAAAAAATACTGGTGCAGCCAATTTCCTTCAAACGTCACATAATTAGTGAAATACCGCCCACCAAAACTAACAGACAGGGCATGGAGGGCATTAATCAGAGAGGCAGCACAGAGACCAAAGGTAACTGTGAAGGAGTTGCAGAGTTCCCCAGCAGAGACTGGAGTATCTGTCCATAGGACCACAATAAGCCATACACTCCATAGAGCTGGGCTTTAAGTGGCCGGAAAAAAGCCATCACTTCAAAGTTTTACTACAAAGTTAAAAATAAGAAGGCACATTTTGAGTTTGCCAAAAGGCATGTGGGCGACTCCCCAAATGAATGGAGGAAGGTGCTCTTGTCAGTTGAGACTAAAATTGAACTTTTCGGTCACCAAGGAAAATGCTATGTCTCTCGCAAACCCAACACATCCCATCACCCCAAGAACACTATCACTACAGTGAAACATGGTGGTGGGAGCATCATGCTGTGGGGATGTTTTTCAGCAGCAGGGACTGGGAAACTGGTCCGAGTCGAGGGAAAGATGCTAAATACAGGGATATACTGGGACGGAGGTTCACCTTCCAGCAGGACAATGACCCGAAGCATACTGCTAAAGCAACACTTGAGTGGTTTAAGGGGAAACATTTAAATGTGTTGGAATGACCTAGTCAATGTCCAGACCTCAATCCAATTGAGAATCTGTGGTCAGATTTGAAGATTGCTGTTCAAAAGCGGAAAACATACAACATGAAAGAGCTGGAGCAGTTTTGCCTTGAGGAATTGGCAACAATTCCAGTGGCAAGATGTGGCAAGCTCATAGAGACTTATCCAAAGTGATTTGCAGCTGTCATTGCCACAAAAGGTGGCTCTACAAAGCACTAACTTTAGGGGGGGGGGGGGGTAAACAGTTATGCATGCAGAAGATTTCTGTTATTTTGTCCTTTTTTATTGTTTGCTTCACAATAAAAAAATAAAATAACATCTTCAAAGTTGTAGGCATGTTGTGTACATGAAATGGTGCAAACTCTCAAACAATCCATTTTAATTCCAGGTTGGGAGGCAACAAAACATGAAAAAATGCCAAGTTGAGGCACTGTAAGAGTTCTAAACTGCCTGTGTATGGATTATTATTGCCAGTGATTATTCTTACTTGTATAATAGCACTGACTGCAATGCAGATCATTTTTATGTGAATCAATATTAATCGCATGAAGATGTTTTTTTTTTCTTTTAGTACAGAGCAAAGGTTAACATATGATTATTCTTGATTCCCTGCAAGTTCTTGTTTTCTTCTGTCACGTTCTTTGTGTTGTCAGTGTATCTGTCCTTGGTGCGGCATAGTCCCAATATAATGCTGTATGTGTAAAAGCGGTATAGCATTTAGCTGTTTGCTTGCAGAGGCACAGCGGGAACACCTTCTTACATCTGCAGTGCCTTGAATATTCACTACCCGTGCAATCAGCTTCTGCTATGAACATTTAAATGGTATTCAGAAGAAAACTCTGGCAAATGATTACCTGAGAGAAACCCAAAATGCGGCAGACATTACAAGTCCTTTCAAAGCAGCATGGCAGTGGCAACATTAAGGTTGCTAAGCTCGAGCCTGCTTATATTTTACTTTTTTCGACTTTTTGTACAGCAGTGTTGTACCTGGTAGAACATTACAGTTTACCATTATAAGTCATAAATACATCCACAGCCTGCTATCAAATATCACATATTGTTTTGGTGTCCAGAAATACAATTTTAGATTTTGTATGTCTTCCGTTTATCAGTAAGTTGCAGTATAGCATCACGTTAACGAGCAATGGACACCTGTCTCCAGTGTCATTCCAATAAAGAGGCCGGTTCTAGAAATATAGGAGCACGGAAAGCAGATTTAAAGCCCCAATTTATAATGATCTGCTTATTGTTTGTGCTTGTGCAAAACCCATCGCATGTTCGTACTGACATATAAACTGCTCTTCATATTCCATTCAGTCCAACAAAATGACAAGTCCTATTTATAAGGGTTGTGTTCCATTAAAAGCTGTAATAACCCAGGCAAGATTTGTTTATCAACAGCTTCTGAAAATAATGTTAACATTGATCGCTGCCATTGTTTGTTTTATGGTTCATGCATTTTACTGTGAGAATCAGCATCAGCAATCAGATTGTCTTGGGCTCTGCAGATGTATATATCATTGCCAAAACTGTAGCTATAACTTTATATCTGATAAACACTGTAAAGTATGGAGACTGGTGTTTAATGGATTATATGTAGCTAGTAGAGACTATTAGTACCACTATCTTTTGTATAATAATGCTAAGTATTGCGTCATAACTGATTGACTGATTTTTTTACCTTTTTTCCAGGCATTTCTACAGCCACATCTACTCGGAAATGAGTTTACACATTTAGAATTTCCAAGACGTGTGCAGAGAAAAGAGGTGGGAAAAATAATGCTGTACAGGGACTTCAATATGACAGGCTGGTAAGATTTACAGAATTTAGGTTTTTACGTAATAATTTACATGTTAAATGCCCTGCTCTTGAAGAAAAGCTATATGGGGTTAAGCATTAAATGCTACAAAGTTGTGGGGGAATGCCAGGTTTTTTAATTACAATGTTTAAATTGTCGTCAGGTTTATTTCATGTGTGTGTTAGGGCAGTGGCACATGGGGAGATTTGTAGCCCGCGCTTATTTATGAGCGACAATTCTCCCGAAAATGCATCTCCATTGGAAATAATTGAAATCACTGGTGGAATGACCAACATATCGCTAAGTCACCTTAAGTTTCCTCCATCCAGAGGCAACTTGGCAATTAGCAATATGTTGGTCATACAGCCAGCAATTTCCATTATTTCCTATGTAGAGACATTTTCTGGAAATTTGTTGCCCGCGCTCACTCACTGCCCTTAAATAATCACGGACAACAAATCTCTCAATGTGCCACTGCCCTTAAAGGGGAAGGAAACCTAGTCGGCGCAAAAACCCTCCCCCCCTCCCGTGTGTTGCCCACCCTCCCTCCTCCCCCCTGGCCTACCCCTCCCGCTGGGCAAATGCCCCTAACTTGTTACTTACCCTTCTGCCCAAGTCCAGTCCAGGGAGTTCACAGACGACATCTTCTTCCACGCGATCTTCTTCCTGCTTTGACTGGCGTATGCGCAGTAGGAGCATTTCGCCGGTACGGATCTACTGCGCATGCGCCAAAAGTGACTTTTGGCACATGCGCAGTAGATCCGTACCGGCGAAATGCTCCTACTGCGCATGCGCCAAAACGCCGGTCAAAGCAGGAAGAAGATCGTGTGGAAGAAGATGTCGCCTGTGAACTCCCTGGACTGGACCTGCACAGAAGGGTAAGTAACAAGTTACTTTGCCCAGCGGGACGGGTAGGCCAGGGGGGAGGAGGGAGGGTGGGCAACACACAGGAGGGGGGGAGGGTTTTTGCCCTGACTTGGTTTCCTTTCCCTTTAAGTGTTGACTTATTGTCTTTTTAACATTTTGTGATTTATTTTTAAGTTTAATATCAAAGCTGCTGGCTTTATTAAACAAAATCTCAAGCTTGACGGATAAATATGTATGTATAGAAAGGCTAATCTATTCCTTCCTAATTCCAAACATATAAGCATTACTTTATACAAATATTTGCCCATGTTCTGAAAAACATGTGCATATTCCTAATTGGTTGAAATATGATTTTCTTGGAAACGAGTAATTGGAACCCTTATTGCTAAATTATGTCAGCAGTGATTTTAGGGTCGTTTTTATACACTATAGTTAAGCTTTTTCTTTTCGTCTTAAAACCAATGGGTCATCAAGTTTGTGTTTTCCTCCTGACACATAACAGCTGTAGATCTAATGACGTTAGTATCACGATTCAGTTTTGGCATATGTTATTCCAAATAATTGCAGGATAATCAGAACACTTTGCAAAATAACTATGACCTAATTTGTCTATGTATTACTGCAGCAACGCCACAAATATGCTGCTATTCAGGCATAGATATGTTGCTAGGAAAGTATGTTTGGTTAGGGTGCATCTAATTAAATGTATTAGTATGCAAGAGTATATTTTACTTCCTCAATCTCTTTTGTTAAGAGTTTGGATTTCGGCCAAGCTGTTTAGCACCGGGGACTTATTTTACTCCCTTGTCTAGCTTGGAAGGTCTTTCAATCTCTGAGGATGTGATTAAAAGAAACTTCACTTTAAATCCATCTTAGACGTCGGAGAATGACCTTTCTGTTGACTCTGCGTTTACAGCTCCTCTTGAAAAGAGTCAAAAAATGCGGTTATTAATCTGTGAGTTGAAGGCAAAACAAGGGAGATAAAAAATGATTAGCTAGTTTTAATTGGTAGCATGCAAGTTCCTTTTTTCCCTTTCCTGTTGTGCTTTTCAGTGTCATTTCTTTGCTTAAAATTAAATGGTTAGCAGATGGAGAAATGGTAGAGGATTCTCTCTGCAAACCCAAGCCTGTTATGTAGTAATAATTGTTTGATTAATTTAAGGGCTGAAGACTTACAAAGTCAATGAATAAATTAATCTCAAAAGACACACATTAGACTTAGTGTGACTTGTTCTGCATCCCTTGGTTATATCTGTAGCTAGGTTCAGAGTAACAATTAAAACTGGGTAAATAGATAGTATGTGCAATATCAAAAATGTTTATTATACAGTTAGCCAAAAATGTAATGTATAATAGTTGACTGGATGTCGAACAGAAAAGAACACAACTTCCTGCTTTGCATCTAGTTAATCAGGCAGGCAAGGGTCAATACACTAATGATCAGTAGGATTCACAAGGAATATAACACCCAGCAACACGGAAACTTATTTATATAAGGGTCGAATTATAGAGGTTTTTGAAACTATGACTACACTCTTAAACCACGATTATCATTGAATTCATGAAAAGATCCTAATATAATAGGTATGAACGAAAAAAAAGCACTGACCGATACGCTAAACACAAATACATTGAAAACCATTTTTCGGAAAATTCCTAGTGAAAAAAAATCTAAAAATCAAGTCCGAATTGATTAAAAGTGATCCAGTAAGATCAGCATAGCTTGGCAATGTTTTGCATTAGAGGTTTTTGTGGTTTTTACACTTAATAAATCTGAAATTTTAAAGCTTTTGAGATATTTAGGAAACCCGTGAATTTTTCAAGATTTGTGGAAAAAAATCTTTTGGATTTAAATTTTAGAAAATGGGCTCCCTAGTGTCTTTTTAATCCTACAGCATTCTATACCCCAAATTCCTCCAACAACATGCATTATGTTTGTAAAAATCTAGCAGATCGATGTTAGTAAGGATGGGGCTCACCTGAGAAAGTTGCCCACACCAGTGTTTTAGCCATTTTGGAGTCTTGCATTTTCAGATCCGTCATTGTTGGCAGTGAAGATCATGCTCATTGGTGACAGTTAGTGACACCTGTAGTGCACATGATTGAGACAGCAGATCAGCTGCTCTGAAGGGACGGGTGAGCAGAAGGTGAAGTTAGACAAGCTTTTTCTTCTGTAAGCCTTCATGTCTAAATTCCACACTGCTACCAGTGGGGAAGCACTCATAATTTAACTTTTGTAATTGTATAAATTTATTTGGCATATTTTTAGTGAAATGTTTGTTCCACCTGATTATACTATTAGGATGCATCAATCTAACATAGTCATGGCAAAATGTGAAAGAAGGATATTTCTGTGATTAAGCAAGACCACCCCGAATAATGTGTTTTACTTGCAATGATCCATAGGATAGGCAAAGGGTAGGCGTTTTCAGAATTGTTGTATATACCTTGGGTGATAAATCTCCTTATCTGCCAGTACGCTATAGCAATACTGCACCGTGCTGTGTATACAATTCGTGCTATATAAAGATAAATACATTACTAATTGATATGAGCCTCCAATGCAGTTGTGTAACTATAGACAAAGAAGACCCTGCAGTAGCAGGGGGGGCTGGACTCTGGGGTCTGCTTCCTCTATAGCTAATAAAAAAAACCCTCCTCTCCAGCCACTGTCTTACCTGCAGCGAGGAAGGGGGTGGAGTCGGGGCATGGAGTGGGCGAGCAGTAAGTGGGCGGGAGGATGGGGATCGGTGTGCGCCAGACCCCTCTGAAGATTTTTTTTTTTTTGCAGGGGGGCCCGGCACACTCAAATTATGCCACAGCTCCACTGAAAATGTAGTCTCCAAGAATGGTCAACATGTAATTGACACTGTTAATACCACAATGCTATCTGTGCCGTAGGCGGCGGTGACTAGGATTTCTGACCCAAAGTAACTGGTACACTCTGTAAGAAGACATTACATTATCTATGAAATAAGTATGCAAGGAGTTACCTACTAATTTATTTGTGGTGTATAATATACATTTGTATAAGTATCTTTATTCTTCTGACCTCAGCCTCCAAATTTGATTTGTAAGCCCTTGGAGCCAGGGAGTGACTGTTTTGGGAAATGTCTGTGTGCAGCTCTGCAGATATTATCTTCTTTCTAACATCATATTTAATAACTAAATCTTCTCTTGTTCTCTCACTGTTTAAACAGGGTTCCTTTTTTTTCATGATATGCAACTTTCTGCTGTGTTTACTGAATACAAATGTGCTGTACTATGAGATAGAGAAAGCACATCCAATATGGCTTCTAACAGGCAATGTTTTAAGAAAATCTATGCCATGGATAAATTACTACATGAAAAAAACATGGATTAATGTATTGGATTCTTTTTTTTTATTCCAAAGGAAAATGGGAAGCTTAGTTGTGCCAATTGTTTCTTCTCTACCATTAATCTGACTGATGCAGTTGCAGGGGTATATCAAGATTGCCATTGCCTAGCAACCTCTGATAGCGTTCTAATTAGAAAGCTATTGTTCTCTGGAAGATTCTGCAGGAACACGTGCATTGACTTGCAAATGCCTCCACACCCCTCCTTTATACTACTAGTATTAGGAATAATTTATCGTTTCATTCATTTTTATGTTATAACAAAAAATATTTTAATTTTTGAAATGGAAAATTGAGAGAAATAAAACTATCCAGACACAGATCAGTCTGACTGCTGTCTGATAATATTTGCTTCAAAATATTAAAGATCACAGCTTGTTATTTTGGGGTTGAGCAAAGTGAATGTATCACAGGGCACCTTAGAAGCATGGCTGACCAGTGATTGAGTGATTGATCAGGTTATTCAAAAGCTGATCAATTCAGATTGTAGAAAAGTGTATTTGTGCTTACACAGTGGTTATGCAATTTTGGCCAACAATTATTGTATGGTCCTCAACACTTTTAAATTGACTTTCAGTATGATGCAGACATTCCCTAGACAATTTGAAAATTGCATGTGGGGGGGGGGTTTGAATACAGCGTATCTAGCATTTTGTTAAAGGAACAGTTCAGTGTGAAAATAAAAACTGGATAAATAGATAGGCTGTTCAAAATAAAAAATGTTTCTAATATAGTTAGTTAGCCAAAAATGTCATGTATAAAGGCTGGAGTGAGCAGATTTCGAACATAACAGAACAAACCAAACTTCCTGCTTTTCAGTTCTCTAACTCTGAGTCAGTCAGAGACTTGAAGGGGGGCCACATGGGACATAACTGTTCAGTGAATTTGCAATTAATCCTTAGCATTCAGCTCAGATTCAAAAGCAACAGTTATGACCCATGTGGTCAAGTCTCTGATTGGTTACTGCCTGGTAACCAATCAGTAGAAACCAAGAGAGCTGAAAAGCAGGAAGTAGTGTTCTGGCTATTATGTTACACATCCAGTCACTCCAGTCTTTATACATTAAATTTTGCCATAACTAACTATATTGAAAACAGTTTTTATTTTGCACAGTCTATTTATTTACCCAGTTTTTATTTTTATACTGATCAATTCCTTTAAGCAGCTCTCCAGCTTGGAATTTCAGAAACTATCTGCTTGCTAGAGAACAGCTTACCCTAGCAGGAAGGGATGGGACCTTTAATATCTGAGGGGGGTCAGCTGGTTGATGAAAACAAAAAAAGCTCAGCTCAGATTCTGAACTCCTATTTTTCGTCTGTCTACACAAATGAGGAACCAGTTAATGAAGGTTTCCTTCTTAATAGTCCCAATTCTAGTAATACAACTAATGATGCATGCTACACATGAGGAAATTCAAAAGAGACTAGAACATGTTAAGATTAACAAAGGTCTGGGGCCAGATGGTATTCATCCCAGGTACTTAGCGAGCTTAGCTCTGTGATTGCCAAACCTCTTTACTTAATTTTTCAGGATTCATTGAGGTCTGGCATGGTGCCGATAGACTGGCGATTTGCTAATGTGGTGCCTCTATTCAAAAGGGGATTCTGTTCTCAGCCTTAAAACTATAGGCCAGTTAGTCTGACATTAGTGGTAGGAAAGCTTTTCGAAGGTTTAATAAAGTATAAGATACTGGGCTTCATAGCAAATCATAATACTATAAGTGTGTGCCAGAATGGTTTCATGCGTAATAGATCTTGCTAGACTAACTTCATTTCTTTTTATGAGAAGGTAAGCAGGGACCTCGATTTCTGAAGCATTTGACACAGTGCCACACAGAAGGTTACTGGTTAAATTAAGGAATGTTGGCCTGAAAAAGTACCTGGATAGAGAACTGAAGATAGACTACAAAGAGTGGTGTTAAATGGAACATTTTCTAATTGGACCAGTGTTGTTAGTGGAGTACCGCAGGGCTCTGTACTAGGTCCCTTGCTTTTCAACTTGTTTATTAATGACCTGGAGGTGGGCATTGAAACTACTGTTTCTATTTTTGCAGATGATACTAAATTGTGCAGAACTATAGGTTCCATGCAGGATGCTGCCACTTTGCAGAGTGATTTGTCTAAGTTGGGAAACTGACTAAGTGCAACTAAACTGGTTAGAGGGATGGAAGACTTAAATTATGAGGGTAGACTGTCAAGGTTGGGGTTGTTTTCTCTGGAAAAAAGGCGCTTGCGAGGGGACATGATTACACTTTACAAGTACATTAGAGGACATTATAGACAAATGGCAGGGGACCTTTTTACCCATAAAGTGGATCACCGTACCAGAGGCCACCCCTTTAGACTAGAAGAAAAGAACTTTCATTTGAAGCAACGTAGGGGGTTCTTCACAGTCAGGACAGTGAGGTTGTGGAATGCACTGCCGGGTGATATTGTGATGGCTGATTCAGTTAATGCCTTTAAGAATGGCTTGGACGATTTTTTGGACAGACATAATATCAAAGGCTATTGTGATACTAAACTCTATAGTTAGTATAGGTATGGGTATATAGAATTTATATGCAATTATGGAGGGGTGTGTGTATGGATGCTGGGTTTTCATTTGGAGGGGTTGAACTTGATGGACTTTGTCTTTTTTCAACCCAATTTACCTATGTAAACTAAGTATGTAACTAGCAACCAGGCAGTGGTTTGAATGAGAGCCTGGAATATGAACAGGTGAGGACCTGAATGGAGCAAGCAGATCAGTAGTTTGTTGTATGCTGCAAAAGTGAAAGCTGGAAAGAGGTTGAATAAATAAAAGATGCAATGTGAATTAAAATGTTTCTTAAGATTGGGATATTCTATTACATTCGATTTATTAAAAAAAAAAAACCACGAGTACAAATATACTCGAGAATAGTCTTTGGAACCTTGAATAGTCAGCATTTATTAAAGAATAAAACCAAGAAACGTTGTCAGAAAAAAAGCTTTAGCTCAGTTTTCTAAGTCCCATGATATTGGGACTGTGAGAAATCTGTACAGATACAGTAGTCAGGTTGCTGATGTGACTCAATATCTTACTTTCATGGAAGTAATAGAACTATGCAGAGTGGGGTCTATTGGAGATGCTGTCTGCCTATTCAGTTAAGCCCTGAGCAGCACAACTGTTCTGAATTACAGCTACCGAGCCAAAAGCCTTAGGTTAGCAGTTGAAAACAGTAAAAAAAACTAAATTTTATGTAATTGCAAATGTGCTTGGAAGCTTTCTTTTTTGTTTTACAGCCCCTATAATCCAATATAATTCACTGCAGTGCCTTGCAATGTTAATTGTTTTCTACTTGGATTGAAATTGCAAGGCTTATTTCATAATTAGTATACGTTTACATCGCCCCTGGTGATCATTAAGCCAAGGTACGTTAATTTCGTAGCTTCTTGTCTGTAAGTGTTTTGTTCATATGTATGGAAATATATCCCTTGAGCACAGTGAAAGCAGATTTTGATATCTGCTTTATACTTCACATAGGTTAAGGTCTTTATTGCAAAGAGAGTTGTACGTTTTGAGTTGATTCAGTAATGCCAAGGACAATTTGTACAGAATGAGCATGTCTCCAGGTGAGGACTGTCCATAATTGTCACAGAGAGGTCATATTAATTGAATGCTTTGCACTAGATTTTTTGTAGCTATTTATTTCACTTGTATGATATTGCAGCAATGGGGAAAAACAAAGTTAACACCATCTCACTATTGTATAGCAGCCACTTAAAGCTGTGTCCAAGAGGTATGGATGCCTAAAGCCGGTGTTCTCCCCACCCCCACTGTCTGCCCACCACCCTTGCCCACCACTGTTCCCACAATCCCCGGCCACTGTGTGTTTATGCTGTCTACCACTAGTTCTGCGCAGAGAAGGGACTAGAACAACAAAAGACCCATCGCCCCTTGGCCCAGCAGTACAAAGCCCCAGTTTGGTCCTAACAATACATATTTATGTAGTAGGTAATTTCCCCCCAAAATTTGGGGGTTGCTAAAAATATTTTGCTATGAGATTAGAGTTGAGTTACATAAACACTGCTAATGTAAAATGTGAAGCCTTTATCAAGTACTGTAATTATTGTGCAAAGCAATTAGCATTGTATATATATTAGGATTCCAACTATATTTTCTCAGCTGCCGATTTAGATATTGGAAACGCAATCCTTCTGCCTCATAGGCCTTATTTGTTCATGGACTTTAAAATTTCCTGTTTATTATAATATTTCAGGAATTGGATCTGTTATATTCTTCAACCTGTTATCCAGAAAGCTCTGAATAACAGGAAGGCCTCAGCTTTAATCAAATTGTTTTTAAAATGATTTCCCTTTTCTCTGTAATAATTACACAAACTTGATCCCAACTAAAATATACAGTAATTTAATCCTTGTAAGGCAAAACAATCCTATTGGGTTTAATAAATAGTTGGATGATTTTTTAGTAAATGTAAGGATCCCTTAAAGAATATTGGTGTAGGCTCACTTTAAGCTAGCATACCTGCACTGAACCTGCGTTAGTGATATTTAATAAGAGTTTTAAATATATTTTGGCCTTGGTTATTGTGTATAAATTACTTACAGTGTTGTTTTCCCTCTTAGGGCATATAAAACAATTGAAGAAGCCGATTTAAAATTCCCCCTGATATACGGAGAGGGCAAAAAGGTAGGTTTAACTCATTTCTAGTCATTATGATTTTATGTTATAGGAAATAACTGTGCATTTCTGGGTATTTCTGCAAGCAATAACACAAGCTCAGTATATGAACTTAGTTCTATATAGAAACAGTTGGTAGTTAATGCGTCACCAATGGTTTTTTTTTTTACTGTTGCCCTTTCTGTATTAACCTTTGATGTGTTTATTTTAACTGAAAACTTTGGCCCTTGATAGATCCAGATGCTCAGAAGGAAATGGGTATGCGGAAGTCCTGAGAGATATTCACTTTATTTAAATATAGTATGTCATAGGGCATCTCATTTTCCAGAATGTGGGGCAGAATTATTTTTGCTGATTGAGACCAGCAGTGAGAAATGCCTGTATGCCTTTGCCCTTAATGTATACTGTAAGCGTCATTTAAGTGAGTGAAGATGGACTAAAATGGACATGATGAATGATGCAATTCAGTAAGGTACTTGCACTTAAACATGCACTTTTACATGTGCCAATGCATCATTCCTCTTCTGATAAATGGCCTTTTGACATTAGCGGCCCTTGAGCTACCACTACCTTGGAAATGGCTGAAACTCTTGGGTTCCCACAGCAGGTTGTGCCAGTAGGTGAGCCAGATTTATACCCACAGGATAGAACTCCCTCTAAAATGCTACATGAAGTTTACATCTAATTGGCTCAAGCAATGTGTTGTCCATTTTGAAGAATTAGGTGCCGTTGCAGTGGGTGTGACTTCATATGTGACTGCAGTTATTAAAAAAAAAATTTATTATGGGAAAAGAAACATAAGCGATTTGGTTCCAAAACTTTGCAAGCTGCACTTTCATTCATAAATGACCCCTTATATGTTCAGCAGCAGAACCAGGCACACCTAATAGTTCATGCTCCCTGTGTGACCACAGATGGAGCCATTAGTAAGTCTCCAACTGCAGTTTTATTGTATTTATAGCTGCTTATTTTTAAGATTGTATATTTAAGCACAATCCTGAAAGTATTTTTATGATGGAAATTGCCCCTTATAACCATAAATCAGCCCAAGATTGAAAAATTACATTGTAAAAAGCACTTTTTTGCCAAGTTGTAGGTGTTACAATTGGTGACACTTAAAGGAGAAGGAAAGGCTAAAATTAAGTAAGCTTTATCAGAAAGGTCTATATAAATACACCAGTAAATCCTCAAAGTAATGCTGCTCTGAGTCCTCTGTCAAAAGAAACATGGCTTTTCTTTCCATCTATTGTGTACACATGGGCTTCTGTATCAGACTTCCTGTTTTCAGCATAAACCTCCAGGGCTAGGGCTTGAGCATGCTCAGTTTGCTCCTCTCTCCCTTTTCACCCCTCCCTCCTCCCCTCGTTGCTGTAATCTGAGCTCAGAGCTATGAGTGAGCAGGCAGAGTCTCAGGCAGGAAGTGATGTTACGCCAAGCTAATATGGCAGCTGCTATACTAAACATAAATGTAGTGTTATAGCTTGCACTATTGTGACTCATCTATTGGCAGTAAACTGCTAATATAGCTTTCCTTCTCCTTTATTTGGTTGTATGTTTTCAGACATCAAATGTTTTCATTGATTAAAAGTTTCATGAGTGAGGTTATTTCTTCAGTAACTTGGATTTTTGTTACTAAACCACTCACCCACCCTCTATGCCATATTTTACTAATTGATTAAGAAGCAAGAAAGAGATATAGATTAGTAGCTTATAGCAACAAACTGGAGGCTTTCAAATACGGGAAGAATTCAAGTCCACCAGCTGATTCGTTTCTATGGGTTAGTAAAAATTTAGCAAACTTTGCCCCTGTTATTTCAAAACCCTTGGTGTTCTCTAAAAGTGATAAACATGGCATGTTAATGGTGAGAACTATGTCCCTACCTAAAAATTGCTGGGCTGTGGATTTTGTTTTTTACTTGTGGCAAGGCTATCATATGGTAGGCTGGAGTATTGTTAGTATTTTGCCCAGTCATTTATATCGAGACTGATATAGTTCCTATCACTAGTAAGACTGTAGCAGTAACAATGTTTGAGCTAATTTTAGTAATCTATAACAACCAATTAACAGAATAAATCATCATGTTGTTTGCTATGGGTTTTGTAGATCTGAAGCAAACTTTGCACCAGTTATTGCATGAACCCCTTATTTTGAGATGGGAATTAATGAGTATTGGGAGGTTCTATTAATCACATAAGGGATTATGTGCTATCGGTTATTCAATATTAACATAAGGAATTTCCTGTAATATGAATATAATAAAAATGTATAATACTTATATGTATATTTGGTATTTCTTCTTGTTCACCCAGGCTCGTGTTATGGCTACAATTGGTGTAACAAGAGGGCTCGGGGACCATGACTTGAAAGTACATGACTCGAATATTTATATTAAACCTTTCCTATCCTCAGTCCCCGAGGTAAGTTAAAATCACAAAAAGGAAATTCCTTCTATCATTTACCACATATTTTTGGTTGAAAACACCATTGCCAATCTCCATGATTAAAATTCCATCTCTTTAATTCCCTGGAATGAAACCATTGTTTCACCTAAACCATAATATTTCTCGGAGAAGAAGTTCTTTCCTCTCTTGCCATTTATTACTCATCTCACCTTTTTAAGACTCCCGTTGTTAGGAATATTTATCTTTGGGAGTTAGATTGAGACCACCACCTTTTTCTCACATTCCATAAAAACATTTAAATCATAATGATTATGGGTTCAGACATAGAAGAATTGAATTCAGCTTCTAGGAGGTGAGATCCTTGTATCCCAGCAATTGTGACATCTCTAGTTTCTCCTCCGCAATCTCCACACCTTGCATTAGGCATTAAGAACAAAGGACATATGTTATGTAACATTTTCATTAAACTACATGTTATTATAATCTGCTTCCACTTTCAGAGGGTAGGGATACCGGAGGGCAGAAGTGTGGACATGTCTGAATTATATAACCACCCCCCCAACAATAGGGACCACAGTGTTCCCCAGAGCCATCCTCTGGCCCTGCTTATACAAGATTATTTTCTTCTTAAAGAAAAAACATGAAACACAATGAATACATTGAATCTGTAGTTCAATTGGCCCTGTGAAACAAAATAAGCAATAGCTGATATTATACATGCATACAGTGGGAGAGAAATTTATGAAAGCACAAAATGATTTATGATGTAGATTCAATTCTAAGGCTGTTGCTTTGTGGTTTCTAGAAATTCTCTTTCTAAGTATCTGTTTCTGCCAGCAGATTTCCAATTCCCAGATAGAATTTTTCCCTTGCTTGCCATATGCTGTCCGGATTTTCAGTGCTGTTCCTTTTGTTGCTCCTTACAATGACAAATCTGCAGTTTGGCACCAAGTATTCAACCGCTTAAAAACTTGTTAACGGGCAACTCCTTTATAGCTTTTCTGCTGCCAGCCAGGGGTAGGTGGCATCTCCAATGAGAAACCACTCTGCATATCCAGCACTTGTCCTTCTCAGATTTTTGCAGCTGTGCTGTCAGCCAAAAGAAAAAAACCTACATATAGTTCTCCACAGCTTTATTTGACTCTGTTACTTTCTATCCTGTCTGCAATCTCATGTGGACTTCCATACTCAGTCTCCCTTAGCCAGTCTCACATTTTTACTAATTTTTTCCTAGGTGGGGAATCCAGTAGGATATTACTCTTTTTTTGTGCCCAAGTAAGCTTACATCAGTCATTCTGGGCCCTTTAATAGGGTAATATTTGGGGGGTTATTGTAAAGCCTCTATACCAGACAAGTGAAACTGCAGGATGTGCCACTAAGTACCAGTAATGTCAAAACGCGAAAATACTTTGTTTTACATTTAAAGTTCATATGTGTTGATTGAGCCCCTGCAAATATATTATTTCTCTGCAACAAATTTCTAGTTTTATATTGGAAGATCTTTCATTCTATGGGCCTTTTTTCCCTATTCAACTTAATTGGCTGCCCCAGAGCTACACAGAGTTTATATAAAAATGAGAATTAAAATAGGCCCTGGTATTTCAGGCATACAGAAGTCCAATCAGCCCACATAGAGGCCCAATCAGTCCCCCACCAGCCCACTAAATCAGCCCTTATATCAATTGCCAGAACCCACAGATTTCCAGTCCGGGCCTGATATAAAATATTGTTTCTGAAGCAAACACAAAGTTTGTAGGTTATGGTTGCACCAGGCTGAATCTCTCTCTCTCTCTTTTAGCTACTACTAAGAGAGTAGCCTACCCCAATGCCGCCTGTGCATGGAGCCACTGCATAGGCCAGGGAGCAGGCAGACAGTGCAGATCTTGGTGCCAAAATGTAAGTTCGGCAAGGATGCCTTTCAGTACTGAAATCCAATGTGCCAGCACTTGTGCCGACACAGTGGCTTTGACTGCAGGCATAGGGATAGGCTGATTGGAATGTAGGGCAGTCTAAGATTCACCGGGGTGTTTTAGCTGCAGAGTAATTACTAACAAATGCTTTGTGTGTGTAAAATCTTTCTTATGATGTAATAGATGAATCATTTTGGTGCATATTTCCAATAATAATTGTCTATAATTAAGTTTTCTGGATAGTTCAATTTTTAAGATTCATCGTTCATTTTACCAAAGAATTGTTTGGAATATGAAACAGTTCTTTTTAGCAGACTGAGTGCAGATTTCAGTGTACTGTGACCCAATGAAAATAAAAAAAAGATTCCATACTAATGTGTCTTCTGGACCAGAACAAAAGATCTTCTGTGTATCTAAGATACATATAATAATATTAGCTATATAAAAGATGAATACTAAGTTATCTTCCATTTTCCAATATGACACACTTGTAAAAAGAGGCAAAACCAATTGAAAGGGCTTTGTAGTGTCTGAGAAAATATCAAGACTAGCAATTAATAGCGGCTAGTCTAGAGAATCTGGAGAATTTACTCCATTCAAAGGCAGATTAAGAGATGATATGTAGGATTGTGGCAGCTCACACACCTATTTTTTGCACATATGTTTGTGCCACCTATAAATTAGTTGAAGAGACTGCAAGTCACCATTGCACTCTCCATTATGGTAAGCACCTATGGGTACAGGATTTCGTGCTCCAGAATGGAGTGTAAGGACTGTGGGGGACTAGATGGAAGTTGTTGATTTTGACAGCTTACCCCTTGACCAAAATGATCTTCCACTTCATCTTCTCTATAAAAATGTGAAATATATTGAAAAGCCCATTCGCCTTAAGTAAAGCAGGAGAAACTATTACTAATTTCCTAGTATTTACACACACACAATGCCATGCCTAAACCATAGAATGTTTGGTCTCAACGTCAAATATTGTCAGCTCCATCTGGGAAAGAATGAAATCATTAAACTACACAGATGGAAGACAGAACGGAAAGAAAAAGACAAAAGGTATTGAAAGGCAAGATTTTAAGAGGGAGAATAAAGGAATGGGGAGATCTGCTTACAATCAGATTGCATGGTTTGAATTCCTTCACTCAATTATCTGTTTTGTGGTTAGCATATCACTTCAATTAGTCTGAAATGTAAGATTTATTGAGTCCTTTTTGCAAATCCTTCTACAAATTGCACAGGCCTTCAGCCACTAAGCTTAATGGCAGTACAGTATACATTTTTCTTGATGCTGTTGCCTTTAACCGCCCTATAATAAGAACCCCTACCCACTAGCCTAAATAGTCCCCCCTCCCTTCTTCCCCCCTGCATAGGTGATTTCCCTTGAAAGTGCCCCTAATTCATTACTCACGCATAGGTGCAGAGTAAGCGCTGCAGAGCTCATGGGCTCCATCTTCCATCTCTTCTGTATTCTTCGGGAAGTGAGCGCCGTATTGGAGCATGCGCAGTTGCAGCACTCTTTCGATTCGTAGCAACTCGCCGAAGGTGCCAGAAATTGCAGAAGGGAAAGAAGAGGACCCCAAAGAATACTGAAGAGCTGGAAGATGGCACCCATTAGCTCCGCTGCTCTCACTTCCCGAAGAATACAGAAGAGATGGAAGATGGAGCCCATGAGCTCTGCAGCGCTTACTCTGCACCTATGCGTAAGTAATGAATTAGGGCAGGGATCCTCAACCTTTTGAACCCTTGAGCAACATTCAGAAGAAAAAGGAGTTGGGGAGCAACACTAGCATGAAAAATGTTCTTGGGGTGCCAAAGAGGTGCTGTGATTGGCCATTTGGTAGCCCCTATGTGGATTGTCAACCTATGAGGCTCTATTTGGCAGTGCACCTGGTTTTTATACAACCAAAAGTTGCTTCCAAGCCTGGAATTCAAAAATAAGCTCCTGCTTTGAGGCCACTGGGAGCAACATCCAAGGGGTTGAAGAGCAACATCTTGCTCACGAGCTACTGGTTGGGGATCACTGAATTAGGGGCACTTTCAGGGATAATCACCTATGCGGGGGGAAAACAGGGAGGAGGGACTATGTAGGGTAGTGGGTAGGGGTTTTTATTATTGGAGGGGGGTTCAGTTCTTTAATGTTCAGGTAATCTCTGTGACCCAAAGCTAACCATGGACTTCTGGAAAATTGTAGAATACCTACAGTATACTTTGTTCTTCCATTGAGATAGAGAAGTAAAATGATCAAAAGCTGATTTGTTTCATTACCAGGCTTGGCTTAATATTGGTTTCTAAAAGAAAGAAGACCCTTTGGAGAATACAAATAAACTTCTATAGCACTGGGAGCACTATGACAGCTATTGCCCTTGTGTTGCTAACACTGGGCGAGAAAGGCTTGTAAATCCATAGTTTTCATTTCATTAGTGTTGCATTTTGTATAACTGTACCCAGAATATTGTTATGAAGTTGTTAAAGTATGATTAGTAACTGTGTCCTCCAAAGAATAACAATAATGTCACCCGACGAGCACTCTTGGCCCTGAAATATCCCCAAAGCAACCCCGTAAGGACAATGCTCTAAAAAGTATATTATTTAATTTGTATTTTACAACATTAGAATATTTCTGGACACATGGTGTAATCAGGTGTTAATGTAATCATTGTTATATTTATATAGCATAGTCAGTGGCATGCAGGACTATACACTGAATTTTTCAAGCATAATGGGCACCTGAGGGACAGTGAGAGTTAGTGACTATCCCAGCACCAAATATAATGATACATAATGTATATTGCATACTTGTGACTTCAGAAGTTATACAAATTCTGTATGTACTCAGGTTTTTGAATGGGTTCACTGGAGTTAATGGCCAGTGCAGTGATGTAGAGCAGAAAGGCAAATAATTCAATAATTCAGTTGAAATGTTTCTGTAAATAGGACATTCTATAACATACTTACTGGGGTTTACGTAAAAAAGAAGTGCAAAGTTTGCTACAGGTCTGTTACCTATAGTTCTGATAGGAACCAATTAGCAGGTATAGTATCCCACAAAGACAAACTCTCACCGCTTTTTGTAGCGTAGGGTGCCAACCTGTCTGCTCAGGTCTAATCCATATTCAAGAAGTTATTTCAGCAGCACTCTTTTGTGAAAAAAAAGTGTAATTTTATCCGTGCCTCAAGTTAAGCGATGTTTCTAGCTTATCCAGCCCTTTATCAAGCTTGATATATGTATGCTGCTGAAATATCTTCTTCAATTAGCAGGTATTATTTACTGGTCACCTACACAAAAGCAAATATCTTACTGTTGTTTCAGTCTGTATTCTTATGTATTTTGTATGTTTTAATGCATACACTATCTTTGTATTTAATAATTACTAATTGTTACCAGTTTAAAATAGGCCTGATTTTTGGCAAACTATCAGTGCTGTGCTGGCAGAGATTCGCTACACTCATTGTGGAATTGTGGGCAACGGCAGCAGCATTGCTTTATATTCTCTAGTCATTGTCTGTGCTTGTTCTTACTGAGCTGCATGAGTCAGCGGCTGACTCATCATATGAAAGGGAAAACAACATGGACACATATATGGCTAATTTAATAGTTTCCCCTCCTTCCTTAGATTACTAGGAAGATGTTATGCTATGTTACTTGCAGTCTATTAAAAGTCATCTGCAGCTGTTTACGGACTATTGACCTTATTGTCCGATGGGCAGTTACTGTATTGATTGCTGCAATTTCTTGATAATTTTTATTTGTGTCTGGGGATGATGTTTGATATTATGTTGGAATCTGAAGCACTGGTCATTTTTTTCAGGACTGCCCTACAGAAATACATAAGTGGACTCATTTAAAGGGGTTGTTCACCTTCAAACCCTTTTTTCAGTTCAGTTGATTTCAGATTATTCACCAGAAATAGAAACGTTTTTATTCCACTTACTTAATTACTATTTTCTTCTTGTGACCGTTTTTCTAATACTGAAGTGTAGAGTTACATTTTCACCTTCTAAAGCAGCTCTGGGAGGGGTTACTGATAGTGATGTGTGGGTTGGGCTTTTCCTGACCTGCACTCGCCCTCCCACCACCCTTGCCCGACTTCCGGGTTCCTTTTATAGACCCGTCTCGCCGATGACGTCACAAAAGGGACGGGTGAGAGGCGCGCGTCTATAAAAGTTCAACCCGGAAGTCGGAAGCCGGCATTTGGAAGGTCGTAGGCGGAGAGAGCAGTCAGAAGAGCTCAACCTGCCCTCGACCCGGAAAGGGGGTGCAAGGTTGGCCCAAACCCGCCCGACCCGCGGGTATCGGGCTGGTCTGCACATCACAAGTAGCCGACTGTTTAACTGTATTGAAAGGATACATTTAGTTGATACTTTTGTTATCTTTGTCCCTGCTGAGCAGAATCCCTGCATTTTATTAAAAGCAGCAGTTAGAATTGATACAATAGTTGCTGATATTCCACAGATGCTGCTGAGAAATGTATCAACTAAATGTAGCAAATAGTATGAGTTCAGAATGCTCCTGGATCACTGAGCTGCCAGCCGGAAACACCTGAGATAGGAACATTAACCTTTAACTCTCAATTTTGGGAAAAGAGTAAAAAAATAAACAATGGAAAGCAATTGAAAAAAGTCTTTGTTTATGAAGAACAATCTGAAAACAACTGAACTGAAAAAAGTGTTTGAAAGGTGAACAAACTCTTTACAAATGATAGGCAGAAATAGCACCTGTGCAGTAAACAATCATATTCTGCTTGCAGGAAGCTGTTCAAAGCCAACTGTTGATTGGTCGCTCTAGGTTACTGAACTGGCACAGATGATTCCAGTGTTAAGATGGCGATACACTTATCAAATTCAAATGCATCCAGCTGATCATCACATAATTTAAACATAGCTATTTTGTGTTGTGTGGCCATACATGGCAAAGGCAACTTTCTTGGCTTCTCTTCGTTTAGGCTGATGGCCCTAATGATCAGATCTGACTGGTAGTGAAGGTAGCGAAGAGGAGGTGTGGCTTTTCTTTTTTATGCGCCAAGATGTTTGATTAAACTTTCAATTTGAACAGAATAACTGCAGCTTCACAGCATGGTGTTATGAAACAGCCCCCCGAGGTGTCATACACACAGAAGGTCAGGAAGCATATAGCCAGCCAGGCCACCAGCTAATTGTGACTGATTTATCCAAAATGGAGAGTTTTCTTTGAGACTTCTTCTGTACTCTCAATTTTCTCAAAAAAATAATCTCAGTTTAGTAAAAACAACACTGTTCTTTCCAGTAATCTCAAACTTATCATAATTAGGGGCAATAAATTGAAAGTAGTGATCTATGTATAGTACAGTAGTATATTTTATTCACTCAGTCTTCTGTATAGTTATAATTAGATTTTCTTGTTTTTCTCAGGTGCCCTCAGTCATGTGACTTGTGCTCTAATAAACTTTGGCCACTCTTTACTGCTGTATTGCAAGTTGGAGTGATATTACCCACTTACATTTAGGTTGGCATTCCTTAATTGTTAAAAACTTGAAATAAGTGTACTTCCACTGCCATCTTTTATCAAATGATCAGATCTGACAGGTAGGTAGTGAAGAGGAGGTGTGGCTTTTCTTTTTTATGCGCCAAGATGTTCAAACTCTCAATTTGAACAGAATAACTGCAGTTTCACAGGATCACATGGGGCTAGACATGTTCTTAGTTTGTCAGGTACCCTCAGTCATGTGGCTTGTGTTCTGATAAACTTTGGTCACTCTTTACTCAAGTCATATCACTCCCTTAAATGTAGGTTAGAACGCCTTGATTGTTAAATTCTCAGAAAAATGTGCAATAACTCTACTTCCACTGCCATCTTTTATCTGTAGCCCTGGAGAACCGACAACACTCTACACTTTACAGAAGGAAGGGGACAAACAGATCAGATGCAAGGTATTCTTGAAGATGTGTATGCTGGCCTTGAGATTTGTGTACGAGCGCACATCATAGAGGGAACATTGCTCCTAAGCAATCAAACAGTTGTTTTTTTTTTATCCAAAACTAAGAATATTAGAGAATTCTTACATCAGTGGTTTCAATCAACTTGAGATTGCTTGTTCTCATGAACTTGACTTTATATTACAGTTTAATATATTAGCCTGTATGTGAGGAAAAATATCTGCCAGAGATTTCTTCACATGACATGACTAAAGCAGAGTGCTACAAAGTCTGTTGTAAATCTACTCAAAGGCATCACTTCCAGAAAAGTTTACATGCCTTAAGGAATCTAAGATATTCTTCCCATTTCTTCTTGCCAAATTTCCTGCAGAAGAGCTACAGCTTTTTGGCAGGAGGATTCATTTATATAATAAAAAGTGACACTGATTTGTTTATTAACATTATTTCAGGAGCCATCGCACCACAGCTTTTGGACATCTTTTACAATGGCAGAATAATTCACAAATGGCAACAAGTTCATTAAGATTTTTTTTTTCATGTGTAGAGTTAGGGGAGGAAAATAAGTTGCTCAAAAATGATTGGTTATTTTATAAACATTTCCTTCTCGCATTGAGAAAAGAATGCAGAAAACCGCATTAAACCATCCCAGGCGTGTAACTATGCCAAATAAATTGCATGTTTAGACGAGCTTGTGCAGCCCAGATGTATTGCTAAACTGAAAGGATTAACCGGCATATCTGACTAGGCGTACATCTCCGGAATGGAATACTGAATATAATTTTCTCTTGGCAGCTTTTGCTGTAGCCGTCATGCTTCTTTTAATCGACTGCTGTTTCTTAGATTAATTAAAGTGCGCTGCGAGCTCTGTCTGAACGTTGGAAGGTTCGGTGTGTGGAATTCAAGAAGTGTGCAGTGACAGTTGGAATGCTGGCTGAAAGAAAACGAAGTAGAGACTCCACAAAAGATTCCATTTAGAGCTTTGCAATGATCTATTTCATGGGCCAGATCCTGTCTCTGGATTGTGTAAACTCTACTAGTTAATACATGAAAAAGCACTTTGTGAAAGATTAGCCTTATTGTGGGTGCATGCATTTTCTGGGCATCTATCCGTTTCAGAGATTTCTTTTTTTAAAGCAGCTTTCCCCACATACAATGTATAATTACATTCTGTGCTTTCAGAGAAGCTGGTTGATAATCGCAGGTAAACACAGGCAGAAAATAAATCTACATTTAGGAAGCTTTGGCTACAGACTATTTAGAAATATTAATATGTAGATCACTTAGAACAAAAACAGCAAAGCAACCACCTACAAAATACCATTTAATGGGTTTATTTTGCAGGAAAGTGTTGGTCAGAAAGAGCCAAGTGTATAAAGCCTTGGTTTTCCTTTCCTAACATGTTCACATGGCCTCTGGCACCAACTTCATTAAGGATGATAATATAAATCGCTTTGTTTACACATTTCCAAACAGCAGAAAGCTGCACTGTGGGCACTGCTTCCTGGTTAAGGTATAACTATTTTTAGTAAATAAGTAAACCACTAATTGGTTTAGAACCATTTATATCCCTTGTTTAGATGGCTACTTTCTGTTGGAGGAAATGTCAGTGTATTAAAGGAGAACTAAATCAGTAGGCTAGAAATGTTGTACATTATGTTTTGAGCTTCTCTACCAGCCCAAGGCAACCACAGCCCTTTAGCAGGGAAGATCTGTGTCTCTAATGATGCCCCAGTAGCTCCCCATCTTCTTTTCTGCTAATTCACTGCACATGCTCTGTCACTTACTGAGCTTAGGGACGACTCACAATATACTGTATATATAGACTATAAATGGCACAAAATAAGGCTGATAAGTAATTAATACAGATGATTACTACATGGCAGCACAGAAACCAGTGCAACTAGCATCAGAATTTAGTAAGCAGCCTTGTAGCATCAGCTTATATTAGAATATATATTCTAATATATATATATATATATATATATATATATATATATATATATATATATATATATTATATATTAAAATTACTCCTATTATTTCAATCACATCTTTCAGCCAGTCCTATTTTACATGTTTTAATGATAATTGTGTATCTAGTCCATGCACAGGAGAACTACAGGCTAACTAAAGAAGTAGGCTAGAACTGTTGTACATTATGTTTTGGGCTTCTGTACCAGCCCAAGGCAACCACAGCCGTTTAGCAGTAAGATCTGTGTCTCCAAAGATGCCCCAGTAGCTTCCCATCTTCTTTTTGCTGATTCACTGCACATGCTCTGTGCTGCTGTCACTTACTGAGCTTAGAGACCCACTCACAATTTTCAGTACACATAGAATATAAAAGTCACAATACACGGCTGATTAGTGATTAATACAGATAATTACTACATGATAGCCCAGAAAGGAGTGCAACTAGCATCAGAATTTAATAATCAGCCCTGTAGCATCAGCTTAAATTACAGACAAACCTCCCTTTCTGCTGGAGTAATTTGTGACGACCCCTAAGCTTAGCTTCTCAACAGCTGCTCAGAGCCCACTGAGCATGTGAGTGTCACAGACACTTTCCAAGATGGTGACCCCCTGTGACAAGTTTGAAGTCCTGGATCATTGATGCTATTGACAAGCTGAAACCTTAGGCTGGTGCAAGAAGTTCATTATATAAAATACAGCATTTTTAGCCAAATTATTTTTTCGAGTTTTAAAAAGGATTATAGAGTATACCTACACTAAGCAGCATGGGGACCCATATTTGGGGCTTCCGTACCTTTGGGCTTGTACAGTAAGCACGAGGGTACTGCATTTTTACCACAGTCAATTGCCTGGCTTTTGTTAGCATAAGTATGACTGTTAAATGCGCCAATTGTATGGCATTATACACCTTCCACACTATCCCAGTTCTCAAATAATACACTGATCTATTGCAGCCGGCTATCAAAAGCATGGCACGAGAAAGTAGGTCAGATGACAGTACATGCTCTTGGTGAGTTCCCAGGAGGGGAAGCTGACTGTGAGAGGTAATTCAGGTTATAGCAGCTGGATCTGAAGCCTGCTATAGTGTCAATTGGGTTGCTTCTTTATTAGTGTAAATAATAATGCTGTGATGTAGCAACTTACTGTTTGCTCTCATAGAACTTAATATGGCATAAATAAAGGTTATTAAATCTCTCAGTTTTGTCCTGCCAGGCCTTGTTAATAGAAAAGTGTTAACTTATACTAGAAGTATCATGCCTTCAGTGGGTTAAACATCTGCACAGACAACTGTTGCAATATTAACATACGTTTGGCAAAATTTTTAACAAATTGCATCAAAACTCTCTTTTCCCTGTTCAGTCACTATAAATGTGATGTATAGTTGAGCACTATTCATCAATAAGACTTCTTAGTAATAAGAAGGTGGAAGTCTCTATTCTAACACTGATTTTATGTATGCTATAAACACTGGGTGTCTTATTGTATCAGGAATGCTACACTATATATTTTCGGTTTTTCCCTAAACTCTTTGAGGGACACAGCATCTCCTATTGGAATTGATATCCAAATACAGCCTATCCCTTTTAAATTGTGCGTAACATGTATTTATAAAGCATCAACATTTTTTCTTTTTAATATTTTAATAATCCTGATGTTTCCAGACCTGGTCTATTCCTAACACTCTACCACCATGTACGACCCGTGCCACCCTGAACCTGATAAACCATCTCCTCAAGCCCATTGATTTCCACCCATCCACTCCCTGAAGTGATCACCAAGCCGACCGGAAGTGATGTCGTGTTAACCAGAAATGACATCACTCCAATTGGTTTTTACATTATAAGCGTAGATTTTCTTACTTTACACCGGGAATGGCCTACTGTAGCCCACCCCACTGCAGTGGATCAGGTACTTGTGAACCACCTGCACAGTGGGCATAAGATGTATAATTCGGTCAAGTCACATTGCTGTTGTTGTGAGGTACCCAACCCCATGCATGCCACCTCTACAACTACATATGCCATGTCTCCTTACATGATTACAGGCCAGAAAAATCATTTGAATGTCTGGTACTATCACTTGGAAATACTTTTTGATGTCATCTGTTTGCCCTTTATGTTATTGTAGGTGAGAGTCTACGATCTTGTGCAACATGAACACAGTGCAGATGATGTGCTTGTTCTGGCAACTGATGGGCTTTGGGATGTGTTGCTTAATGAAGAGGTCTTAGAAGCTGTTACGGCTTTCCTTGCAAACTGTGACCCTGATGATCCTCACAGGTTTGTATACATGACACTCAAGGCAGAAATGTTTTAGAAAAGTACATGCTCATTGTATTTCTGTGGCACTTTAAACTATTAGTCGCATTTTAATAAAAATGTTTGCTTTTGTCAATTAAAGCAGCATTTGTAGCTCAAATGATATTGCTCTCTGAACATTCAACAGTTACTGGGAAGGATCATTTAGGGTAAGGCTATACAAGTTGAAAAAGTTTGAACCGGATCTACTAACAATTACAAGGTAGTATTCACTGGTCACCACTTTGAAAGGAAGCATTTGGCTGCTACAGGTAACTAGCTCTGTGTAACATCCAAGAACTGAAAATGATAAGCCATACTTTCCTTAGGAAGTTCATGATACAATGCATGCACTGAGTACCTTTGATGGATAGTTAATAATATATATAGGCAAGTGCATACAATGTACATAGTTACATAGTTAAGTTGGGTTGAAAAAAGACCAAAGTCCATCAAGTTTGACTCCTCCAAATGAACCCTAGTGCATATATATACTGTATATATACACATACTTCTATATGCCTATCTATACACTCACACACACTGATCATGATCATAGAAAGTGAGACCTGTACCTTGTCTTGTTTGTCACAATTTTCCTTGCACTCCCGTCAGTATGCTTTCATATTCAAGTATAATAGATAAAAAACTGCTGACAATGTGTGTTAACCTGCAGAACATTTTTATTGTCTGGATCCACACAATAAAGGTGTTCTGCGGGTTGATTACCGCGCATTGTCAGCAGTTTGTTATCTATTATACTTGAATATTTTCTGAAGTTCGGATCATCTAGTCTAAAGGAGTGTCTGCTATCTGTTTATAATACCCTCTAATGTACTAATAAATTGTAATCATGTCCTCTTACATGTGTCTTTTTTCCCAGAGAAAACAACCTCAACCTTGACTGCCCTCATAATTTAAATCTTCCATCCCTCTAACCAGTTTAGTTGCATGTGTCTGCACTCTCTTTAGCCCACTAATGTCCTTCCAAAGGACTTGAATCCAAAACTGCACTATGAACTCAAGGTGAGGCCTTACCAGGTACCTTTAAAGAGGCATAATCATGTTTTAATTCCTTGAGTTAATGCCTTTTTTATGCAAGACAGAACTTTGCTTTAGTAGCCTCTGAATGACACTCCCTAGAGTTACACAGCCTGTTATCCATGAAAATCTCCAGATCCTTCTCCATTAAGGAATCCCCCAACACACTCCAACTTAGTGTATAACTTGCATTTATGTTATTTCTACCAAAATGCTTAACCTTGCATTAATCAACACTGAACCTTATTTGCCACATTTTTCCAATTTAGTCAAATCGCTTTGCAGCATCCTGAATGGAATGTATTATTTTGCACAATTTATTATCATCAGCTAAAACAAATACAATACTTTCAGGGGCAGATTTATCAAAGTGTGATATTAGAAGTCACCACCGAAAATCTCACCCATGTTCTATTCATTCCTATGGGATTTTTAAAAGCATATTTATCAAATGGTGAACTCCATTGATAAATACGTTTCTAAAAATCCCATAGGAATGAATAGAATATGGGTGAGTTTTTCTGAGGTGACTTCTAATCTTACTTACTATTCACTATTCCCTAAATGCTCACCCACACAAATGTTAGAGATGAGTTCAGTATTATTAGTTATTACAAGGTTCAAAAGAGAGTTATTCCTAGTAGGTTCTTGAACGAGCTGGAATAAAAAGTTTTCATTCAGCATATTTACAAACCTACTAGCTTTTTCTGACTTGGCAACCCCATTACCCCAGTCAATGTCTGGATAATTGAAGTCACCCATAATAACAACTCAATCTAGTTGTGAAGCCTCCACCATTACAACGTGGTTTTTAGCATACACCAATGTTTTCTTTGTAACCATCTGCCTAGTCTAAATCTCTACCCATAGGGATTCCAAACTCCCCCCAGTGCTATCCATGGTTCTTTTTGGGGAGTGATCCACAACCAGTTATTCATGTTGCTCAACAACCCCTTGGATGTTGATCACAGTTGCCTCAAGTAACTCTTTATTTTTGAATTCCTGGCTTAGAGGCAAATTTTTGCTGCAAAAAGATCAGATGTACTGCCAAACAGAGCCTCCTGTAGGCTGCCAGTCCACATAGGGGCTACCAAATAGCCAATCACATGCCTTATTTTTCATGCTTGTGTTGCTCCTCAACTCTTTTTACATTGGTATGATGCTCACAGGTATAAAAGGTTAGGGACTTCTATTTAGAGTATGACTTTAATTCTGGTATTACATAAAGACATTTCTAATCCCTCTAACCCTCCTAAAAAAGGTGTAACATAAATTCACAGCTCATTCATATGTTTATACCACCAGGTCTCAATGATACCCATTATGTTATCATTTTCAGCACATGCAAACACTGTCTCCAACAACATGTGTCAATATGCATACTACAGACTGGTCATTGAACCTGATCAAAAATCATTGTCACTATTTTATTATATTCATTTAACAATCATGTTCTATTTTTAATTCTGCTCTGGAAGCTTATGTGAAAGAAAGAATGTGTTTATTAATAAAATGTACGGAGTAGGTTTTTTTATCTATATGTTATCACACTTTTTACTGTTTATTAATGTATAATATTAGCATTAAATGGAGATGCATGATTACTGTTATGCTTTTTAAACATGTGCTTTAATCTGTGTTTGGATTGAGTGGAGGGAAATAAGTGCTTTGAAGTATTGCAAGCTAGTGCTTGTATCTTTCCCAACACTATTTATATGCAGAGTATAGTGACATCTTACTCTTTATAAATATCTTACACTATGTCCCACATAGTGAAACCTTTGGTTTCCAAAGGGAGTTTAAATGACAGTGCATAAATCTAACGTGGTTGTATTTTATAAGCCTTTGGAAGTTTATTGTCAGCAGGACTATGCTCCATGCTAGTACGATCAAAAGTAATAGTAACTGAAGGCTTAATTGTTTCCATAAAAAGTTTATTGAAGAAAAGGGCCTTGTATTCACAGCCATCCCTAGAGCATATAAATGCAAAAGTGCTCTGGCGCCTTTAAATAATAAATGTCTCTGCTGTTTAATCTATTAAGTGCTGGTGGGATCAATAAAGTGTAAGAATGCAGAAATGCAATGCAAACAACATTAACGTGCTCCACACAGTTGTGCAATGTAATTGTGTTTGTGCCATCACACAGATACACCCTGGCAGCACAGGATCTGGTAATGCGGGCGAGAGGCGTGCTCAAAGACCGGGGCTGGAGAATATCAAACGACAGGCTGGGCTCAGGAGACGACATCTCTGTTTACGTCATCCCTTTGGAACATGGAAACAGAGCATTATGATCTGAACACTCAGTGGCTGCATTTGCTAGGGGAAAAGGCAGATTTTATCGTTTATATACTGCTAACATGCTGTAAAGGAAATTCAGGACTGGAAGACAGATGTACAAAACCCTGCTGTATTTTACCTTGTGATTTGGGAACCTCCGCGAGAATATATTTAAATGCTGCTAATGTTACATGAATTCTTCTACTTTACACTAAATTTGCCAGTTCAAGCTATTGGTTTTCCCTTTGTTCAAAAAGTAAGTTCTTTACATGATGGTATTTGTTTTAGAAAAAAAAAAAGATATATAGCACACAGTAGCCTGTTGTGGGTAATGCAATAAAAGGTGTATGGATTGCTCCAAGTTTAGTAACCCAGCGGTCCCTAAACTTTTTTGCACCTGGAGGAGCGGGGGGGGGGTGTAGATAGGTATTTTGGTCCTTATCGCAATCAGTAGAAAGCGTCATGGCAATGGTGTGTCAGGGAGCTGGGATTGAAGGTAATTAGGGCATTTTTCATTGTCTTTGCAGCTATTATAGACTGCAGCTAAGACCAGAGGGGGGCCAGTTCAGCACAGCCCACGACCCGTTGTTTGGGGACCCCTGTAGTAACCCATAGCTTCCAATCAGATATTTGTTTAATGCTGACTGCTGACCGTAGGCCAGGACCAAACATTTTACCTTGTAGTACTATTCACAGATGAAGAATCTCTACCCGGGTGTCCATTCAGCTGCCTGCTGGCTTTGGTGCTGATATTACCACATTAAAGTGCATCATTGAGGACACGTACTTATTATATTCTCATAACTGAATAAATGCCAATAGTGCAGGCAGCAGCAGCATGGGAATACCATTAAAGGCTGCTCCATCTTTAGATGTCAATCGTTTTCTCATAACTTCACCTTTTTGGGGGTGAGAAAACCAGATACATTTCTAAACACCTAAGACAATGTATCCAGTTCATTTAGCTTTATTTGTTTAGTTTTTAAAGTCTGAGAAACTGTATCATTTTTATATGTGAAAACAAAAGTTAAATGGGTTGTTCTGCACTTGCATTGCACCTCACTGTGCAAGCGCAACTTCTCTCTGTTTCCATAAACATTTTCGCTTGTTTGTATGATTATTTATCTAAGACCTTTCCTTTAATATCTCCATTTCTGCCTGCCCAAAGCATGCAATTTGATGAAATGGTTCTACACAGAAGAGACTGTTCAAAAGGCATAAGAAAGCGGTCAGCATAGCCTCTTACTCAGTAAAGCCAAATATTGCGTTCGCATTGACAGAATACATAATCATGCTGCTTACAGCTTCACATGAATCGAGAAGGAAGAACATTCGCAGTGTTCCCCGTTGAGCAATATTTCGTTAAACTAGCATTGGTTTATACGTTATGCTTTGCTCCATGACATTGCTGACTTTGGCTTTGAAAGTGAATAAATCTCACACAGGCAGGTATTAAATTAAGGGCTCATTTACCCCGGGATAAAAACTAAGCATGATAATGGGCACAACAGTGGTATATACTGTATCTGCGATGCAAAGAGTTGCAACAAAAGTAGAGACAAATTGTATTGCGGGTGAAAAAATTTTTTGCACTTTGCCTCAATTTAGTAAAAAAGCCCTCATAAATAAGAATGCCATGCCAATGGCTTTGCAGCACAATTGTTATCTGCATTCAGATGGTTTTGTCAGTTTTATATATGAAAACCATAAAAATTGCAGTTGTGCCTGTTGAGATTAAGCTTGGTAGAAAAAGTTGTTTAAAAATGCAAAACCACGTAGTCTTTACTTATGCCGTATACGTTTGCACATTTGATGCAGAAGAGCAATTGGCCGTATCCAGGAGGAATTGTAGTTGTACTGAAAGATCATTTGTTGTTTAGGGGAACCAAGGCACTGCCTGTGAGTTATAAGGACATATCTCTTTCCCTGGCCAATTATTTTCTTGCAGTTTTTGAAATGCTGTAGCAGCTCTTATGCCGCTTTATGGCCTCACCATTTGCTGTCAAGATAAATCTATTAGAAGCATGAGGCTTCATAGAAACTGGTGACTGATCTTGATCTTCTACGTATGTCTTAGGTTCTTCTCCCTCTATAATTATAAACATAACAAGACATTTTATAGGTTTGGCCCTTTTTAGGGCTTTCCAACAGTGCCGCCGGCATACACAAGCAGCCAATGCCCGGGAGAGTATAGCTAGAGTTCATTTTTATTTAGATCTGATAAACTGAATGTTTTTGGGTAAAAATCACAACAAAGTACTTAGATAAAGGTGAAGGATGAAGTACCTTTTTTTTTTCTTACTATCCTGATAAGACATTCATTTCTAGCTTCACAGCCATGTGTCAATCTAGTTTAGTATATACCCCTTTAATGCAGGGAACAATCATGTAAATACAGTAAAAATCTAGTGGTTAAATAATGTTTTTTTTTTTGCAAACATTTTTCACTATATGTTTTCTTATAGTTTTTAAAATATTCAACAGTCGCTGTTTGTGCCTCAAATAGATACTGATATTGGCTGAAGAAAAGCATGCTAGTAGTGTTATGAATGAGACATGGTTGAGGGAATCCCTGTGTTTTGTGCAGTTTTATGATTGAAAATGTAATTTTTTTTAATCCCTCAACCCAACAATCTTTTCTGATTTGTGATGTCTTTTACGTGGGGATATAAATGATGGGTTCAGGATTGATGAATCGACTTCTCAGGGGATATAGATCTTAGGTCAAAGGGGGCACATTAATAAAACAGTAAGTGGGGATATGGCTTCCAAGGCACACACAGAATAAGTTGACCCTTTCTGCAGCCTGGAGCAAGCGTTATGTGAGCTCTTAGGGGATGTCTTCTGGCGGATAAACAACCGTGTGTTATGAACTGTGCTGTAAATCCTGCAAAGAAGTCACTACTTCTCCTCACAGAAATGCTAATAAAATTCAACTTAATTGCTCCAACTTGTCATTAGCAGCCAGTGGGTCAGCAGAGTAGAACAGAATGCTGAAGACAATAGCACAGACACTTTGGGTATGGCATGAAAGTTGGATTGTCTGCCATGTTGTTCTGTATGTCCATGTAGACAGGATTTGTTTTTGAGACTGTTGAGGATTTTATTGTGCCATTTTTGTCATATCACATTATTTATAATATTTATTGTGTTCGCACTTTGAACACAAGAATAGTTTGGCATCTCAGAATGAATATTGCATGGCAGGCGCTTTAAATCTGTACATTCCTTTCCTGCATCTTGTCATATATGTCACATATATTCCCACACATCACTCTGAATGTATACTGATGCGTAACTAGACAGAAAATGACAAGCAAACCTCCCATCCAAATGGAAATGATTTGCATTTTTTTATATGAACGCTACATAATGGAGAATCTATGCAGGATGCTGTAGAGATGTCATTAGCCATAACTGCTCATTATGAATGCTAGAGATGGCATCACTGTAGATCCATATTGATTCTCCCACATTTATAGAATTGTAGGGCAGCTGATTGACCTGTCTCGGTATATGCCCCCCTTCAGAAGCAGTTGGAATCCTCTAAGGAGCAGCATTTGTAATCTCACAGAGGAGATAATGAAACCTATTTATGATATATTGAGATGGCTATAGGGAGCAAATTGAGGAAGGCTGATGTGCAGTAGTCTGGCTTCATACCTTTATGAAAACTCCTTTTATTTCAATCACATCTTTCAGCCAGTCCTATTTTACATGTTTTAATGATAATTGTGGATCTAGTCCATGCATAGGAGAACTACAGGCTAACTAAAGAAGTAGCTAGAAATGTTGTACATTATGTTTTGGGCTTCTGTACCAGCCCAAGGCAACCACAGCCCTTTAGCAGTAAGATCTGTGTCTCCAAAGATGCCCCAGTAGCTCCCCATCTTCTTTTTGCTGATTCACTGCACGTGCTCTGTGCTGCTGTCACTTACTGAGCTTAGGGACCCACTCATAATTTTCAGTACACATAGAATATAAACGTCACAATACATGGCTGATTAGTGATTAATACTGATAATTACTACATGGTGCAACTAGCATCAGACTTTAATAATCAGCCCTGTAGCATCAGCTTAAATTACAGACAAACCTCCCTTTCTGCTGGAGTAATTAGTGACGACCCCTAAGCTTAGCTTCTCAACAGCTGCTCAGAGGCCACTGAGCATGTGAGTGTTGCAGACACTTTCCAAGATGGTGACCCCCTGTGACAAGTTTGAAGTCCTGGATCATTGCTGCTATTGAGAAGCTGAAACTTTAGACTGGTGCAAGAAGTTCGGTATGGAAAATATGGCATTTTTAGCCATATCAATTTTTAGTGTTTAGTTTTCTTTTAAATCTAAAATATGTACCATATTCATTTATCCAGATCTCTAATCACAAGCATTTATGTACAAATCCAAAGACCGAAAATAAGTCACCAACAAGAGTCTTTATGTTCATGAAGAAAACATCTTTATTTCATCACTACAAGCGCCCCTTATTAGATTTTGTTGGTGACCCTAAAGGTAACTCCATTGGTATTCAGTGTAGTTCCCTGGCTTTGTTCATTCATGCAGAATGTGATTGTATGTGCCTTTCATAATACATAGGCTGCATACTAAACACCCATAGGAGAGCTTTAGAGTCGTTTTATGCTTTGCCTGCAATTTGGAATGGTTTTAAATCTGCCTTACATGTAAACAGTAGGGATTGACCTACTGCAACATATGTGATTACTTGCGAGTATGACATCCAGTGTGCAATATAGGAGCAGTATTTATGTAAATGTGTCTTTTAATGACCTAGGGAAGGACATGGATTCCCCCAAAGATAATTTGTGCCTCTGTGTTCTTTAGCAATGGCTTTTTATTTTATATAAACTGTAAGTGATACAAGTATATTTATATAGAGCTGAAATAGACGGTATATTTCTATTAAAACTAAAGTCTGACCATTTCTATCAATGATGCAGCTTGAACATGGTTCTTATTGCATCTGCCAATGTGTGACAGCAATTTATGAAATATTGGTGTCACCTCCTTGTAAGTATCATGTTATTGTGACTGGCCTCTCCTACTTGTTCGTGGTATTGCACATGCTCAGGACACTCTAGGCTACTGTAGTTAAGGTATACCAAAAAGGTCTCAAGAGTTTTCTCTCCAAGTATAGGAGGAGGTTCAGGTGCACTGCCCTGATCCTTCAGCTAAGGGAGTGAATCCAAACTGTATAAGTTGTTGAGCAGGCACTCAAGGACCAATCCTCCACATGTGTAAATAGAACAAGTATTTTAGTCGGTACTCATGGCATCGCCTTACGCATTTCGTATCTCTACAGACACTTAATCATAGTGCTATGCGTGAGAGTGTATGTAGAGATATCTACACGTCTGTGTGGAGGATTGGTCCTTGAGTGCCTGCTCAGCTACTTATATGTGCTGTAGGTTAGGCTCAAATGTTAATTAGTACACTTATTACTTATCCATGAAATATGGCAGCAGTTTGAGGGACAATTTTGCAGGCATGGATCTGCCATGTAAAAGCACTTCTGATCTTCCAAGCTGCCACAATAGCCGTATGCAAATTATTTTAGTTTAGTATTATATGGGGCTTTAGTTGTCCTTTTTACTGTTTGGACTATATTATCTTTTTAATTGACCCAAATTCAGCTGGCCATCACATTGACTGCCTGTATTTTATGTGGTTTATATATGCAAAAAAAAACTTTTTTTAAGACTATAGGTGCATGTTGCACAATTCTGAGAGCTCTTAGGTCCACTAAGGGGAAACTACTTTTGTACAAGCGACTTTTATTGTGGTACACACAGTGTTAGGAGAAACCGCAAGAGCCAAAACGTCCTGCCTGCTGCCACTTGTTGAAACCAATAGGAAGGATGTGCCATTGGTCAAAGAAAGCTTTCTTTACACCATCTGCCACAGGTAGAGCAATTCTTAGAACAAGGATGTTGCATTATCTGTCAAAACACCACATGTGCCATTGGCCTAACGTGTGTGTTCATCATTAAAAAAAATATGTAAGGCTTTTGCAGAATAGCCTTTTAATTAGAAGCAACAGTAAAGCAAGCAATGATTATCAGACTGTGAAAATAACACAATATTTTTGTTGAATCAGAAAGCAAAAGCCAGGCAACTCCTGAATGGTAGCAGAATTGTGCATTACCTTATCTATCGTGTGCTGCACATGTGCTTTAGCTAGAACGCTTGTCGCGTAGTGAGTTGCAATTCAAAGAAGAGAAGGATCAGACAGTATGAAGTAAAGGTGGCCATAGATGTAACAATTACGATCTTTCTTGGAATAGATCTTTCCAAAAAGACCGTTCTTGTCAACACACATGTGTAGAGCTAAATAGTCGGATAAACAGGTAGAAACAATAGAATTCTACCTGTATCCGACGATTCAGCACTAACAATGGTCAATTTTCAGGTGCCTTCAAAGGCACCCAATAAAAAATTTCAGTCCAGCCTGATTGACGAGCCGACTGATATCCAAGTCTTCTGCCGATATCAGTCGGCTCTTTTCCCACCATACACACACCGAATATTATACAAAAATTAGTTTTGCACGCTATTATCTGTGCGTCTATGGCCACCTAAGGCTACAGACTCGGTATGAAAAATAACCTGATTCTAAACATCCCCCTATTTTTCTGAAGGCAGACGCTAGTAAAAAAGCAATTGGTTTTCTAAGTCTTATTGTAGGTATGCAAACATAAACCTGCCGCAGTGTAACATCATTGGGGATTCATGGCACTTTATTGTTTAGCAGTCTCTGTGCATATGAGCAACACTGTTTGTACGGATCTTCTGGTTACCGGGTTATGTTTGTGCTTCACATATCCTGTTTATCCTGGTGCTGATTATAAACGCAGGCACGCTGAATCTGTGCCAAGGAGACATTACAGTATAATTATGGGGTAAGGATGTCCTGTGAGCTGATCAAAATCCCAAGAGATACATTTATCTTCTTACAAGACTTTTTTTTTCTTATTGTCTTCTCTTTGTAGCCAGTTGGAGAATTACTGAGTTTTGCACCATTAGCCCTTTGTAAAAGGTGATGGGGGAGGGGAGTGTCTGGATTCTGAATTGCAATTCTGGGCTGGTGTCGTTTACCTTATTGTTTTTGTTTTTTTCTTTGTTAGAACTCATCATTTGTATCCATTATTTTATTATTAGCCTCCCCACACAAACTTTGGTTGCACTATAATATGCTGATAAGCACACGGATGAGCTTATATTTTAGTCCATTTAACGTGAGAATTTTTTGGGTACTGCAAAATCTTTTTGGATCCGTAAACAATTTGTGGATTTGCATGGAGACGAAATGGGGTCCATTTATTAACACTGGGCAAAGTTGCAGGTAGAACACTCACCAGTTGAAGGTAGAACAATGAAAGCAAGCATCAGATTAGTTGACACGGTTACTGCCCAGTGTTTATTAATGACCCACAGTGTTTTTCTGTAGTCATTTTCTTTACAGCCGTGTGTGTAAATGTCAGGCATTTGATTGGCAACAAACAAAGCAGAATATGTGGCCACCTTTCAGTAGTCCTTTCTTACATCACACTGGAACCTGGAGGTGATTCCCATTCAAAGTAAACAGGGAAAGATTTTGAGCATTTTCCAGGTGGGCAAAGCAATGGCAGAGGTGCATAAAGGCTTCGCCCCTCTGTAGCTGCATATAGTTCAATACCTTCCCCCTTTAACTGTATATCACATGTTTTTTAAATGCATTAAAAGTCAGGTTTATCATCGAGGAAACAGCATTCTGGCAATATAAGCATTGCAGTCGTTTCACGTTTGGAGCTGAAAGAGTTAATTATCGTTGGCCATATTTCATTGGATCCTGTGCTATGTTTTTCCATTCGCCTTTCCTTAGAAAGATGATGCGCTCTGCATGTTTAAGCCAGCTGTGTAATGAATTCTAGGAAAATCTTGGACTGGAGACTGAAACACATTGGTTAAATACACTGAAGTTATGGAGATGACGGGACATGCTGGAATGAGTGAGCCTTTTATCTCTGACAGGAGGTCTGTGTAATATTTCTACACAGGCCCAGACTGGCAATCTGTGGGTTCTGGCAAATGCCAGAGGGACTGCTGTAAGATGCTATAGATCGTGTGCTGGTTGGGCCTTTGTGTAATTGAAATGCCAGGGCCTATTTTGAACCCCAGTCCAGACCTGTTGCTACACCCATTGTGCTGCTAGTGATCTCTGTGTAGGATCAGGAAGCCCTGTATCTCTTACTGACTGTCACTCATTTCCGCCCACAGTTTTCTGCATATCCACAGTACACAGTCTCTTCTATGGCAGTCTGTGCCAGCTCTATGCCAAGACAAGGCTCTCCTGCACCACAAAGCTGCAGCTTCTGCACGGCCTACAATTGCATCTGATACGGTGCTTAGATGTTCCATAGGCCTTCTTGTGGCATTCAGCTTCCGTAATGTGCTTTGAAACCATGATGGTTAATATTTTAAAAGGGTTAAGAGCCCTTTTTCTTGAAATGTTTACTCTATTCTGGTACATGTTCTTTAGTTTAGTTCAGAAATATATTTTCATGGGTTCTGATAGGATTTGTAACTTAGTAAGCAAAAAATAAAAATAAATAAAAGTCTATATATTTACTGTCGATTTCTTCTATATCTATAAATAATTCTAACCCTGTACAAGTTATTTTAGTACACTGGATGCCATGCTGTATAATGCCATGCTGTACAATGCCAGTGCAATATACATGGTCTGTCTTTCAAATTATATCTCATGGCTGGACTTTTTTTTTTTTTTGAATGTTAAATGTTTGCCATCTGTTTTGATTTCTGTGATTTCTAAACTCCAAAAGAGACTTCTGGGAAAATGTCAAAAAAATAGTTTGTACTGGTTTCCCATAATGTAAGAGTCTGGTTATCTTTTGTGTTGCTTTAATGGAATAGTTTGCTTTAAAGTGGACCTGTCACCCGGACATAAAAAGCTGTATAATAAAAGATGTGTTCAAATTAAACATGAAAACAAAAAATTTTTTTTTATTAAAGCGTTCACTGTTGTAAACTCATTTAAAAATCTCAGCTGTCAATCAAATATTGGCTGCCCCTCCTCTATGCCTTAGGCATAGAGGTGGGGCAGACAATTACTTTCACTTTCCATTCAGCACTTCCTAGATGTCACTGCTCTCCCCACATTCCCCCGTTCTCTTAACCATTTAATTGTGTAACCAGGAAATGGGGATGGACATCAGGTCCCCCATTCTGGTGCACAAACAAGATCCTGAGATGATACAAGACTTGTCTTAATAACAGTGTCCACAAAATGGCTCCTGCCTGCTTGCTATAATTATGAATTCCCAGACTGATGAAAACAAGATTCAAATCATTTCTACAGTGTAAGTAAAGTTCATTTTGCTTGACTAACATGATAAAATAGGATTTGGAATAATATTTTTGGGTGACGGGTCCCCTTTAAGGCTTTTTTTTTTCAACTGTAAGTCTGCCTCGTGCTAATGGCCCCTTGTATATTTCTGCTTTTTTCTTCTGCTTTTTCTTTTCCTTTTTTTTTCTGGTACCTGCGTTTTCCGTATTCTGTTTGTAAATGTTGCTTTATCTACCAAAAATAAAAGGAAAATACATGTTTAGTTGCAAATAATTGAACCGATGTTCCTCTTGTGACTGTGAAATATTAACCTTTTGTAGCTGGAGGAAGTTTAGTACAGGGATTTATTTTATGTGTTTTGAAATGTATTTAAAGTATAATTACACTTTTAAAAAGAGATGAAAATACAAAAGTATATATATCTAAAATGTTGTGTGTTTGGTATTATTTCTACTAATACTTTTTAATTATTGCTTTACCTCTGTTAAACTGTAGTAGATAAGTGCTTTTTAAGACCTTAAGTTGGAGACATGCAGGTGTCTGGTCGAGCAGACATGCCTCCAACCTGGACCCGCCAAACATCCATAGCCCTTCCTAGCCTTAATAACATTTGTTGGAAAAATAAACTCAGTAAATATCTAATTAGTGATCTTATACATAAAGGCTGTTATACACTGCCCAACCAGGGTAGTAAAACATGGAGTTTTAATTGGCATTCAAGGGAGATTGGATGCTGTTTATAGTCTTTAATAGAGATGTCGCGAACTGTTCGCCGGCGAACTTGTTCGCGCGAACATCGGGTGTTCGCGCTCGCCGGAAGTTCGCGAACGTCGCGCGACGTTCGCCATTTTGGGTTCGCCATTGTTGGCGCTTTTTTTTGCCCTCTCACCCCAGACCAGCAGGTACATGGCAGCCAATCAGGAAGCTCTCCCCTGGACCACTCCCCTTCCCTATAAAAACCGAAGCCCTGCAGCGTTTTTTCACTCTGCCTGTGTGTGCTGAAGAGATAGTGTAGGGAGAGAGCTGCTGCCTGTTAGTGATTTCAGGGACAGTTGAAAGTTTGCTGGCTAGTAATCGTTTTGATACTGCTCTGTTATTGGAGGGACAGAAGTCTGCAGGGGTTTGAGGGACATTTAAGCTTAGGTAGCTTTGCTGGCTAGTAATCTACCTTCTACTGCAGTGCTCTGTATGTAGCTGCAGTGGGCAGCTGTCCTGCTTCTGATCTCATCTGCTGACTGCTGCAATAACAGTAGTCCTTGTAAGGACTGCTTTTATTAATTTTTTTGTTGTTTTACTACTACTACTACTACTACTACTATAAGAGCCCAGTGCTATTAGTCTAGCAGTGTTGGGGAGTGGGACTGGTGTGCTAATCTGCTGCTCCTAGTAGTTCAGCAGCACCAACTTTAATTTTTTTTTTTTAATATTCATTTTTTTTTATTTTACTTTTTTTTATTTTACTACCGCTGTAGTAGTGTATAAGTTGACCTTTTAGGCATTATTTGCCCTGTAGGCATTATTTGCACACTGTTTTCTTCAACCCGCCATCGAGCTGTGTGACCTTGTTCACATTCTGTCTAAATATCCATAATATTACCGTCTCCAGAAAAAACACCGGAGTCACTTTTTTCAAGCAGCCATAATATATTTTACGTAATCCGTATCCACCGCTGTAGTAGTGTATACGTTGGCCTTGTAGGCATTATTTGCACACTGTTTTCTTCAACCCGCCATCGAGCTGTGTGACCTTGTTCCCATTCTGTCTAAATATCCATAATATTACCGTCTCCAGAAAAAACACCGGAGTCACTTTTTTCAAGCAGCATTCATATATTTTACGTAATCCGTATCCACCGCTGTAGTAGTGTATACGTTGGCCTTGTAGGCATTATTTGCACACTGTTTTCTTCAACCCGCCATCGAGCTGTGTGACCTTGTTCCCATTCTGTCTAAATATCCATAATATTACCGTCTCCAGAAAAAACACCGGAGTCACTTTTTTCAAGCAGCATTCATATATTTTACGTAATCCGTATCCACCGCTGTAGTAGTGTATACGTTGGCCTTGTAGGCATTATTTGCACAGTGTTTTCTTCAACCCGCCATCGAGCTGTGTGAGCTTGTTCACATTTTGTCTAAATATTGATAATATTATCGTCTCTAGAAAAACCACTTGAGTTACTTTTTTTCAAGCAGCATTCATATATTTTACGTAATCCGTATCCACCGCTGTAGTAGTGTATACGTTGACCTTGTAGGCATTATTTGCACACTGTTTTCTTCAACCCGCCATCGAGCTGTGTGAGCTTGTTCACATTTTGTCTAAATATTGATAATATTATCGTCTCTAGAAAAACCACTTGAGTTACTTTTTTTCAAGCAGCATTCATATATTTTACGTAATCCGTATCCACCGCTGTAGTAGTGTATACGTTGACCTTGTAGGCATTATTTGCACACTGTTTTCTTCAACCCGCCATCGAGCTGTGTGACCTTGTTCACATTTTGTCTAAATATTGATAATATTATCGTCTCTAGAAAAACCACTTGAGTTACTTTTTTTCAAGCAGCATTCATATATTTTACGTAATCCGTATCCACCGCTGTAGTAGTGTATACGTTGACTTTGTAGGCATTATTTGCACAGTGTTTTCTTCAACCCGCCATCTAGCTGTGTGTATTATCGTTTCCAGAAAAACCAACTGAGTTTTTGTTGTTGTTGTTGTTTTTTTAAAAATAATGCCAGGCAAAGGCAGGCCGCCACGCAGAGGCCGTGCTAGGGGCCGTGCTGCTATGCAATCCTGTGGCCCTAGCAAATTGCCCAGTTTTAAAAAGCCAATGACCCTGAACTCCCAAAATGCTGAAGAGGTAGTTGACTGGCTTACACAGCACACCCCATCCTCTACCGTTTCTAACTTTACCACAACATCCTCCTCATCCTCCACTGCTATGGCCACCCCACGTAACACTTCCTCCACCACCGGTGCCCCTTCTTCACTGGGGTCAGAGGAGTTATTTTCCAATGAGTTTCTTGAACTGAGTAATGCGCAACCATTATTGCCAGAAGAAGATGAAGGAGATGAGGACCTTACACCAGATTTAATTCTGGCAGAGAACACGATAGAGATGGACATAATGAGTGATGAGGAGGAGGTCCCCGCTGCTGCTTCCTTCTGTGATGTGTCAGAAGAAATTGATGCATCTGAGGAGAATGATGATGAGGAGATTGATGTTTTGTGGGTGCCTAGTAGAAGAGAGCAAGAGGAGGGTAGTTCAGATGGAGAGACGGAGAGTCAGAGAGGCAGTAGGAGAATAAGACTTAGAAGAAGCAGGGAGGACAGCCCGCAGGGATCAGCAGGGCAACAACATGTATCGGCACCTGTGTTCAGCCGGCCAACGCACCCGCCATTGCCGCCAATACCGCCAACTCCGCCAACTTCTACTGTTACCGCCAGATCGCACACTTCCAAAAAGTCAGCAGTGTGGGATTTTTTTAATGTGTGTGCCTCTGACAAAAGCATTGTAATTTGCAATGAGTGCAGTCAGAAACTGAGCCTTGGTAAGCCCAACAGCCACATAGGTACAACTTCTATGCGAAGGCACATGAGCGGCAAGCACAAAGCACTTTGGGAGCAACACCTCAAAGGCAACAGGCAAACTAAAAGCCACACTCCTTCTGGTCCAGCATCTTACTGCTCTACCTCTGCTCTCCTTGACCAGTCTGAACCACCCTCCACTCCGCCTTCCACCTTGACCACCTGTTCCCATTCCCAGTCATCTGCCACCAGCCAAGTTTCTGTGAAGGCCATGTTTGAGCGTAAGAAGCCAATGTCTGACTGTCACCCCCTTGCCCGGCGTCTGACAGCTGGCTTGTCTGCACTCTTAGCCCGCCAGCTTTTACCATACCAGCTGGTGGACTCTGAGGCCTTCCGCAAATTTGTAGCAATTGGGACACCGCAGTGGAAGGTACCCAGCCGCAATTTTTTTTCTAAAAAGGGAATACCACACCTGTACCAACATGTGCAGAGCCAAGTTACCGCATCTCTGTCACTTAGTGTTGGGCCAAAGGTCCATATGACTACTGACGCATGGTCCTCCAAGCATGGTCAGGGCAGGTATGTCACCTACACTGCCCACTGGGTGAACTTGGTAATGGCTGGGAAGCAGGGAATGGGTAGCTCAACAACAACAGTGGAGTTGGTGTCACCGCCACGGATTGCACGCGGTTCTGCCACCACCTCTACTCCTCCATCGCTCTCTACCTCGTCTTCTTCTTCTTCTTACTCTGCTGCTGGGTCCTCCTTCTCCTCCTCCACACCTGTGCACCCCCAGCTCCCCCTAGGCTATTCGACGTGCCAGGTACGCCGTTGTCACGCTGTCTTGGGGATGACGTGCCTGGAAAGCAAAAACCATACCGGATCTGTACTCCTGTCATCTCTGCAGTCACAGGCCGATCGGTGGCTGACCCCACACCAACTGCAGATCGGAAAAGTGGTGTGTGACAATGGAAGCAATCTGTTGGCAGCGTTGAGACTAGGCAATTTAACACATGTGCCCTGCATGGCACATGTGTTAAATTTAATAGTCCAACGTTTTGTCTCCAAGTACCCAGGATTCCAGGACGTTCTCACCCAGTCCAGAAAGGTGTCGGCCCATTTCAGACGTTCCTACACAGCCATGGCACGCCTTGCTGACATTCAGCAGCGCTACAACATGCCAGTCAGGCGTTTGATTTCTGACAGCCAGACTCGCTGGAATTCAACGCTCCTTATGTTGGAACGTCTGCTGCAACAACAAAGGGCCGTCAACGAGTACCTTTTTGAACTGGGTGGTAGGACTGGATCTGCACAGCTGGGGATTTTTTTCCCCCGTTACTGGGTGCTTATGCGCGATGCCTGCAGGCTCATGCGACCTTTTGAAGAGGTGACAAATATGGTCAGTCGCACCGAAGGCACCATCAGCGACCTAATACCCTTCGCTTTCTTCCTGGAGCGTGCCGTGCGACGAGTGACAGATGAGGCTGTAGACCAGCGTGACGAGGAGCTGGAAGCGCACGATTTCTGGTCGGAATCACCAGAACGAACCCAGGCACCTGCTGCAACGCAGGGAGAGGTGCCAGAAGTGGAGTCAGAGGAGGAAGGTGGCTTTGTGGAGGAGGAGGAGGAGGAGGACCAACAGGAGCAGGCTTCCCAGGGGGCTAGTGGTGACCTTTTGGGGACCCCTGGTCTTGTACGTGGCTGGGGGGAGGAGACCGTGGATGATGCAGTCCTTGATAATGAGGAAGCGGAGATGGATAGCTCTGCATCCAACCTTGTGAGAATGGGGTCTTTCATGCTGTCATGCCTGTTGAAGGACCCCCGTATCAAGAGGCTTAAGGAGAAGGACCTGTACTGGGTCGCAACGCTACTAGACCCTCGGTACAAGCATAAAGTGTCAGAAATGTTACCAACATACCACAAGTCCGAAAAGATGCGGCATTTACAAACCAGCCTGCAAAACATGTTGTACAATGCTTTTAAGGGTGATGTCACTTCAGGAACTCATCAACATTCCAGGGGCAGAGGTGCCAGTAATCCTGCCACGAGCACACCTGCAAGGACAAAGCCCTTTGGCCAGTCTGTAACGTCAGACATGCAAATGTTTTTCTGTCCAAGGCAGCGCCACAACCCTTCTGGATCCACCCTCAAAGAACGCCTCGACCGGCAGGTAGCGGACTACCTGGCATTAACTGCAGATATCGACACTCTGAGGAGCGATGAACCCCTGGACTACTGGGTGCGCAGGCTTGATCTGTGGCCAGAGCTGTCACAATTTGCCATGAACCTCTTGTCTTGCCCAGCCTCAAGTGTGCTCTCAGAAAGGACCTTCAGTGCAGCAGGAGGGATTGTAACTGAGAAGAGAACTCGCCTAGGTCACAAAAGTGTCGATTACCTGACCTTTATTAAAATGAATGAGGGGTGGATCTCGGAGGGTTACTGCACGCCGGAAGACTTGTTCTGACTTCTATGCAGCTGTCCTTCTCTTCAAGCCTCATGACCCACACACAGCTGTCCTTTAGCGTCCTCCTCCTCCCTCCGCCACCGTTACAAACTAGGGTGCAAACCCTACTGGTTTAATTTTTTCTGGCCTCTGTGCTTCAGTGGCTGCAACCAAAAAAACTGGGCAAACAATGTCTACAAGGTCAACGTATGGCAAAAAATGACTATTTTCAGCATTTATATGGCATATTTTTTCTGGCAACTGTGCTTCAGTGGCTGCATCCAAAAAAATGCATATTTTCTGCATTTATATGGCATAATTTTTCTGGCCTCTGTGCTTCAGTGGCTGCAACCAAAAAAATGCATATTTTCTGCATTTATATGGCATAATTTTTCTGGCCTCTGTGCTTCAGTGGCTGCAACCAAAAAAATTTATATTTTCAGCATTTATATGGCATAATTTTTCTGGCAACTGTGCTTCAGTGGCTGCGACCAAAAAAATGACTATTTTCAGCATTTATATGGCATATTTTTTCTGGCCTCTGTGCTTCAGTGGCTGCGGCCAAAAAAACTGGGCAAACAATGCCTACAAGGTCAACGACGTTGACCTTGTAGGCATTGTTTGCCCAGTTTTTTTGGCCGCAGCCACTGAAGCACAGAGGCCAGAAAAAATATGCCATATAAATGCTGAAAATAGTCATTTTTTGCCATACGTTGACTCAACGTATATGGCAAAAAATGACTATTTTCAGCATTTATATGGCATATTTTTTCTGGCAACTGTGCTTCAGTGGCTGCGACCAAAAAAATGCATATTTTCTGCATTTATATGGCATAATTTTTCTGGCCTCTGTGCTTCAGTGGCTGCAACCAAAAAAATTTATATTTTCAGCATTTATATGGCATAATTTTTCTGTCAACTGTGCTTCAGTGGCTGCGACCAAAAAAATGCATGTTTTCTGCATTTATATGGCATAATTTTTCTGGCCTCTGTGCTTCAGTGGCTGCAACCAAAAAAGTTTATATTTTCAGCATTTATATGGCATAATTTTTCTGTCAACTGTGCTTCAGTGGCTGCGACCAAAAAAATGCATATTTTCTGCATTTATATGGCATAATTTTTCTGGCCTCTGTGCTTCAGTGGCTGCAACCAAAAAAATTTATATTTTCAGCATTTATATGGCATAATTTTTCTGGCAACTGTGCTTCAGTGGCTGCGTCCAAAAAAACTGGGCAAACAATGTCTACAAGGTCAACGTATGGCGAAAAATGACTATTTTCAGCATTTATATGGCATATTTTTTCTGGCAACTGTGCTTCAGTGGCTGCGTCCAAAAAAACTGGGCAAACAATGCCTACAAGGTCAACGTATGGCAGTTGTTTAAAGAGAACAGTAGATTACTAGCCAGCAAAGCTACCTAAGCTAAAATGTCCCTCAAATCCCTGCAGACTTCTGTCCCTCCAATACAGAGCAGTATCAAGCAGATTACTAGCCAGCAAACTTACTATCATCTGTCCCTGAAATCACTAACAGCTCTCCCCCTACACTATCTCTTCCAAGCACACACAGGCAGATTTTTCAGATACATTTTTGCCCTTGATCCCCCTCTGGCATGCCACTGTCCAGGTCGTTGCACCCTTTAAACAACTTTAAAATCATTTTTCTGGCCAGAAATGTCTTTTCTAGATGTTAAAGTTCGCCTTCCCATTGAAGTCTATGGGGTTCGCGAACCGTTCGCGAACCGCTCGCGTTTTTGCGCAAGTTCGCGAATATGTTCGCGAACTTTTTTTCCGACGTTCGCTACATCCCTAGTCTTTAACAAAAAGGTTTTCAGGTTCTTATAACGTATGTGTCTACCTAATCAGTTGATAGTTGATAGTTGACCGATAGTTTGAAATCCCTCCTGTGACTTTATCCCAGTAAAAAGAAAGCTCTGCTAAAGCAAACAGAATTAAGTGATACGTATAGAACAATATACATTCCATAAACATGCTGCAAAAAGCAGCCTTAAGAAGTGTGGCTTGTAACTCTTATTCGGTGATTTCCTGCAATGACAAACGTAAAAAGAATATAACATTTTATAATCTGAGAAACAATAAAAGCTGATAAAATGATACTCTAATGGCATTGAGTGTGTCAGTGCGGGATACATGCAATGAAGCATTTACCAGTGACACGATCACTAAACTACTGGAGGGAACAGTTTGGATGATGTTCTATTGTTCCTTGTCAGACCAACCCATGTGGTAGCACCCACTCTTACAGAATAATAAAAATGGCAGGTAAATATTGCACTTTAAAAAGTATTGTACTCTAGCAGATTTTACTGAACTTTAAAGGAGAAGGAAAGGCTGAAATTAAGTAAGCTTTATCAGAAAGGTCTATATAAATACACCAGTAAATCCTCAAAGTAATGCTGCTCTGAGTAATCTGTCAAAAGAAACACAGCACTTCTTTTCTTCTATTGTGTACATATGGGCTTCTGTATCAGACTTCCTGTTTTCAGTATAAACCTCCAAGGCTAGGGCTTGAGCATGCTCAGTTTGCTCCTCTCTCCCTTTTCACCCCTCCCTCCTCCCCTCCTTGCTGTAATCTGAGCTCAGAGCTATGAGTGAGCAGGCAGAGTCTCAGGCAGGAAGTGATGTTACACCAAGCTAATATGGCAGCTGCTATCCTTAACAAACAGATAGAGCTTCTAGAGCTATTTACTCAGGTATGGTAAAGCATTCTACAAAATAAATATATTGTTATAGCTTGCACTATTGTGGCTAATATATTGGCAATAAACTGCTTCGGTTGCTTTCCTTCTCCTTTAATTAATAGGAAAGGTATAATAAATATCAAACTTACATTTTCCATTCCTTTGCTTTTGACCCCTTGTTTCTTTCTCCAGAGTTACTGGCAGAATTCCAAAAGACCGGAAGCAGCTCTGCAGCTAGGGCTATACATGATGTATCCTTATTGCCTACAACACCTAGGGAGCTTTGTATTCATACTAACAGGAGCATCTATGTAAATGCAGCAACTTCCAGAACAGAGACCTATAGCACTGGTGACGTCCCTGGGGTTCTTAAGCCTAGCAATGCCCCTGATTTGTTCCCTACAGGTCCCGAGCATTCTGGATAACAGGTCCCATACCTGTATCAGGTGAGCAGAACTGAGTGGGTATATCCTGCATGTCTTAAGGCATTAGGGAGATACAGTACAACAAAAACATGTGGCATTGTGAGTCAGGTATTCCATAATCCATTAGAGATAAAGTAAACTATATAGAGGGATGATTTGGAAATTAGAGTAATATTATACTTTTCTATATTTATACATTCCCGTTGGCCATGTTCAAAGGTCTTACCTTTACTAATGTTTGAAACTGAAAATAAAAAGTAAAATATCTTTGTTGTTAGATTATTAGACTTTGGTAAAGCAGTGAATACTACTTGCTGATTGGTTTCTGTGGGTTACTTGAGCTGGACAACACTAGATCTGTTATTACATTGCCCTTCTTCTAACTGGTGGGACTCAATGTAGTACTACTCAAGGGAGAGGAATGTTCAACTATGCCAATACTGATATTACTATTTCAGTAATGAATCTAGTCCAATACCTATAAGGGTAGGGACACACTGGGCGATTTGGGGAGATTTAGTCGCCTGGCGACTAATCGCAGCGACTTTTCTCCCCGAATGCTTCCCCTCTCTCTGCGCCTGGCTAAAATGAAAAATCGCCTGCGCTAATCACACGCAGCGATTCGTTTTCCGAAGTCGCCCGAAGTTGCCTCACGAGGAACGAATCGCCGCGTGTGATTAGCGCAGGCGATTTTTCATTTTAGCCAGGCGCAGAGAGAGGGGAAGCATTCGGGGAAGATTGGTCGTGGAAAGTCGCGGCGATTAGTCGCCAGGCGACTAAATCTCCCCAAATCGCCCAGTGTGTCCCAGCCCTAAGGGTTATGCTGCTATTCTCATGTCTCTGCTTAACATACAGCAGCAACAATGCCGGGTAAGTGGAGCAATGGAATGTGCAGCTCTATTGGGATGTTCTAGAAAGAGCCAAGTCAGCTCCTCCGGTGCCTCTATCAGTAAGGGATTAACTGTGAAGGCGGCTGCATAAATTAGTCAAACTGAATCTCCTGAATCAGCAAGAATGCCAGATATGTATAAATAAACACTGGACTGGCGCAACAAGTGCTAGAACTGTGAGCTGATTTATTTGCTATACTTCCCGCTATTTATTTTAGTCTTATATAAAACAGATCTTTCCATTAAAAAGGCATCCGCCTGTGCATGTGGAAAGAGGCAGCGCAGTTATTCCCAAAATAGAAGAAGAGGAAGGCACCATTCATTGGCACTCTTTCATTCTGCACTCCTTACATGTTGTTAAACTTTATAAAATCTCAGCCATGGTTTGTGTTCCCAGCACCTGATATAGGCCAGTGGAAGACACTTCTGCACTCAATGCATTATATAAAGTAGCTAGAATGTCATAATGGGCACAGTTATTTGCAGCTATTTCGACGGCCCTCCCTATAAACAGCAGGTCAGTAAGAGTCTTGTGAAGAGGATAAGGCTGTCGCTGATACAGTAGGAAAGAAAAGTATTTGCAATGTTCCTGTAGATTGACTTACTGTGACTAAAACATTCTGGGAATACAAAGCATAATTAAAAGCAATTTTTTTAAACCAGGAATGGCAAATGCCAAAAGCTAAACAACAAAAACACTGGTCTTCCTCAAGGGTAAATAACAAAAAAAGAGCTCCCACACCTAGATAAACAGGCCAGGAATAGCAACGTCCCCACCCCCTCAAGTAGCCTTCGGCCTCACACAAGTCATGCTTTCTTAAACAAGTGTAAATAACTAGACTGCTATCCATTTGTTTATCTGATTAAATATCTTGCCCATGTCAAGCAAATGTGGCATATCAAAAGTGATGCATAATCTACAGGCAAAATTTGTATATGCATTATATATTTAAGTTTTCTGGCATTTATAGACCCCGTATTTAATAAAAGGCACTAAGTTTGCCCAGTTGCAGTAACTAGATAGATAAACTGCCAACTCAGTCCGAAGGGGTCGAATCAGCAGCTTGACGCCTGGACTGGAAACCAGTCTCTACAAACCAATCGACTGTATAGATAATTGCGAGAATAAAATAAGTCATAAATTGGATAACAATTCATGTTTTGTTACTTTCACTTGACAGTTGCTCTGGGGTAGATTACGCAATGAATATTTACTTTTTAATTTAGTGCCAGCTCATTTCAATTCACTGAGTCTCTAATTTGGATCTGGAAGGGATAAGTATTGGCAAACCAAGAATCAAGCGCATCATAAATCATATTAAGAAAGTCAAAAATTTGCTTAACAGTAATAGGAATTCTCAGGGTAATTTCATGCGAGTAAATACATGTGCAGGGCAGAGTTTATCAATAACTGACGGGGCAGAGTTTAGCAATAAAATCTGCTGCAATAATCTGCTTTGCCTTTGCTATAACAGACCTTGGAGACAAAAGCCATCTTGCATTGATAGTGGCAAGGCACAGATGTTGCTTGATCTATATTTTACCATCACAAGATTAAAAAAAGACAGCAAAGAGAAAGGACAACATCTCCAATCACCTTTTTATTAGTGTTTTTAAATATATATTTAACCAGTCCTGCGGCAATATTCAATGTGCTATATATACACACACTAATGTAAAGCAAATATATTTATATATACTAATTGCCCAGCCTCTTGCAGATATTAAAGCCACCCATACTGTGACAGATAGGTCCATATGCTGGAAGGCACACTTGTGACATTCTTTCATAGGAGCATCTGGGTGTATTATTCCTTTACCAATACCCACATGATGCCATGAATATGCCAAATCAACGAATAAGGAAATGGAAATATTATCAACCCACCAAAAGCCTTGCCACACCTATAAAGCATTTAAAAGGAATTACTTAGTGTGAACTCAAAGATACGAGGGCTCATGATTCACAAACATAAGAGCACAGTGCAAAGTGCAGATTGACAGGTTGTTTTTACACCCACAGTGCCCCCCCACAATTCCAGTGTTAATGTGTCCAATGCATCAAAATGAACACAATTGCAGGTGCAATTTTCGACCAATGAGTTGCAAATGTTTACATAGTTTATTAGAACTATAGGAATTGGGTCATTTTTGGCACTCTGCATTATTATGATGTTTGCACATAATTTACCTGGGTGCTGTCCGTATTCATGCAGTTTGTAGAGAAAACTTTAGAATTATAGGAAGGTCGAAGCTGGTGATAACTCCACAGCATTTATGTGTCAAGGGGAAAAGTAAAATGGTCAGACCCACTGGCATTGAGCAGAAGTTTAAGGAAGCGAATGAAGCACCTTTGGACCCAAGTACCTTTAATGGATTGTGTAAAAGTGCATTTTGGGGTGACAGCATTTGTGGCTGCAGCAGTAAATGAACCCTATGGATTAAAAGGTTCATCAAGCATGCTGAAAGCTGAAATCCAGTGACAACTGGGAAGCCAGAAGCTACAGTAAACCGATCAATCAATGAGTTGCAATATATATGTTCAGTGTTTCAGCCTAGAAATACAAGTATATACCATTACCTTCATTGAAACCTGCCTATGATGCTATTGTTCCGTCCGGCACCTGAAAATCAAAAGGCAGAACAATTTAGACCAAGCCCCCAATCCCCTCATCCCCATCCAGGGATGCTCCAATATGCCTGAAGCCCCCAAAGTCTGTATAGCTGCTTTCAGCCTAAGTAGGGTTGCCACCTGGCCAGTATTTTACCGGCCTGGCCGTAAAATTGATGGTTGATCCCAATGTTATTAATAGGGAAAAAAGAAAAATATATAGAAGGCCGGTATTTTTTTCCAGAAAAGGTGGCAATCCTAAGCCTAAATATGTCAGGTTGTGAATGGACCAGACAAGGTAATTGGTTAATTGTAATTCTGAGACAGAGAGATGTAACATTGTTTAATATAATCTCCCTGTTAAAGATGTGGCAATGAAGGCTATGATTAAGCAAAGAGAAGGGGTGTATATAGAAGAAAACTTGCAGCGCAGTCCCAATAGTAGAGGAACAAGCTCTGTATGTTTGGTATAAAGGAGGAATAAAAATTCCAAGCTTGGAACAGATCACTTTATTTCAAATAGCAAAGATCCAGCTAACCTCTGAAGAGCAAAAAACAATGGTGGTTTTACTCTCCATCATTATCCTCCTCACTTGGACAATTAGTTTAGCTCTATTAGTCTATTTGTCTCCAGCTGTTGCCAAGAAGCTGTCCACTGTAGTCCAACCTGAGATTAGGGTCTCCCACAAAAAGTGCTTTTCTTTTATGCCATTAAACTACAGTGATCACATTATATACCAGACCAATGCATAATATAATATTTTATCCTGCATTATTCAGCTTCCAATGTAAAAAAAAAAAAAAGTCTATAAAGCTGTCTTCTTAATTAAGCCCAGCACAAAACTCTTGAGCTCGTGTTTGCATCAGGGTATTCTATTTCATGAATGTTTGCTGTATTTCGGGGGGGGGAGGGTTTTTTTCCCTTGGCAAATCTTCAGGCACTGAGTACATCTCTACATACTTAATGGGCTGTTCATTCTCTGCCTCATTTGCATGAATCACCAATGATGCCTCCCAGGCCTGAGTTGGACAGTGAGCGAGCTGAGACACTCAAAGCCCTTTACTGTTGCTAAATCATGTGATGCTCCGAGGATTTCTCCTGAAATACTGTCTAGTAGTTCACAGGCTTAAAACCTTCAAATCATACCAGTATTACTATAATAACACTTGCTTTTAAAATGCTGCTCCCAGGTGAAAGGATAATAGAAAACCAAACCCGTCGGTAAACAGAAGAAAGGGAAATAAATGAAACAAATTCTAGTTGGAAGTTGGCACGCAGCAATAAAAGTAGGGATGCACAGAATCCAGTATTTGGGGTTCAGCCGAATCCCAGAATCCTTTATAAAAGATTCATATGCATATGCAAATTAGGGGCGGAAAAGGAAAAAGTGGAAAACCTTTTTCTGACTTCCTTGTTTTGTGATGAAAAGTCACGTGAGTTCCCTCCCGGCCCCTAATTTGCATATGCAAATTAGGGTTCAGATTCGTTTTCGCCAGGCACAAGGATTCAGCTGAATCCTTCTGAAAAAGGCCGAATCCTGGCTGAATCCCGAACCGAATCCTGGATTTGGTGCATCCCTAATTAAAAGAACATATCCTAATCCAAGTTATAAATTAAAACATGGGCTTTATGATATTGCAAAACCATGAGATATCAAGAACTTTAATTCCAGGTAAGCAGGGTTACAAGGGCTGGTTACAATAGGTATTAAAATGACATCAGTGCAGTTGCCCATTGCAACCAATCAGTAATAATCACTGCACAGCAATTAGACTACTACAAAAAAATGGAAAAACTGCTTCCAACAGAGAATAAACCATTGTTAAATGTTGGGCAGTCTTCCCTGTTTAGCCTACTCAATAAAGGTTAAATATAACTCTATTGCTTACAGGGGACCTTGTAAATCTGCGGCCAATAACTGGGTACCCTGACCAGTACCTCCATCCAGCAGGCTCTCTATGTCCTAATAAAATCGTATTTACTTTTATAGTCATTAGTTTGGAACACTTTTTCTTGGGGTTATCATATTTTTTGATAGAACTGTGGTTTAACCCTTTAACTGAGGCCATTTGTATTGAACCTCGAGTATACTATTTTTTACTTATTGACTACCTGCTATAATTCTAATATTTTTTTTCTGGACTACTCCAGTGCCTTTATAAGCTTATTGTTCCTGATATTAGAATATAATCAAAATTCAGTAGATTTGCGTTGTAAACCTTGGAAGCCGTGTGTAGACAGAGTAGGCAGGAATCTCAGTGGAGGATCTTCTTTCAATCATTGGAAGGGTGAATATGGTTCTGTTTAAAGGAGAACTAAAAATGCAGTATATTATATACTAAACATACTGTACAGCACAGGTATTCAGCAGTGATCCGGGCCTTCAAAGTTCCCACAACAGCTTATCGCCATCTTAACTTGTTAGACCATCTTTTGCTCTTCAATGGCATTGTGCATGCTCTGGATAGTTGAAAATAAACTCATAAATGGCTGTGATGGCCTTGGTTAGTCCTTGGTTAGTTCAGAAGCCCAAATCTCAAAGAACAGCATTTGTTGAGCTTTGGTTCTGCCACCATCTTTGCCAACTTTTTAGCCAGAGAATACTGGCCTTCGGGTTAGGGAGCAGGCAGTGATATCAGTCAGGGCAGGGTGATGACATAACAGGGCAGAAGAATGGATTGGTTGACCTGGGAATGGATGGATGGAGTGGGGATATGGTCAGAGCAGAGGTAGGCCTCTGTTAAAAAGGGAGTAAACGACCATGGAGATGGTGGTGAAAGGGAGAGATTGCCACCTTTAGAAACTTAATAGCAAATACTGTATATTGCAGGTAAATTGCTAATAATGGCACTGGCCCTATCTGGTGATTTACTGGCCAGGTGGAAACCATAGTTTGAACTACATTTCAACCCTACAGATAAGGATGCAAGATTCTAATTTGGCGATATTTATGTACTTAGTGGGCCTCCAGACATGAAGAATTATAGAAATGGTTTACTAAGCCATGGCAATGGTACACAGTGTTGTTTTAGGGGAAACCAAACCAAGAATAGCTCCCTGATGATTCCAATGCCAGTTACTTGAACCTTTGGGTACAGTGGAAGGTCAGGTGATACTCAGAACACTTGGGGGCCGATTCATGAAGCTCGAGTGAAGGATTCGAAGTAAAAAAACTTCGAATTTCGAAGTGTTTTTTGGGCTACTTCGACCATCGAATGGGCTACTTCGACCTTCGACTACGACTACGAATCGAACGATTCGAACTAAAAATCGTTCGACTATTCGACCATTCGATAGTCGAAGTACTGCCTCTTTAAAAAAAACTTCGACCCCCTACTTCGGCAGCTAAAAGCTACCGAAGTCAATGTTAGCCTATGGGGAAGGTCCCCATAGGCTTGCCTAAGTTTTTTTGATCGAAGGATATTCCTTCGATCGTTGTATTAAAATCCTTCGAATCGTTCGATTCGAAGGATTTAATCGTTCGATCGAAGGAATAATCCTTCGATCGTTCGATCGCAGCATTTGCGCTAAATCCTTCGACTTCGATATTCGAAGTCGAAGGATTTTAGTTCCTAGTCGAATATCGAGGGTTAATTAACCCTCGATATTCGACTCTTGATGAATCGGCCCCTAACTGATGCAACAATCACCTAACCTGCCACTGTACCCACAAATCCGAGTAATAGGCAATGGAATCAGGAACCATTCCTGCTGTTTCTTAGTCTAACAGAAAACTGAGTTCTATATACCGTATATACTCGAGTATAAGCCGAGTTTTTCAGCCCCCAAAATATGCTGAAAAACTCTACCTCGGCTTATACTCGGGTCAATCGCTAAAACGGTCGCCAGAGTCTAAGAATAGTCGCCGGCGTCTAAGAATAGTTGCCGGCGTCCAAGAATAGTCTCCAAGAATATTCGCCGTCGTCCATGAATGGTCGCCTGCATCCCAAAACGAGACACCGGCACCTCCAATGGGAGCAGAAACCCTAAATTTTTTGATTGAAACTTACCAGAAGCTGTATTTCTCACCCTAGGCTTATACTCGAGCCAATATTTTTGGAGGTAAAATTAGGTACCTCGGCTTATACTCGGGACGGCTTATACTCGAGTATATACGGTACTGTATTTAGAGACTGTTTAAGAAAACTGTCTAGAGAATGGGTTGTTTTTTTCTCTAACCTATGCCTGCGTGTCCACTGAAAAATGCCCCACATTGTGTTTTCACCATTATATAAAGTATAATAAAAGTCACCCTAAAAGAATGGCTGCAAACAGGATGAAAAATACTGTACAAAGTATAAAATATGGTGTGATATATTTATTACATAAAAACAACATTGTTTTTTATCCAGTAAGGCATACAATAGCACACACAAATATTTGTAAGGCTGGGAGATAAACTGAATAGTGAATGTGGGCTTTCAGCAAAGCCATTTCATCAGGTCACTCGATAAATGCCATTCACAAATAACCAAACAATCCAAGGATATGTTAAAAAAGCAATTTCATGGATCAGCAGCTGGTTAAATGATTGGAAACAAGAGCCCAGATGAAAAGATTAAAGTGAAATTGACAGTATTTGCATTCTCAGAATACCGACTCCCTAAGGAACTCTGACTGGTTCCTGTTTTACAAACATCATCGTCCACTGACCTAAACTGACAGATAAGGACTGCCCTGTACAAATCTTCACAATGCTTCAGCCTTTACATGCCTTAATTTGTATGTCCTGGCGTTGTGCAATAGATATGCGAAGTTTTTATTATTACCGTAATTATTACTCTCCTTTTGTTTGTTTTTATACTTTTTAGCATAATTCTGCAGGGAAATGGAGTATTTCACACCCCTTTTAATTCTATTCATTCTTGCATAATACAACTGTCACATAAATAAAGAATGCTGAAGAAAATAAAGATGATATAAAAATATTAAAAAAGAAATTAAAAAAACTAAATATATACCACTAAAGATACATATTTTTATTAAGACCAAAAAATATTTCAAAAGACTGAGCACCTTTATGGAGCTTCTACCAAGTGATGTCAAGTCATGGCATAACTGGGGGGGGGGGGGTGCCAAGTAGGAGACAGATTATTACACTCATGGGGGGACTGAAGTAAGTGCTACACCATGGATATTAAGGGCATATGAAAATTTTCATAAAATATTTCACACCCAAAAACAGAATAATATAACATATACCTGTATCTGATTGGTTAAGGGACATGCATACTTTCCTTAAAGGAGAACATTGAATTTACTGTGCCAGCTTAAAGTTTTAGACTCTCTATAACAGTAATTATTCAGGCCTTCAAAGTTCTCACATTTTGGATTGTGTAATGAGTGTCAGTGGCACTGCACATGCTTATTGTTCTCCGGGCAGCTGTTAAGAGTTGTTGCAAATCATCCAGCTAAAAATTAGGTTTTAATGATACAATTGTGAGCGAGTAATTAAGTTTTAATGCTACAGTGACAAGTATAAAATTGCACTGATTTGAAAGCTGCAATGTATTGAGAATGCAAATTACTAATCAGCCTAGTATTGTGACTTTTATATTCAATATATACAGAATATTGTGTGTAGGTCCTTAAGCTCAATTACGGTAAGTGAAAGTAGCCTAGAGCATGTATATATGTATATATGAATAGCTGTGATCTTGGGCTGATTCAGAGCCCAAAAACATAATACACAACATTTCTACACTACTTCTTTATTTCTCCTTCAAAATGTGCCCATATGTGTCTAGTAGACATCCCGCAGTTAATTTAAGTTGGAAGTTAAATCCTCCAACGAGAATCCTGCCTACTGTGTTAACTCTCACTTTCCCTTTTTTTTTTGCAATTATTGATGGAGGCATTAAATGTACTTTTAATGTCCAAAACGGCACTAATAAGCGGCTGAAGATGGTGCCCGTGCACTCCGACACCGAGGGGTAAGTAAAACGTTAGGGGCATTTGCCCTGGGTAACACTTAGGCTGGGGGGGGGAGGAGGGAGGGGGGTCTATGTAGGGTAGGGGGGTAGGGTTTTTTAAACTTTAAGGAATTCTCCTGAATTGAATTCTCCTTTAAATCTGCCCAGTTTAAAGGAGAAGGAAAGTCTGTTTGCATTTGTGGGTGCACCCCCAATTGATTGTATTGACTTACCTGAAACCCCGGGCCGGTGCTCCTATCAGCAGAAAACTGCACCAGCCCGGGGTTATACCAGTGAGCACCACGGAGAGATCTTCTTCCTGTTTCTTCTATCTTTGCGTGGTTTTGCGCATGCGCAATAGAACAAAGCGCCGAACTTTAAATAAAAAAGTTGCCTATTTTGTTCTACTGCGCATGCGTTTGGCAGGGGAAATTTGATTTAAAAAAAAGCCGGAAAAGATCTCTCCGTGGTGCTCGCTAGAAGAACCCCAGGCCAGTGCAATTTTCTGCTGAAAGGAGCACCAGCCCGGGGTTTCAGGTAAGTCAATACAATCACTTGGGGGTACCTAACATTTAGCACCCCCAAGTACAAACAGACTTTCCTTTTCCTTTAAGGCAAAAAAGGTGCATTTTTTTGTTACAGACTGAATGACTTACATATTATATTATTTCACATATTATACTATTTTACCTTAAACCAATAGGAAAATATGCTGCAGAATCGTGAATATGACATGACTTCAGTTAAATGAGAATTCAACAAGATATTTATGTTGATGCTTAGTCACTTATGTCAGTGAAGTCATTCTGCTCAGAAAAATAAAGATGTTATCTGGTTATTAAAGTATTTCCCCTACATTCTGTGATATTGTTCCCTGCAGCAGCCAATCCTTATCTAACATGACAGATTTTTCTGTCCTTCTCCCTCCCCCGCCTCTTATCACTTTCAGTAATTGTTCTTCCCCTTCAGGCAAATGCATGTTTAAGCCGAGGCATGAGAGAAAGGTTAAAATGGCCGCACACTATCTTTCATCGGCATGGTAATGTTTTTCGTTGGCTCGGCGCCAGATTTTCGCTTCAGTCTCTCTCTGATATTCTAAAATGACTGAAAGCCTCTTTAATAGGAGTGTAAATAAAAGCCGGGTGGAGAAATGAGTTTTCCATCCCAGCAATCACTGGTCTAACCTCTTTTGTAAATAGTGTCTGGAAGCTGAGCGGCAGAACCTGCACCTGGGGGAAAAGCCAGTCCAAGAAAAATAAGGATTAACCCCTTTGGTAATACTTGGCCAGCCAGAAATCTGACATTCATTGGTCAATGCCTAGACAACGACTCTGCACTGTTAAACAATCAAATATCTCAGAAGGACCAGGACAATTATTTCCTTTCAGATCTCAGATTCGTTGCCTACCCTAATATTTTCTTAGACGGTGGAATCAAAGTATGATTTTGTTTTCCCCACATAGAATTCTGCCAGTTGTAACAATAATGTGGCTTTCAGATATCCAGCAGAGGGCTTATAAAGTAAAAGGGAAATGTATTGTCATCAGTTTAATAACATGGAGTGATTTATCTGGCCATGGACGATGGAGCAAAGTGTTATAGACAAATGATCCATCATTATATGAGGGGATCTGTGTGCCAAGAATCCCAAATAGTCCTTTTGCAAAACTTTCTCATGCCATGATGATGCACGGGTTCAAGAGAACATGCTCCAAATACACATAGAGAATATTGGAATTCTTTTCTTTTATTGTTACTAATTTTTCTTTCCAAGCATGACAAATAGAAGGCATTAAGTAGGAAGGGGAATGAAATGTGTTTTACAGCTTACTTTACTTGAAAAAAGTTATTGCCATTTTTGTGCTCGAGTGGAGGGAACCATTTCCTGATCATGTCATTGTATATGTATATATGTACATTTCAATAAATCATGAGGCCCCAATATGGAGTTTATCTTGATGTGATATGCATGCACTTGCACAGATAAAGTATTAATAAAAAAAAATAAATCATTGCATATGCATTTACCAACCTCTCCTCTTTTGTATGTTTGGAACAAATGAGACCAAGTTGGTTACACTTCCATTATACGTTTACTCCCGCAAGCCCCTTTGCTTTATTACAACACAAACCCACGTCTATAAACAAGGATAGGCACTTTATATGAGTATTTTGCCCTACAACGAAGCACCGCTCATTTTAGTGAAAGGTAAGTTACAACTGGAGACCCTGAAAATTTAAATCCTTGCATAAAGATAAGTAAATCTTTAAAGTAAGTGAGTGTAAAATTGATGAGGGTGCTATTCTAAGCATTTTTGTCATTTAAATGTATTATTTATTTTGTTTTTACTCAAAGATATTAAAGGATACACGTACTGTAAATATGAATGGATTTTGTTGCAACAGCGCCACCTGTTGGTCAATTTCTGACCACTCTGATCACCAAGTAGTCAAGGAAGTTGTCAGGAGAAAGAAAGAGGCTGCTCTGATGTTCTTCTGATTAGGAAAAAAAAAAAAGAAACCTTTCTCACATCTTTCCAAAGCAAAAGAACATCAGAGTAAGTCTTTCTTTCTCCTGGCAACTTCCTTGACTACTTGGTGGTCAGAATGGTTGGAAATTGACCAGCAGGTGGCGATGTTGTAACAAAATCCATTCATATTAGCAGTACATGTATCCTTTAATATCTTTGAATAAAAACAAAATAAATAATGAATGTACATTGCAAAATTACTTAGAATAGCCCCCTCATAAAGTTTACACTCACTTATTTTAAGGGTTAACTTAATCCTTTAAGAGAAAACCCAACAGTCAAGCACAATCCTCATTAACCAAAGGAGCAACATACAACCAGTTCATTGTGTTTTCCCCCAGCCAATGCATCTTTTTCTCCCTCAGAAGACTAGCATAACTGTGGCCGTGATAGTGAGTCAAGCACAGTTGTGCTCTCAACAAAACAAGCATATTATATATTATATTATATATTATATCTAGATGTCCCTTGACACTTTTGTTCAATGAGATGTAAAGTATGGTTGACTTTTGCTCTTGTACATGTGTTTTGGCAAGATAGCCCTTCATATTTATATGTCAACAAGTGCATAACAAACAAAGTACTGGCACAACCACGTTATGCGGTGTATATTAAAGCATACAGAACACCACCTATAAGAGCAAAGACGGTCCCATATTGCTGTACAGGCCATTTTGAAGCTGAAGCAATAACACTCCAACAATAGTCACAACTACAACTGAGTGAAGGTACGTTTTACATATGTAAGCTGGTTACATACTGTATAATGAAATGGCATTAGTTCCTGTTCTCTTACCATATTAAATGAACTGTATGTCCGTCATTACTCAGTTCCCTGAGCTTTATAATATACAGTATAAGCTTTATATCAAACAGACATGCCCAAACACAAACATTAGCTTTGAATTAAGTCGGCTTTGTGTTCTTCAGATCTACTTTTAAAACAAGTCAGTCTTCTCACTGACTGCCTTTCACTCACAAATGAAGATTTTTATATAATATATATAAAAAATGTAAAATATTTTCTATAGTGATAATGGTGGCTCCTTATTGAAATATGCAAATATTACCCTTATAACAGCACTGCCCAACTGCCACTTCCAGCCAGTCAACCCATCTTGTGTTGCTTGTAGGGTCTGTAAAATATCAAAAAATTTTTTTGAATTTATTAAACCCAGAGGATGGAAAAGACAGAATCAGAAAATCCAGCATCTCAGGTTGCATATAAGTCTATGGGAGAAGTCGCAATGATGTTTTGTATGTGTGCTGGGTTCAGTGGAATACTCCGAATTTTTGGCCCAAAAAAAACCCCTGTAAAAATCGAATGAAAAACCAAAAAAATTGCGAAAATTTGTTTTTTTTCCCGCAAAGTAAATTTTTGGGAAAACTTAATAATAAAATCCGCCCGAGCGGATTGATCGGAGTTTGGAGCAGATAAATTCGAACTTTCATAAATAGCCCCCTAAAGGTACATCAACTCAGACCTGCCGAGATCAAGTAGAAGTCCATGGCAGACGTCCTGAAGATATCCTGATTTGCTCTGGGTTTCTGATATTTGGGTGTCAAATATGAAAAATTTGCGGTATTCAGGTGTCAAATCTGAAAAAGTTGTGGTATTTGAGCATCAAATCCGAAAAAATCGCTGTATTCAGGTGTCAATTTTTTTTTATGATCTTATCAGGACTTTTCCCACACAAGAATTTTTCTGGAAAACGTCTGTGCGGATTTGGTTGGAGTGGCTTTCCAAGAAGAGTGAGATAAATTTGGATTTTGATAAATAACCCCCTAGCTGTACATTGGCCATTTAACATGACAAAAGATTTTGTTAGGGCTAATAGTTATATTTCCTTTATTAGTGAAGAATCTGCAAACCCAGAGGACTGTGCTAGCTTTCAAATACAAGAATTAATAAGATATATTTGCCATCTCCTTCATGACAAAGCCTTTTTGTTTAAAGCTTCGATCTTGGTGGTTAGAGTATTTTAGTAAGAAAATGCAATATTACTTCTATTTAGCTCGGGTGCACTGATCAGTGATTCGGAATGTAGTCTTATCAACGTGCCTGAGTCTATGTGAAGAGAGGCAAAGTAACTCATACCAGTTGTCAAAGACAGTGCCCTTGTGAAAAACAATTGCAGAACCAGCAGGTCAGATATTGATTTTCTCTCACTCCTGCTAGTAAATGGAAGCTTTTTAAGATGTTTTATTGATAGTAGGGCCAAGGGAGAACCTCCAACCACATGCCCTAATTTCTACTGGTCTTCATATTACCTTATTGGCAATAAAACTACAAACTATAAATCTTAGCACTGTATCCTTTTCTCTTACACTTCATACAAACCTGGTCAGTGGCAAATATTTAGAATTATATGGAAAAAAGGACAGACGTGCAACTCCTATAGTCCCTAGTTACATTACTAAATCATTTTAGGTAAACATTTCTTTGCCTAAGTTTTATATTATTAAAAAGAATTCTTGTAGGGAATTAGAAAACATTAGGTTTCATTCAGATAACAGATGCTCTCATATAACCCTTTCCATGATGGTGGTCAGCTCTTTGATCTGAATGGTTTTTGTTATATCTTGAACTAAACTGGGCTGCTTCTTATCTTACATGTTGTACCCTGGGGAAGGAAGGGGTTTATTTATATTTAGAGTTTCTCGGTGAACTGCTGATTTGCATACTGCCCCTGTAAGAGGCTGCTAGGTAAATGTTTTTTTCAAGTAGTGTTTTTCTTGAAGAACATCTCCCTTTTGTTGTTTTGGCTATAGTTCCCGCTATGTATTAAAGGAGAACTAAAGCTTAACTAAAGAAGTAGGGCATAAATGTTGAACATTATGTTTTGGGCTTCTGTACCAACCCAAGGCATCCAGAGTCATTTAGCAGGGAAGATCTGTGGCCAAAAAGATTCCCTAGTAGCTCCCCTTTTCTGCTGATTCCCTGCACATGCTCTGGGCTGTTGTCAGTTACTGACCCTAGGGATTGATGCACAATATACTGTATGTATAAAATATCAAATATAATATATGAAGCTGATTAGTAAATAATTCATATAATTGACACATGGTGGTTTAGAAATCAGCCCAATTAGCATCAGAATTTAATGATAATCAACTTAATATGACAGACAAACCAAATTTTCTGCTTGATGATTTAAGACAACCCCTAAGCTTAACTTCTCAACAGCCGCTCAAAGCCCACTGAGCGTGTGTGTCATAGACACTCCTAACAAAATCCAAGATGGGAAACTCCTGTAACAAGTTTGAAGGCCTGGATCATTTCTACTATAGAGATGTTAAACCTTTAGCCTGGTTCATTAAGTTCGGTATATAAAATATGGCATTTCTAGCCATATTCATTTTAAGGTCTAGTTCTCCTTCAATAAATAGTACCAGGTGGTATACGATATTCCAACCATCTAGGAACTAACTCCTAAAATAACCTTATCAATATCAGAGACCATGTCCTTTTTCCAGTAACGTGGCAATATGGTCCTTCCACTAATAAAAACTGGACCTAAGATTGTTTTAGTGTTACCCTGCGTTATTGAATATTACATTCCCAGCATTACATTCCCAGCAGAGAGTATTTGGAGCAACCATCTAATTTTTAACTCTGTAAACAGAGTGGCAAGATCAGAAACCATCTGTACCTAGTTATTCTGTGTTAGACAAATATTTTTGAGTTTACTTCTTTTTTAAAAACCGAAAAACCATTTTGGAGCAGGCACTCAATGAAGGCAAACTTCCACCAGGCAAACAATTCAAAGTGAAGAAAGTTTATTGTGTCCACAGCCTTACGCGTTTCGTGTCATAAAAATTTAATCTTTCTTCACTTTGAATTACTTGCCTGGTGGAAGTTTGCCTTCATTGAGTGCCTGCTCCAAAATGTTTTTCGGTTTGTCCGCTCCACGTGCTGAGGGCTCAGGGTGGTGCACCTGGGCCACTTCCCTTTTGTGGTGAGTCATCACTTTACTTTTGGAGACCCTAATATCTCAGATGTTACTTCTTTTGAAACACTAATGTAGAAAATATTTCTCTATGAGATTTGAAGGTCAAGGGGCTCCTCTACTATCAGTCAAGGTCAGAACATCACCTTGGGTAGCAGCAAAAATTTTCCCTAGTGAAGGTAACGAGAGACGTATGTGCATGGTGAAAGGGTTTTTGGTCTACCTCGTTGGGTGGTAAAAGCACCCTTGTGAAGGTCAGACCTCATATCACAAAAAGTCCCCAACAACTGTGTACAGAACTTGTCTAGAGATTATCTTTATAAATGTTTTTTGTTTCAGCAAAAAGAGCCCTTAATAAATCAAATGCTTAATAGTACATTTTGTCATTTAATAAAAATTAGTCATGATTATCTCTGTTAATTAAAATCGACACCACCAACATAACATTTCAGCATGTTTTCAAAATACACGGAGACTTCAAAAGCGGATGCATCTACCACTGGATACCAGCCATCGAAACTTAAAGAGAAAGTATCCTGACAGATATTGTTCCCTGGGTACTATGCGTGTAGGCTCCAATTTACTTTACTAATTTAGAAGTCGACTCACATACAGACAACGATCATTATTCTACTGTGATTCAAGCACTTAAAATCATTTGCATGTATTGATTCCGAGTGAAATGTAAAAAGCCTTATTGAATTGCACTGCGAGGAAAGCTTAAAGAGAAATAACCGCATGATTTATCTGATTAATAAACAATCTGCACAACTCTTGACCTAACAATGTCAAACCCTGACTAACAGAAAAAAAAAAGCCACTACAAAAAACGACTGCGTTATTGTTGCAGTTTTTTCAAATATGGTGCCTAATACAATAAAGCAGTTTATTTACTATTTTCTGTAGCAGTCTCAATGTATTCATAGCAACCAAAGGCCTAGTATATTAGGGATGGGGCCTGTTTGTGAAACTTTCGGACTCTTTTGTTAAAATTCTAATTTTACTCAAATGAATATTTTTTTAACAAAATCGTTTTTTTAAATTTCTCTAAAATGCTAAAAATTTTCGGTTTATAAGTGTAAAAATCATGGAAAACTCTAACACAAAACTAAATGCAAATAAATGCAGTCAAGGTCCTATAGAAGTCAATGGGAACTGCGCTGATCCAATTGGGCATTTTTTAAGCCATTTGGACTTTTAGAGGTTCTTCTAATTTTTGGCACATTGTTTAGCGCTTTCTTTCCTTTGAACTTTTTATATTTAATAAATTACAAGGCATTCAAGATTTTAGAGAAACAGAGTTTAATTGTAGTTTTAAAAAAACACTAAAATTCTAATGTCAAAAAAGGGACTCTAGCTGTGAGATCCTTTGCACTAAGTAGTGTTCCACCTGTGTTCATTGCTTGGCTGCGCCACAATCAATACAATTATAAAGGAAATACAGGGCGGTGCTTCTTCATGCAGTTCCTTGTGGGGGAACATATGAAAGATCCACCGCAAGAAACTGCATGAAGATCCTTTTGTCTGTAAGAACCCTTAAAGGAGAAATAAAGCTTAACAAAGAGGTCGGGTAGTAATGATACATGTTTTGGATTTTTGTACCAGAAGTAGTTCATAGCCCTTTAGCAATGAATATCTGCGTCTCCAAAGATGCCACTAGCAGCTCCTCCTACTCACAATATATATTATACATAAAAGTCATTATACAACACTACTTAGTAATTCATTCAGATTCACACAAATGGCAGAAACCAGTCCATTCTGTCATAATATCAGCTTCTATGAATTTTATTTTCCTGCCTGATTTGTGATGACCCCCAAGCTTTGCTTCTCAACAGCTGCCCATAGCACATTGAGCATGTTAAGTGTCACTGACACGTCAAATCAAATTCTAAGATGGCAAGCTCCAGTACACAACTTTGAAGACCTGGATCATTACTGTTGTATGGACAACCTCATGGCTACAAGTCGATCTCCAGAGACCTCAATAATCCTGTGTCCACCAACAGAATGTTGTGAATACATTTGAGTCCAATGATACTGGAACCAATGTCCATGAATGCAACTGAAAAAAAAGATCAAAGAATGCAGAAAAGGATTGTTCAAACTGTTGTTTAAGAATCTCAATCGACTGCCAGGCAGATTCAAGCCAACCTTCAGACACAAGGTACAAAATATTGAACCCTCTGTTAGATAGCTGGGTTTCCTTTATAGATCAAGGTTGTTCCAGCATGACAATAACTGGAAGCACACAGGACTGTTCTGAAGTGGCCAGTAATGAGTGCAGAATTTAATCTCATTGAAAACTGGTTCAGATATCTGAAAACAGATGGGAGAAGGCATCCTTCAAATATGGGAGAGCTGGAGCAGTTTGCAAAAGGACAGTGGTCCAAACTGTCTGCAAAGAGCTTTAGAATGCTCACTTAGTGCAATAGGAAGTACAGTTATTCTTTTTTTATTAAATGTGTGCAATTTTTGTCATGATTTTGAAAAAAAAATTCAAAGATATATAATATTTTTGTCCCTGATTGTATAAACCCATAAAAGAGCTGTCATACATATTTCTCTAAAGGATCCATTACCATATGCCTAGCAGACCATTAGTGTAGTTAGGCACAATCTGTATATAAAACATGGATAGTCATCTAGACTTGACAAAGAGACCATTGAAATTTTGATCATTATCCTAATTGGTGATGTATAATTACTTTTATCTACCGTATATACTCGTGTATAAGCCGACCCGTGTATAAGCCGAGGTACCTAATTTACCTAAGAAAACTGGAAAAATTTATTGACTCGTGTATAAGCCTAGGGGCTGATTGAAAATCAATCTGTACTTTGTACAGGAACGCTCCTCTAGTCATATAGACAGCCCTGCTGAGAATAAGGATTGCACTTCCCCAAGCAAACAGCGTATAAGAAATTCAAATCCCGTAATATCGGATCCCTCACCTCCCTCTCCCATAGCGCATCAGGCGCCGGCGCCTCTACCCACGTGGCGGCCATGGGCGCCGCCATTTTGGAAGGACGCCGGCAGGGAAGGACGCGCCGCCCGGAGCTCCTGGACCTGCTCCGGGCGGCGATCGTCAGTCACAGAGTCCTGATGCGCTATGGGAGAGGAAGGTGAGGGATCCGGTGAGGGATTGGCGTATGACCCGCATATAAGCCGAGGTCGAGTTTTTCAGCACATTTTGGGTGCTGAAAAACTCGGCTTATACGCGAGTATATACGGTAATTACTTTGGAGTGCGTGCCTATTAATCTATATTGTCACCTGTCATGGCTGGAGTTGGGAATGGGGGTGGATCAGCAACCCAAGTGCTGAAATGTTATTTATTAAATTCCTATAGGCCCACTGAGATTAGCAATGCACTGAATTCCAAATCTCCCACAAAATATTTGTCTAAATACAGAGCTACATTCAAGCCCATATTAAATAAAAAACAAAAAGTTATGTTCAGTTGTCCAAAGCTTTAAGGCAGGGATGCCCAAAAGTTAGATTGGGATCTACCAGTAGACCTTTAGCTGGTGATCAGTAGATCTCAAGACACTGTCAACAAACAACTTGTCTCAATCACCCTTCTGTTTCATTCAGATATTTATTACATTAAGGTTACATAAGAAATAGTTATTTATTTATTTAATATAGCAATATACATTTTACCATAAATCAGTATTTAATATTTTCCATGGAACATAATGCTAACAATGTATTTATGGATGTAGATCACAATGGGACAACATCACTAAAAGTAGACCTCGCATTAGTAAAGTGTGGGCACTCCTGCTTTTAGGGCTAGTCCACACGGGGAGATAGCGACGCGTTTGCGGTCGCGGCGACAAAGCGCCGCGACAGTCGCCGCGACCGGCGCAGGCGACAGTTTTGTATGGGCGCCTATGTAAAAACGCCTGTGCTAACCACACGAGGCGATGCGCTTTTCAACAGTCGCCTGAAAAAGCCTGGCGAGGCATTTTCAGGCGACTGTTGAAAAGCGCATCGCCTCGTGTGGTTAGCACAGGCGTTTTTACATAGGCGCCCATACAAAACTGTCGCCTGCGCCGGTCGCGGCGACTGTCACGGCGCTTTGTCGCCGCGACCGCAAACGCGTCGCTATCTCCCCGTGTGGAATAGCCCTAAGGGTTTGGATTGAGATTTATCACAAGAGTTTTGTTTGTTTTCTCTGGCAAACTGACTCTCACGCGCTACATAAGGAAAAGAGCCAAATTTTAGGGAAGTATATGTTGACGCTCCTAGATGACTAAATTTAAGATTAAATAGAATTCTCCAGTGATAAGTCTCCTGACCAAAAACCTTACTGCACTTGCAAGATATTTCACCAATATGTATGTGATTGTTTAAAAGAAATAAAGCCTTTTCACAAACAACATACTTATCTAGTAGCATATGCCACACAACATTCCCATACAGAAAACTGCCCGTACTAAAGTCCATCCTCTGTATGAGGTTTCATGCTCTCACACAAAGCAAGGCAGACATGCTTGGTTAGATAAGCCAATGAATGGAGGATGCTATATCTTTAAATGCCAGTTTAATTGGTCACTTATAATCTGTTAAATAGTCATTCGAAAGGTAAAGTTTTTCTCTGCTCCAAAGAACATAGAGCCAGATTTAAACGGAGCAGGTGGTATCTCACTAGTGCGTATTGGGTTGCTAACCCTGTGCAGCTAAGGACAAGTATTAGAGCATTATGAATACAACCCTGATGTTGCTGGATTACAGCTCCATGATTTAACCCTTTATAATGCATAAACGTATGCTGGAACTTGCAGTCCATGTTTACATTCCCTTTAACTCTTACTATTTGATCTCTAATGGGGCTACAGAACATCCACCTATGGTGAATTGCCACACTTGTTGGAACATTTTCTGCCATATATATGTTTCTACCTTAAGCTATTCTTTCTTGCCTGCTTTTGTATAACAAAAAATGTAAACATGAACAAATTAAACAAATAATTTCCAGTGTATGACTCTAGTAGGACTTGTCTTCATAGATCCTGTCCCCTGAAGCCTCTTCTAGACTATGCCTTTTTAGCTTAGCTAGCCTTTCTCTTCAAGGCACACCAGATTGGGTTAGAATTAATTACCATGTAGTTCTAGTCTTCATTCTGGGGTTAAATAATTAAAATAGAAAGCATTGGGACAAAAAGCTGTTTTATGGTTACACAGCAATGTTAACTTGTAAGACTTGTGTTGTGCATGTAATGTCTTAATCTCAGCCTCCCGCTAACTAAACTAAAGATAGTTATTTAGGTATAACAACCCAGATATAAGTTAGTGTCTGCACTACTAACACAGCACCTCTGGGGCTCACAAGGATCAAAGTAAATCTCAATCAATTTGTAATTAAAGTAAGCTAAAAAAAAAAACTATCTTGAGCTGCTTGTATTTGGCTCTTACTCCACTTTAACCACCCAAGATATACACTTCGAAAGGTGTCATTTTCCCTTATAATATTCTATAGTTAAGGCAGGGGTCCTCAACCTTTTTTACCCGTGAGCCACATTCAAATGTAAAAAAGAATTGGGGGGCAACACACGCATGAAAAAGTCCTTGGGGTGCCAAATAATGTAATTGGGCACCTATGTGGACTGTTAGCCTACATGGGGCTCTGTTAGGCACTACACCTGTTTTTTATGCAGCCTTTAATTTACCTGGAATTCTAAAATAAGCAGCTGCTTTTTAGCCACTAGGAGAGACATACAAGGATTTGGTGAGCAACATGTTGCTCGTGAGCCATTGGTTGAGGATCACTGTTCTAAGCTTATCAAACTCTGAACAACAAATACCTTGGGATTAATGACTCAGGTATTATACAAGCAGGTAAACAAGTGACTATAAACGCATACTAAAATTATATATAGGTATAGTGCCATGTTTCATAGGAGGCATGGGGAGTGTTTTGGCAATAGGCAATAGGTGTTCAGAGGCACAGTGACATGTTCATTTTGAAATATGGAAGATGTAAGTATGCAAGTCATTCGGACATATATGTTATAATGGAGCTCTTGTTACTAAAGCAAAATGTAACAGCAGGTACGGATCGGTTATCTGGAAAACCAGTATCCAGAAAGCTCCAAAATTACCGAATAGCCATCTCCATTTTCATCAAATCATTTAGATTTTTAAAATGATTAACTTTTTCTGTAATAATAAAACAGTACCTTGTACTTGATCACCAAAAAGCTATAATTTATCCTTAATGGAGGCATACTATCCTATTAGGATAGGTTTAATTCATGTTTAAAAGATTATTTGGTATTTTGGTAGACATTTCAGAAAGACCTCTTATCTGGAAAACCCCATCCCAATCATTCTGGATAACGGGTCCCATACCTGTATACATATATTCAGGTGCACATACATAAATGCAATGTACTTAGGCTGAAAGCTGCCATGATATATTTTCCTGACCATTTCAGTAACTGGCAAGCCCTGTGCTCATGGTCTATTTGGCTGTATTTACTAAGTAAATTAAATGCCAGCCTATGCTTTTGGGGTGAATGATTGGGTATCCTGAAAACTGTCCTGTGTGTATGAATTATCTGAATGGCTTTCTTATGTTTTCTCTTTGTTTACGTAGGTTTCCTTCCGCATTCCAAAAACATTCTAGCATGTTGCTTATCTTGACCATAGTCTATGGGTAAGCCAATAGTCCAAACAAATATATTTAAGCATGAAACATATCCAGTCATAGTAGAATAACTCACCATAGTGGAATAGTGGCACAAGTGCTCCTGCCCCAGGCCCTCAGCTCGAGAGAGTGGACAATCCGTATACAAAAAGCAAAAAAGGGGCACTCTAGTAAGCCACTTATAGATCAGACCAAAAGTCAATTAGAAAAAAAATAGAAAAAAATTTAAACAATCCTCTCTAGCCATTATTCGTTTCGTGTCACTGTGACACTTGATCATAGGCTAAGCCAATATACCCTTAGATTGCAAGCTCTACTGGGCCTAGAGAAGTATAAAATAATCAATCACTGTAATGTGCTGTATACATGTCAACTTTATATAAAGAGTAAAAATTTTAAGTATCCGGGTCTGATGTATTACTTACAAATGTAATATGTTCTTGTCAGTACTCTTTTAAACAGAGATAGCTAAAATTCACATATGGTTTCTGGTGGGTCAGCTTCAGGTGCAAACAGGTGTATTTTTATAGGTGCAACACTATTTTGGCCTCCTATATAACTTACTCGAGCAGAATAAAGGCTATATTCTAAATCCCTTACCATCAAGGCTAAGCCCTAACATATCAGAGGTAAGTCATGTGCTACCAGTGTAGTGGTTTACTCTTAAGGGGAACAATATTTTTGAAGCACAAAGTACCAACAGGTTGTTTACAAAATTGCAGTGCAGTGTGTAGTGTCAGAGCGATGCTATTGATTTATCTCAGTTACTGTACACAGTAACTGAGAGACATTGCTATTTTCTTCCTCCACAGGTGCCTTATACCCAGTCTGGACATAAATTCTTCATTATTACTCGCAGGGGTGCATCTTCTTTTTCAGAAAAGGAGGAGAATGGGTGGAATAATGTGACTGATAAATAAGGTATATTCTATATCCTATATCTTGTATGGGACACTCTGGCAATCTAGGTGGGCATATCTATGCAATACACTGACATATTTTAACACAAAGCAGATGACAGTATTAAAGTTAAACATCCCCCAGTCATAGCCTATCAATAAGCAACTTGATTGATAGGCTATGACTATTTACAGTTGTGTTCAGAATAATAGCGTTGTGTTTAAAAAAGTGACTAAAGCTGGCTATAGATGTAAAGATCTCTTAAAGATCTTTTCGTTATTGTGAGACCATGATTATCTCGAAACAATCGTTTAAATGTACAATTTGTCCATCAACTATAAAGACCATTTCAGCCGATATTACCGAGAAAACGAGGGTAGCTGCCTGCTTGGCCCTGCAAATATAGATAGATTGCACTGGGACCGATAAATTTCTTTTAACCTGGCTGATCAATTTTCTGACGAAAAATCATAAGACGTACGATCGGTCGATTCCTACTAACTTCACGATAATTTGACGAATTGGTCGGATTGCACTGAATAGATTGTTCACAGACGAAAGATCTTTGCGTCTATGGGGACCTTTAGGCTCAAAATCCTTATAATAGCTTTTATTTCCAAACACACAAATGCATCGGGAACACTGTACATTCTTTTTTTTTATATATATATTCTTTATTTTATGATTTTCACAAAATAGAAGGAAGAGAAGAAAGAGGGGGTACAGAAAAAAAAGAAAGGAAACGGGATAAGGAATCATCAGTATGCAATAACAGGCTTAAAACATCAAAACATAAAGAAAAATTAAAGTTATTCCTTTACAGAAAGTGATTAGGATGCTAAAAAAATAGTAGTGTTTGCATTATTCTTTATAAACTCAAACATTCACTGTATAAACTGAATTTTTTTTCAAGAATTTGCTCTCCTTTGAATCACTGAACTAATATTTAGTATATAAGCAGTGCACATCTGTGTTGCATGGAGTCGACCAACTTCTGGCACCTGTTACATTTCACAATTCTTCTGCATTTCTTGGTTTTACCTCAGAAACAGCATTTGTGATGTCACCCCACACTTTTTCTCTTGGATTAAGGTCTGGGGATTGGACTGGCTACTCCATAACATCAATCTTGTTGGTCTAGAACAATGATGATGTGTTTATTGGTGTGTTTTGGATTTTTGTCTAGTTGAAACACCCATTTCCAGAGCATTTCCTCTTCGACATAAGGTAGCATGACCTATTCATGATTTATTGAAACTGATCCATGATCCCTGTTATGTGATAAATAGGCCCAACACCATAGTATGAGAAATATTGCCATATCATGATGATTGTGCCACCAGGCTTCATTGTCTTCACAGTTTACTGTGGCTTGAATTCAGTGTTTGTGGGTCGTCTGACAAACTGTCTGCGGCCCCTAGACCCAAAAAGAACAATCTTGCTTTCATCAGTCCACAAAATGTTGTGCCATTTTTCTTTAGGCCAATGTGTTCTTTGGCAAATTGTAAGCTCTTCAGCACGTCTTTTTTTAACAATGGAACTTTGCTGTGGCTTTTTGCCAATAAGCTGGATTCACATAGGCATCTTCTAATTGTACTCACAAGTAACTTTACCTTTTCTTTTACTCTACTACACCTACCAGTAAATTGTTTGCCATGTAAAATTATATTTTCTACCAAAACAATGATTGATAAGATTATTGATATCAGACTTCTATTATTTTGAACACAACTGTATATTCCAAACCTGCAATTAGACAGCTCAACTACTACCTGTAAAAGCACTGCGTATCTTGACAGCACTATATAAATAAATGATGATGATGAATAACATGAGGATTTATATTTGATAATCAAAGCTATCAATAAATATCACCCTAGAAGTGTAGTGGAAACAGCTGAAAGCAGGCCACATAAATCTGTTGGGAATTCATCCCTTCAATTGACATTCACAAAAAATGTCATGTATACATTTAAACAACCCTGTAATATACACTTAACTAAAAAATCAGTAATTACAGAGGATGAATTGACAGCTTGGTACTACTAGGAAATGTGCATCTAGTCTTTGCAGATGTCAGCAAACTGAGTTGCATTAGTGTGATCTAGTTCTGCCTAGCTCCAGAGGAAATAACTTCTAAAGGCACTCAAGAAGCACTCAGGCTGTAATCCATGCTTGTGCTTCAATAAATACTTTTTTTTAACTGAAACTGCCCGGAGGACTGCTCCTTGAGTGCATGCTCTACAAACAACACCGTGATATCTGCTCCCTTAAGCTGAAGGCTCAGGGTAGGGCACTTGGGCCTCCTCATTTACATGGTGAGTCTCAAAAAAACTCTTTTTTTACCAGTCATACACAACCAAAGAAGGTATGCTCTTCGATTACTTGGCTTATAGAAGGACAGCATACTTTGTTGTTCTGCACAAATAATCAGGACAGCAGGAAGAGAAGCTTTGCTGGCTCTAAACGGTTACTCTGATGCATTACTTCTTGTAGGCAAAATTGGTTGCAAATAAATCATGGGGAATTCATGAAATAAGACCACACTTCCACTTTAAAACCCAGACCAAAACTTAGATCCCTTGGGTAGGCCTATTTCACTCTGATGCCTCTGCTCCACCTACCTTTTTGACCAGTCTTTGTCCTCTACGAACTTTCCCTCTTGCTACCCGTTTAACCCTCTCATTACCATTTTAATGCCCTCCTTCCTTTTACATAAATAAAACTGCTCTCACCTTCAACCTCTTGCCATTTTTATTCATTGCTTTCTTTCGGCTGCCACCCTCTTTTCCCCATTTACTATTTATTTACTCTGCTGCCCCTTCTCTACCTAGTTTTCATTATATATTTGAGCTTAACACTTTTTCCTTGCTGCTTTTCCCAATCAATCATGGGAGATAATTAGTAATCCTACTAATTGAACTGATAGTGGTAGTGTGTATGCATAGTGGTAGTGTGTATGCATTAATCTTCAATCCCAGTGATGTTATGGTAAATGTGACATTTATGGCTTGTTTGAGCCATTGTGTGAACTCTTGTTCTCCTATATACGCTGTTCTCCACATTTACCTTTTAATTTTGATTCAGCTTCACCCCTAACACCTTCCTCTCTGTACCTATTGCATCACATTTGTATTTATGTTCATTGCCCTTGCGTTTCTACCAAAACCTCTACCCAACATTCCCTCTTAATTCCTCTTTAGGAAGAATATATTTTTTGTGTGCTCACATTTTTATAAACGGTGTGCTTAGACATTTTGTGTGAACACACAGTATAAACAGAACATTGCACATAGCATATGTGGTCAAATAAATGACCTTGTGAGGTCTAAGCTATTGTTGACAACTCACCAAAAATAAGTACTTGACCATGGATTTGAAAGGAATCTTAATTTATTCATTTCCTACCAGTGTCTGAGAAGGACAGAGGGCAACAGAAAACTGGTTTAGATGTAGGCTATAAACAATTAAAAGGGCAAAAAACCTAGTAACCAGTAAAAATGTCAAGAGAAAAGGTATTTTGGCAAGTAGAAACAAATGTTCATATAAAAGTTTTCTATAGACTCAGAAATCAGAATCTGCAGTAGGTTTTTTTCTGTGGGGATATCAATCTTCGGAAAGTCCATCAACTGGAACTGCAAGAACCAAACTATATATCTCTATCTATCTATCTATCTATCTATCTATCAAAAAAACCTTCCTCCTTATCAAATATGCATATCGGCCTAAATAATATATCTGTAATAATCAATCAGCCGCTAAATTTGCCCACTCCACAGCAGTGAGAATGAGGATAAACAGCTATCAAGCTGGGTACGTTTTTTCAATAGTAAAAAAAAGATAGTATGTTGGAAATGTGAACCAGTATAGATCCAAAACATGTGCATGTATGATGTCAGAGTAATATGCATCATTAAACAAGCAGGAAGTTAGTATAAACTAGGGACAACACAAATTCGGATCCCTTTGACAAGATTTCCAATTTATAAAATATAAAACTTTATTTGATCCATTAAAAATTTGTCAGATTAGGTACAGTGCACATTGCTCACCACTGACGTGTTTCATGCCGTACGGCACTTCCTCAGTGTGTTTCGAAAAAAAAAAAAAACTAGGGACGCCCACTTTTTCAAGAGTTGGCCAAATACCAAATCTTCCAAAAGGAATCCAATCCTAAATTGGTTTCAAGGGCCAAAACAAAAACCTTACATTCATTTGATTATGTGCATAGCCTATTGTTCTCCCACAGGAATGAGCTAATTTGCATATGCTGGAACAGGCTTGGCTTTGGCTGTATACCATACCTTTATAAAGAAGCCATCTATCTTCTTACAACTCCTAACATGTTTCAACAGAAGCAGCTTCCCAATTACTGTATCTTATGTTGTACTACTATAATTTACCAGCACTGATTAAATATGTTCTGGGCAAAGGAGTTGACGATTTCCTTGACCACACCTTTCCATACATACATTTTTTATGAAAGACAAAAGTTTGATACAGAGAAACACACATTTAGGGAACACAGATGTAAATCCAGTACAGATATTGAGTTTACAGAATGTAAAGCAGAAATGTGGGTGGGTGAGTTTTACTCATTGCTGCCAAAAAGATCAGGCTTGTCTGTTTTTTTATTAACGGACCATCAGGGCAAATAGTCCTGGCACCTGTGAACCCGACTGACAAGTATAGGCCTCCCAGTGTATATCTTTGGCCAAATTGGCCTAGTAGACCTGGTTATCCAGCTGCTTGTCTACAAGCCAGAAGACTTGATTATTCTAGGCTGGCCTTATGAAGCTTAAAGGGTACCCATCACCCAAAACCCATACCCTGGCTACACAATTAAATGGTGAAGAGACAAGGGAAATGCAGGAAGAGCAGTGACATCTAGGAAGTGCTGAATGGAAAGTGAAAGTAATTGCCAGGCAATAGTTGAATGACAGCTAAGATTTTTTTTAATTGCATTTACAACAGCTATGAATGTTGTAACAAAAAAAGAATTTGGATTTCATGTTTAATTTGAAAAACACTTTTATTATACAGCTTTTTATGTCTGTGTGACAGGTCCACTTTAAGCACAATAGAGAACTGTAAAATGGTACATCAAACTGAAGGAATTACAATAGTATGGACAATTCAAATTTTAACATGAAAAGACTTCAAACGGTCATTTTTTTGCAGACCACAGAACTTGAGTAAACGCCATACAATGCTAATTATTAATCGACCCGGTTTATATTAGCTGAAGATAGCATGTGCACTTGCACAATAAACATTCACAAATGCAAGTAGTAAATAATAAAAGCAGGCTTTAATCTACAAATAAAAGGTGAGCTATCAGCGTTCATCCAAAGAGCTAAACATATTTAGTGCACTAAACTGAAACAATCCAATCTCACCTGTCTGTATGCAAACATGTACGTATGGATGTCAGAAAAAAAAAAAAAAGACTGTTAGTAAAGGCAATTTTACAACTTAAAACTAACTGAAAAATGATTTAGGACCAGTCGATGAGATCATAACAGTAGCTAAGAGAAAGAACATGTTGCTATAAAACACAATTGTCATACCATCATCATAAAGGGGGGATTCCCACTGCCCATTGTCTCCATCTGCAGCAGATTCCCAGCACTAGCAAGGCAGTAGCTTGCGCAGTTATCTCCACAGCGGGCAGTGTCACAACCCGACCAACAGCACAAACTACTACCTCAGCCAGGACCAGAACAGCAAATTTTTGGATTGAAATAAAGGGGTGGGGTTAATACATATATAATACACAAAAGCCATGAATACCTTGTAAATTATATCCTTATTAACAGTTACTAGTGATGTCATTGGTTATAAACAGTGTGTAGTGATGTCATTTTTGTCACATAACTCACTAAGACTTGTGTATTATAATAAATAAAGTACTACTTGTTGGAAAATGAGGCTATTAGAAGTACCTAACCTCGGAGTTCCGTGACCTGTATAAAAACACTTGGCCTTGTGCATTTATAGGGTCATGGAACTCCTTGGTGATTTAGAATATCCTTATATTTTACAGTAGGGGGTACTTTATTCACTATATAATACACAAAAGCCAGAAATATCTTGTAAATTATATCGTTACAAACGGTTACTAGTGATGTCGTCTGTGAGTAGCGATATCATTTTTGTCACGACTCACTAAGACTTGTGTATTATAATAAAGTAGCCCTTGTTGCGAAATAGGAGGATATTCGACGTAAACTTGGAGTTCCATGACCTGTATAAAAACCACTCGGCCTTGTGCATTTATATGGATGTGGAACTCCTTGGTGATTTAGAATATCCTTATATTTTACAGTAGGGGTACTGTATTCACTACATAATTTACACAAGGATGCATGCATATACAGCTATACACTTACTACTACAGAAGCACGTACACGCTTTCTCCAGCTAAAAGGGTGATGATAAGAGGCACTGACACACCATAAAGTTATGCTGCAGAATGGTCTGGTTATCAGAAGCAGACATCACACAGACCTCTCTCCCCTCCCGCCCTATTTCGGCATTACACTTGTATGACCTGCAACCAACACGACAAGCTGCTCTCATTAGATACATTACAAGACCTGGCCGCAGCCCATCTAGCTATTGCGATCAATGCATATGCGGACACACGACTAGCGGCAGGGAAATGAATGGGCTGAGTTAGAATAGATATAATAAAAAAGAAAACTAAGAATCGTTTATGGGAAACATACTGGATGACAATCACACGTTTTGTTGGCATCTAAATAAACACACAAATATATTTCAAAAAAGCATAATTAACAGGTAATTGGATACGATTATCTCCCTACAAACAATATAATGCCAGTAAAAGGCAATATAATATATATATTTTCAGATGTTATAAAAAATAAAGGTGCCAAAGCAAAGGGGCTGGGAGTGAGGCGGCAGATAGGGGCATGCTGATACAGATAGAGGCATGCTGTGGCAGATAGAGGCATGCTGTGGCAGATAGAGGCATGCTGTGGCAGATAGAGGCATGCTGATGCAGATAGAGGCATGCTGTGGCAGATAGAGGCAGGAATAACCATGCTGTGGCCCCTTGAATGATGCTGCACAAATAGTGCTGGGAGGATGGTGGCAAATGCAGTGTAACAGCTGGGGGGCTGCAAGATGGCAATTCACTTTAGCCTGCCATGTAACACACAAACACGAGTGAATCCATAGTAAAGCCTCACGATGTTCAACTGCAGCCCCCAGAATCCACCGGCGACCCAGGGTTGTCAGGAGAAGCAGATAGTGATGGTTTCTCCTTCAGTGCAACGGGCTGGAAGGCTGACGTGCCAATGTATCCAGTCCACTGGCTGCGGTTTAGGGAGCGGACCATGTTCTCCGCGGACACGTGCGGCTCCCGGCGGGAGAAACCAACTAGGGCGGGGGGGAGCATCTTTACAGTGACTGCGCCCGGCAACATAAAAGAGAAAAAAAAAAAAAGACATTAAAGCTAGTGGTAGTACATGGCGAAAACCAGCGCGCAGATCGGAAAACATTCCATCGAAATCAAGAAGACATGTTATATAATATGTAGTCCCGGCAGTCCCGCGCAGGGATTGCGTTGGAGAGTCTCTGCTTGTAAAGCCAAAACCGCGCGCCCCTTGCCAGCTCTGCCGCAGTGGGATTAATACTCGGCCCAGCCATGCGGAGGATGGCGGCTTCTCCACTACACGCGAGGCAGCAGCCCGTCTCCCCTACTGCAGCCTGCCGTTCCTATCTCTGCAACGGGCTTTCTGACGTCGTGCGTGACGTTACCACACCACGTGAGTAGCCAGTCAAAGAAATGACCCCGCCCACACAACAGGCGCGGGAGTTTTGAAAGAATCTTTTTTTTTTTTGCTACTCCCTCTGCTGTAAAACGATAGGAAAAACCTTTAGTAGTGCACCAGACGCTTAACGAGGGGTTAAAGGAAGGAACAGTTCAGTGTAAAAAATAAAAACTAGATAGGAGATTGGGGGGGATTTTGTCGCCCGGCGACTAATCGCCTCTTCTTTTGGGCGACAATCTCCCCGAACTGCCTTCACGTGTCATCCCATCCGCTATAATGAAAAGTCGCCTGCGTTAAAGCACACGCAGCACTTCGTTTCCAGAAGTTGCCTCACAAGGAAACTTCGGGCGACCTGGGAAAACGAAGCGCCGTGTGTGCTTTAGCGCAGGTAACTTTTCATTATAGCGGATGGGAAGACACCCAAAGGCAGTTCGGGGAGATTGTCGTCCCGAAGAAGAGGCGATTAGTCACCAGGCGACACAGTCTCCCCGAATCCCCACAGTCACCCCCTAATTACCATGTTCATTTTACATAATTTGACAGTTTGTGAAAGTTTAAACACATTTGTGTAGTTTTTATATGTTATTACAGTTCTTATCTTATCAAACTGTTACAAAAATATGTTAAGTATCTATTCTGGGCTGTCTGCCAAGACCCAATTAAGTTAGAAACGTTGTATCTGTTTCTGGCTGTTCAGTGCAGCAGATCAAATAGAAACTAGGGCCTTATCAGTACAAATCTGTGACTGTGGGTTTGCACGTAAAATCCTTAAAGGTTTGCACTGCATTTTCCTCACATTTTCTACAAGCTCAGGGCTATAGGCACTAATGGGGTGGGCAGTTAGCATTGGTGGTGGGGTAGTGATGTTGGGGTGGGCATGATGACATCAGAGGTGGGCACAATGATATAATTGTGCAAGTAATGACATTTGGGTGAAGTTATTGCATCATTTAGATGCAACTGGCTGGATTTTCGGTTTTCTCAATGTTTTACAGTAGACAGAAAGTTTTGAATGGACAACCCTTTAAAACATTGAGATGTCCAGTTCAAAATTGAATGGGTGGCAACTCTGCCTCTATCTATATAGAGGCCTGATGAGTAAGCCCAGTCCTTTAATTATAGGTATGGGATCTATTATACAGAAGTTATATCAATTATCCAGGAAGCTCTGAAATACAGCAATGCTGATTTAGAAAATTTCTTATTTCTAATTTTTATTGATTTGCTTCTTTTTTTTGTTTCTGTAATGATAAGAAATAAACTGCACTTGATAATAACTAAGCCATGTTGAGGTAAGTATCTTAGGGGCATGTTTACTAACATTGGAGATAAATATCTGGAGAGATTTCTGGAGATGTTGCCCATAGCAACCAATCAGATCTTTGCTTTTGTTTTCTAACTTGGCTGTGGCTGTTTAACCTTTTAAGTGCCAGCAGAATTTCACATTTTGGTTACGCGAAATGCCAGCCGTTTTTGAAACATTTTGTGCTCTCTCACTTTAGGGGCATTTTCTGAGGGGAAACCTATAGTTTACCTAGGAAAACTATACATTGTTTTTTTCGGTAGAAACTGAGCTTTCTAAATCTGCCTGAGTTTTCATGTATTTACACCTGTGCAAAAAAATTTATAGTGCTAAATACCAAAAAAAAATGAAAAATTACCATTTTTCATCGTATATCAATTTATACCAGAAAAATATTTCATTTTACGGATGAAAATCCAACTGCTTTGGAAAGCCTTATGTCTCTCGAACGTGCCAATACCAGATATGTATAGTTTTAGGGAGATTTAGGATTTCTGTACAGCAAAAACTCCCGGCAGTCTATTACCAAATTTTGAAAGCACTAAGGCAGAAAACGGCATGCTTTAGATTCCAAGGCAAAAAATCCTGAAACCGTAGGTTTACCCCAGAAAACCATACATTTTTGAAAAGTACACATTCTGCCGATTACAAAATGGGTAACTATGTCTCTCTACTCCCAACTACCAAACATAAAAGCTTGTCTGAACATAGCGGTTTTTCAACAAAAAATTCAAAATTCTGAAAAATCATTTCAAAGGTTTTATTTTGCTGCTCCGCATATCCCAAACTATATTAGGTACCAAGAAAAAGCATCTGAAATATGATTGCCAGGGGTCCACTGAACAATTTGATACCCATTATGCATAGGTTTACCAAAGTATCTGGCATTTAGAGACACCAATATGTAGTTAGCACATCCAAATTGTTCAGGACTTTACTTCAGCTACTGAGAAATCAACACATTGACTGCATTTTTTGTGGGGTAAAAACACAGAATTATATGTTTACCCCCCAAACCCATATATTTTTGGAAAGTACACATTCTACTGAATCTAAAATGGGTACCCATGCCTTTCTGCTCCAAACTACTGAGTCGCAAGGCTTTCCCAAAATTGTCGGTTTTGGTGAAATATCTGAAAATTTCCTCAAACCTTCAACTTCCCAGCACCATATCACCCATGTATCATTACGTACTAAGAAAAAGCACCCTAAATATGATTGCCAGGGTTCCTCTGAACATTTTGGTGGTCATTGTTCATAAGTTTACCAAAGTATCTGGCATTTAGAGGCCCCAAAATGAAGTTAGCGCATACAAACAGTCCCGTGGGTAACTTCAGCTAATGAAAGATCAACACATTGACTGCATTTTTGTGGGGTAAAAACACAGAAATATATGTTTACCCCCCAAAACCCATATATTTTTGGAAAGTACACATTCTACCGAATCTAAAATGGGTACCCATGCCTTTCTGCTCCAAACTACTGAGTCGTAAGGCTTTCCCACAATTGTCGGTTTTGGTGAAATATCTGAAAATTGCCTCAAAGCTTCAACTTCCCAGCACCATATCACCCATGTATCGTTACGCACCAAGAAAAAGCACCCTAAATATGATTGCCAGGGTTCCTCCAAACAGTTTGGTGGCCATTGTTCATAGGTTTATCAAAGTATCTGGCATTTAGAGGCCTCAAAATGAAGTTAGCGCATACAAATAGTCCTGTGGGTAACTTCATCTAATGAAAAATCAACACATTGACTGCATTTTTGTGGGGTAAAAACACAGAAATATATGTTTACCCCCCAAACCCATACATTTTTGGAAAGTACACATTCTACTGAATCTAAAATGGGTACCCATGCCTTTCTGCTCCAAACTACTGAGTCGCAAGGCTTTCCCAAAGTTGTCGGTTTTGGTGAAATATCTGAAAATTGCCTCAAAGCTTCAACTTCCCAGCACCATATCACCCATGTGTCATTACGTACTAAGAAAAAGCACCCTAAATATGATTGCCAGGGTTCCTCTGAACATTTTGGTGGCCATTGTTCATAAGTTTACCAAAGTATCTGGCATTTAGAGTCCCCAAAATGAAGTTAGCGCATACAAACAGTCCCGTGGGTAACTTCAGCTAATGAAAAATCAACACATTGACTGCATTTTTGTGGGGTAAAAACACAGAAATATATGTTTACCCCCCAAACCCATACATTTTTGGAAAGTACACATTCTACCGAATCTAAAATGGGTACCCATGCCTTATTGCTCCAAACTACTGAGTCGCAAGGCTTTCCCAAAGTTGTCGGTTTTGGTGAAATATCTGAAAATTGCCTCAAAGCTTCAACTTCCCAGCACCATATCACCCATGTGTCATTACGTACTAAGAAAAAGCACCCTAAATATGATTGCCAGGGTTCCTCCGAACAGTTTGGTGGCCATTGTTCATAGGTTTACCAAAGTATCTGGCATTTAGAGGCCCCAAAATGAAGTTAGCGCATACAAACAGTCCCGTGGGTAACTTCAGCTAATGAAAAATCAACACATTGACTGCATTTTTGTGGGGTAAAAACACAGAAATATATGTTTACCCCCCAAACCCATACATTTTTGGAAAGTACACATTCTACCGAATCTAAAATGGGTACCCATGCCTTATTGCTCCAAACTACTGAGTCGCAAGGCTTTCCCAAAGTTGTCGGTTTTGGTGAAATATCTGAAAATTGCCTCAAAGCTTCAACTTCCCAGCACCATATCACCCATGTGTCATTACGTACTAAGAAAAAGCACCCTAAATATGATTGCCAGGGTTACTCCGAACAGTTTGGTGGCCATTGTTCATAGGTTTACCAAAGTATCTGGCATTTAGAGGCCCCAAAATGAAGTTAGCGCATACAAACAGTCCCGTGGGTAACTTCAGCTAATGAAAAATCAACACATTGACTGCATTTTTGTGGGGTAAAAACACAGAAATATATGTTTACCCCCCAAACCCATACATTTTTGGAAAGTACACATTCTACCGAATCTAAAATGGGTACCCATGCCTTATTGCTCCAAACTACTGAGTCGCAAGGCTTTCCCAAAGTTGTCGGTTTTGGTGAAATATCTGAAAATTGCCTCAAAGCTTCAACTTCCCAGCACCATATCACCCATGTGTCATTACGTACTAAGAAAAAGCACCCTAAATATGATTGCCAGGGTTCCTCAGAACATTTTGGTGGCCATCGTTCATAAGTTTACCAAAGTATATGGCATTTAGAGGCCCCAAAATGAAGTTAGCACATACAAATTGTCCGGTGGGTAACTTCAGCTAATGAAAAATTAACACATTCACTGCATTTTTGTGGGGTAAAAACACAGAAATAGATGTTTACCCCCAACCCCATATATTTTTGGAAAGTACACATTCTACAGAATCTAAAATGGGTACCCATGCCTTTCTGCTCCAAACTACTGAGTCGCAAGGCTTTGCCAAATTTGGCGGTTTTGGTGAAATATCTGGAAATTGCCTCAAAGCTTCAACTTTCCAGCATCGTATTGTCCATGTATCATTACCAGCATAAAGCATCCTAAATATAAACATATGGGTCTACTAAACAGTTTGATGCCCAATGTGCATAGATATACCAAACTATGTGGCGCACAGAGACCCCCAAATGACAATATGTATAGACATTTTCACGGCTGACGCTCTGGCTGCTGCAATATGAGCACCTGGAGTGTGTATTATGCGACATTAGACCCCCCTAACAGTACAGAGACCCCAGAAAACCATATATTTTCAGAAAGTACACATTCTGACGAATCCAATATGGGTAAATAAGTGTTTCTACTGCAAACTGCCAAACTGCAAAGCAATGCTGAACATAACGGTTTTTATCAAATTTCTGAAAATCGTCACAAAGCTTGAATTCTACCCCATTATATGCCACACATTTCGTAACGTATCAGCATAAAACATCCTAAATATGAACGCCAGGGGTCTACTGAACACTTTGATGCCCAGTATGCATAGATATACCAAACTATGTGGCGCACAGAGACCCCCAAATGACAATAGTGTATATACATTTTCATGGCTGACGCGCTGGCTGCTGCAATATGAGCACCTGGTGTGCGTATTATGCGACATTAGACCCCCCTAACAGTACAGAGACCCCAGAAAACCATATATTTTCAGAAAGTACACATTCTGACGAATCCAATATGGGTAAATAAGTGTTTCTACTGCAAACTGGCAAACAGCAAAGCAATGCTGAACATAACGGTTTTTATCAAATTTCTGAAAATCGTCACAAAGCTTGAATTTTACCCCATTATATGCCCCACATTTCATAACTTATCAGCATAAAACATCCTAAATATGAACGCCAGGGGTCTACTGAACACTTTGATGCCCAATATGCATAGATATACCAAACTATGTGGCGCACAGAGACCCCCAAATGACAATAGTGTATATACATTTTCACGGCTGACGCTCTGGCTGCTGCAATATGAGCACCTGGAGTGTGTATTATGCGACATTAGACCCCCCTAACAGTACAGAGACCCCAGAAAACCATATATTTTCAGAAAGTACACATTCTGACGAATCCAATATGGGTAAATAAGTGTTTCTACTGCAAACTGCCAAACTGCAAAGCAATGCTGAACATAACGGTTTTTATCAAATTTCTGAAAATCGTCACAAAGCTTGAATTCTACCCCATTATATGCCACACATTTCGTAACGTATCAGCATAAAACATCCTAAATATGAACGCCAGGGGTCTACTGAACACTTTGATGCCCAATATGCATAGATATACCAAACTATGTGGCGCACAGAGACCCCCAAATGACAATAGTGTATATACATTTTCACGGCTGACGCGCTGGCTGCTGCAATATGAGCACCTGGTGTGTGTATTATGCGACATTAGACCCCCCTAACAGTACAGAGACCCCAGAAAACCATATATTTTCAGAAAGTACACATTCTGAAGAATCCAATATGGGTAAATAAGTGTTTCTACTGCAAACTGCCAAACTGCAAAGCAATGCTGAACATAACGGTTTTTATCAAATTTCTGAAAATCGTCACAAAGCTTGAATTTTACCCCATTATATGCCCCACATTTCTTAACGTATCAGCATAAAACATCCTAAATATGAACGCCAGGGGTCTACTGAACACTTTGATGCCCAGTATGCATAGATATACCAAACTATGTGGTGTACAGAGACCCCCAAATGACAATAGTGTATATACATTTTCACGGCTGACGCGCTGGCTGCTGCAATATGAGCACCTGGTGTGTGTATTATGCGACATTAGACCCCCCTAACAGTACAGAGACCCCAGAAAACCATATATTTTCAGAAAGTACACATTCTGACGAATCCAATATGGGTAAATAAGTGTTTCTACTGCAAACTGCCAAACTGCAAAGCAATGCTGAAAATAACGGTTTTTATCAAATTTCTGAAAATCGTCACAAAGCTTGAATTTTACCCCATTATATGCCCCACATTTCTTAACGTATCAGCATAAAACATCCTAAATATGAACGCCAGGGGTCTACTGAACACTTTGATGCCCAGTATGCATAGATATACCAAACTATGTGGTGTACAGAGACCCCCAAATGACAATAGTGTATATACATTTTCACGGCTGACGCGCTGGCTGCTGCAATATGAGCACCTGGTGTGTGTATTATGCGACATTAGACCCCCCTAACAGTACAGAGACCCCAGAAAACCATATATTTTCAGAAAGTACACATTCTGACGAATCCAATATGGGTAAATAAGTGTTTCTACTGCAAACTGCCAAACTGCAAAGCAATGCTGAACATAACGGTTTTTATCAAATTTCTGAAAATCGTCACAAAGCTTGAATTTTACCCCATTATATGCCCCACATTTCATAACGTATCAGCATAAAACATCCTAAATATGAACGCCAGGGGTCTACTGAACACTTTGATGCCCAATATGCATAGATATACCAAACTATGTGGCGCACAGAGACCCCCAAATGGATATAAAGTAGATAAAATTTACAAGGCAAAACAAAATAAGGCAGTAAAGAGTGAAATGCAAAAAAATCCAATAAAACCACAAAAATCAATGTTTTTTTTCCAGACTAGTGTTATCGGCCGTCAGAATCACAGTTTGAATATTTTAGCTGGGCCAAACAGGTTATACGGCTAGAAACAAGTGAACACAACATACGCAGAGCTGAAAATGCAATAAAATGGCTAAAAATTCAATAAAATGGCTAAAAATGCACCAAAATACCCAAAATTGCAATATAATCACCGAAATAACATAAAAAAGATATTGCACAGTACGGTTAGCGAATACGCTATTCGTAATGGCAATAAAACATTTTTTTCAGCCAAAAAAAGAGACGATGCGATAAGAAAAAAAAAAAAAAGCCACAATGCCATGTATGTGCGTGTGCGTGTGTACAAATGGTAAATTACATGTTATGTGCGCGTGTGTGCGTGTGCACATGTGTGTAAGTGCAGTGAGTGTAAGTGACCCCCCCAATCCCCAAAAATGTATGTGTAAGTGTGTGTAAGTGTGAATCTAAGTGTGTATTACTGTAATAAGTGTGTGTTGGTGTGTTTGTGTGTGTAATTGTTGCACTAACCTGAAAAAATCGCTGGAGACTGTTGCAGGCGATCAGGAAGACTCCCTGGAAGACATCTGCCTCGTGGTTCCTGTCTGTGTGCTGTGGGGGCGGAGATCGTCGATCCGGTGCAGGCTGCAGCAGCAGGACACGTAAGTAACACGTGCCTGCTGCTGTTTTTGGGCCCCTGGGCGATCGCGCCCCAGGGGCCACTCGATCCCCTGCTCTGCTCGTTGCCTAGGGGCAGGGGATCGAGCAGGAACGGAGCGAGCGGCTCTAACAGCCGCTCCTCCGCTTCTGAACCCGGAAGTGCTGCAGAACGTAGAATCTACGTTCTGTGGCATTTCAAGTACCTTTGCCACAGAACGTAGATTCTACGATCTGTGGCATTTAAAGGGTTAAATCTAATTGCTGATTGGTTGCCATGGGCAACATCTCCAGAAATTTCTCCAGATATTTATCTCCAATGTTAGTAAACATGCCCCTAAGTATTTAAATGTTTGTCATTTATTGGCCAGATTATTGTTCAGGGTTCACAAGGCTGAAACCCGAACAGAAAGTTGAGACCAAAACAGGCCTTAGAAATAAATAAATAACCCAGCCGCCAAATTTACTTAAATCGGGCGGCAGAGCCGGATTTCGATGACGGGCGCCCCTAGGCTGCGCGGTTCGACAAGGCGGCCGCGCGGTCCTAGCGCCCACCTCACCTCCACTTCCCAGCGCGCTGGCACTCGCCGGCGCAGCTGCTGTAATTGAATGGGGACGCACGCGTCCCCATAATGCGGCTGGGCGGCATGCCGCCCCTATTTTTTTGCCGCCCTAGGCCCGGGCCTATGCGGCCTTGCCGCAAATCCGGGCCTGTCGGGCGGCAAAGCTGAGGGGGTGAGGGGTACAGGGTGCACTGCAGTGAAATTGTAAACTGCATTTTGCAGAAATTATGCTATTCACACATGTGAATCCTCTGGCCACCAATGTATTATTTTAATATTCTATAGGCCCCTGACACCAATGTTTTTTAAAAAAAATATTCTCTGGAGCCCCAATTTTTTTTTACTTGTAAGGGGGGGCCTTGGCGCCAATGTTTTTTTTAAAAATATTTTTTGGGGCCCTAATGTTTTGTAAGGGGGGCCCTGGCACCAATTTTTTTGAAAGAACTTTTATGGGGGTGCCCTTATGCCAGTGTTTTTTTTTAATTATATAGGGGGCCTGGTCACCAATTCTTTTTTTTAAATTGTAGGGGGGCTCTGACCACCAATTTTTTAAAAAACGTTTATGGGGGGTCCTGGCATCACAGTTTTTTTTAACTTATAAGGGGGCCCTGACCATCAATAGCTTTTTATAACTTGTGTGTGAGGGGCGGTTATCTTTTTTAGTGCTGATGTCTGTGTGGTCTTTTAACTGTGGTGTGGAGTGGGCAATATCTGGGGTAGGGGGCCGGGATGGACGGGGCCCAGGGCGCCTGAAAATTTTGTTGTACGGGGGCCCTGTGATTTCTAATGGCGGCCCTGGAGCACGCATTTGGATTTTCCCATAGTGTATACTAGTTTTTCTGTTGACCCATGGTCATTTTACATTTTCCATCCTTTTTTTCTTTCTGTTTTTATACCTTTGTTCTGTTATACTTTGTTCTTGGATCTTTTCTCTCTTTTGCATTCTCCTCTCATTTGAAGAATGTTACAGTCCTTCAATCCTCTTCTTCTCTCTGTGATACTCTAACTTTCTTCTTTTCTCTTTCATGTATTTCTCCCCTTGACTCCCATTTCCATCATAGCTCTCTCCAGGCCCCCTTTACTCTAACCTGCCTATTAGGGAAATGTTTCTGTGATTACTATCACTGTTATTATTAAAACAGCTAAATGAACTGGAACCCAAAGCAAAGTGATCCCCAGGGAGATTTTTTTCAGCTGCTTTAAAACTTCTAATATTGGTAATGGTTTTACTAAACATCCCACTTGTTATTCTGTCCTCTCTCCTCGCACAATTTTCTCCATTTAAATAATGATCTCCCCCATTCACCTGAAGCTATTTCCTTTCCACTATCCTTTAACCATTTTTTATTTCTTCAGCCTTGTCCTAATCTTGGTCAATTCTGTTCCTTCATTGTTGTTATAGTCATCCTTTGTGCCTTCACCTTTTTTTCTTTTACTTTGAGTCATTTCATCCTCTTTTACCCTTTGCTTCACTCTTTTTCAGCACCTCCTCTTCCACACTTCCCTTCTATTATTTTCCTATATACTTTCATTTTCATGTGCAGATTTGGCTAGCTAGATGTCACACAAGGTAGAAGTATCACAATTGCACATGTTGGGTGGGCAATATGCACAAGTAATTAAGTGGGAAGCAGGTACAGGAGGGCTATATTGCTGTGATGATAAAGAACCTGGAAGAGTATTTGTTCCTGTTCTGAGCAGTAACATAACAAGCAACCCCTGCCCCTCCCCCATTCCAAATGTGCATTTCCTCTCCTCTGGAAGAGCACCAAAAAAGAGCTTGAGATGCAATCTATGACGGGACCAAAGGGGGTGCAGGCTTGAGTGAAATAGCCCCCCATGGTAGTTATGTCACTGTTGCTGAAGTTTTGCCACCTGACCAATAAAACCAATGGTTTATACCATTGTTATTATTTTTAAGGTAGAAAGGTAAAAGAGTTGGATATTCGGTACGAATTTATTATCTGCATTCGTACCCCATCATTTTAATTTCCTCCGTGCTCCCTGGATGTAGGGTAACTGTATCCTACAGAACCTCAGGGTGCAGAATGATACAGGAGAGGCCACAGATCCAATGTGTGTATGTTCTAATTCCGAGAGTGCTCTTCCCACACTGCATTATTCTGTGTGGGTTTGGCGCACTGCAATTTATTCCATCGCCACTCCATAAATGTGTCCTCCAAGTTGCTAGTTATCAACAATCTGTTCCTTCGACTCCCAGTGGAGTAAAGGCCATCCATGAAGGCTCTCCATTCAGATCTAATTTGTTGCTATTCTCTTGATCTCATTCCATGTTTTTCCCATCTTTATAATTTCTTCTTCCACTGATCTACTCCATGTTTATCGAGGCTGTCCCCTTCTTCTTGGTTCTAGGGCTCTTCTTTCTATAGATTCCTCTCCCTTCCTGAGTGTGTGGCCTATCCAACAAACCATGCAATAAATAACAATAGCACACATGCATACTCTTGCATTTTAGCAAAACATGTATCCACACAGGTACACATAGTTTCATAAAAACTGTATTGGGTTATCTGTAGGGCCCATTAAAGTGATACATTGACAAAAGTGTTGTGTGATTGCACCAGTGTTTATCAGCTTAGCTATGCTGTGTGGCAGCATTTTGATCTTGCAGTGGCACGTGTTGCCTGTAAACTTGTACTACAGCCTAGATCAAAGAGCAGAACCATATAAACAGCATTTACACCTCGTTACTTTTATACAATTCCTGGAACTGGAAGGGTTCAACCAGTGGTGTAACTAGATATCAACGGAAAAACCAAGCTGTTCAGTGATCTCCAATCAGTGTTTATACAGGACATGGCGTACGGCATTCTGCTAACATCTCATTCGTTGCCCTGTTTCTTGCCAGCTTTATTCTAAGGCTTTTAGTCACAGGAAGCCCAGGATCTACTACAGTTTTCCTAGTGTTTGAGATATAACGACAATTAAAACGGCAGTCAATGTACATTTATGGGATTTGCGTTGAACCAGGGTACCAGTTAATAAAATGCTAAAGAAATGATTAAACACATGCAAATGCTGAAAAGACAATTTTATTAAATAATTCCCTTGTAGACTGTATTGGATTCATAAGCATTAGCAATCACTGCAACTACAAACTTCATTACTTACAATAAACAGGGGAATATGTCACACATTACTGGACCCCATGGAATTCACATTTCTGGTTACATGTCTCATCTAACATTTACTCATTTATTGCGGATGCAACATTTCGGGGCGTAACCCCTTTGTCAAGCATGCTTGACAAAGGGGTTATGCCCCGAAATGTTGCATCCGCAATAAATGAGCAAGGTTTTCCCTGCTAGAAATAACCCATGCTGTGCCAGTGATTTTTCTTCTCTTCACGCTGAATTTGAGGTCGCCAACGCCTCCTTCATTGAGCACCTGGGACTCATACAGATTAGGAAGGCCAGGGTGTGCGAGGGTAATTTCTTCTCTATTCATCTAACATTTAGCCATATTTCACTCAACCAAAGAATATGTACAACTATTTCTCAGACTCCAGCTGACTGCCTTTACTGTTTTAGAACGACATACAAGTAAAAAATGCCTTTACATCTCTCTATCCAGCTCAGCTATTTTCAGCTTCAGGCTGTGAAGACCATAGTCATGGCACAGTTTTCAGCACAGAAATGGAGACTAACACCACCTTTAACATTTAAATGCAGCTTGGCAGGCTTTTATTATACACAAAACATTTCTTCAACATAGGGAAAAGCAGTCCCGCTTTAACACCCTCACTGGTGTTCACATAAACTCACGTTTCTAGCACTCACCAGCATCGACGTACACAACTCCCAGAATCCACTCAAGACACTCTTGTCTACTGGGAGGAGCACTCACCAGCATCGACGTACACAACTCCCAGAATCCACTCAAGACACTCTTGTCTACTGGGAGGGGTTTCTCTCTTCCTCTCTCCAGTCCTTTTTGGCGCTCTCTCCAACTCTCTCACTCTTTCCCCAGCTACACACAAGCTCCTTCCTCCATTCAAGGAGGTTTTCACAGCCACTCACTCTCCTCCACTCAAGGAGGTCTCAAGGGGGAAGCTCTGAGGTGTAGTCTCACACCTCTTTTATCTGTAGCTCACCTGCAGTCTAATTACTTAGATACCTCTACTTATGTAGCTGCAAAACACTTACTGAAGTAAGGAATGGAAGGCCCACCCTGCTCTCTTCCATTAACTCTAGAGACCCATTATCCAGCATTTCCTAAGCCAGCCTTGCTTGCTGCCGAAACACACATATTTACCTGGAGTTTTATATTCACCAGTCTAACACTGGCAGGGCCGCCATTAGAAATCACAGGGCCCCGTACAACAAAATTTTTGGGGCCCCCTGGGCCCCGCCCACACTGACGACCAAGCTCCGCCCCATATCCCGCCCACTC